>NW_027466450.1:11312500-11912500 GCF_050575085.1 Anarhichas minor
ACTTGGCTAAATAGGTCGAGACAAATCTTCATTCCTTGCACTTAGTTTGTGGTGCTCTAATACATTCTTCATCATACATGAAAGACTGAAAGCACCGGAGGTCGTTTTGTGACTCCATCTTCAGTGTACCTATATGCTGGCGCAAACGGTCATGGGTAACACAACCGACACACGCTCACCCTTTACCAGTCCTGTGTCGTTCCAGCAAGACCAGACCATAAAAAGGAGTGCGGTATGTCCAACAGATGGAACCTTGGATGACACCAACAGGGTGTCAACATCAACCAAGAGAGGGTCTGTTAACGGTGAAGTTGAGAAAGGGCCGTATACTGTTAATCAAATTGACCTGGTCTCACACTAACAGACATCAGAACAAGTATACCAGCTTACACAATACTTAGTAGTCTAATTCATTCTAAACAAATCATAGACATCTACAGTAGGAAAGATGACATTTCTTCAAGTAAATTTGAGTGTTCTTGCTTTTATAATTATAAGAAAGAGATTAGTTTAAACTCACTAAAATCAATAATTCATATTTTTGGTTAATATAAATTCAAATGAGAGTGTGATTAGTCAAGTGGAAGCTGCTGTGAGGACTTTCAATGAATAGGGGGCAGACTTTGCATCTCACCATGTACAATAGGTCTTAATCCTGAGCAAATTCATCTGGCGCTGAGCCAAACAAGGCAAAAGTTGATATGGACAATGTTACTGGAGTTAAGTTAAACAGCAACATGTCAAGTAGCAGCAACCCAAAACAAAAGGGTTTACCCCAGTATGTCTACTCGGCAGTTCTAAGCACACATGCATTAACTGAAATAATATTATGCCTGTAATTGTATAGTACTTGTTGTTAGTTTATAATATGATTTACTTGATTAGTATTGTTAGAAGTAAATAAACTCTGTTGTACTTTAAAGATAAGTTTTCCGTGATTCTTTGTGTATTGTGATAATAGCTGGATATCGTGGCCTGTGCTCAAATTCAACCTTCACTGTTCACTCTGAATGTGGAATAGTACTTTGACTATTGACATTGTGAGTGAACACTAATTATAAGACTTAATTTATAGTTTGGTTATTGGTCCCTGATCTCAGCATGGTGCCTTACTATTATTCATATTTGTTAATAATCTTATTGACATTAATAATTGTATTAATGTCAATAATTTAGTTTTCATACTTGTTGATAACCAAACAAGCTCCTGTCAGATCCCAACAGCTCCCTGGAGTACAAAAACTGTGATGGCATGTGCAGCCAGACAACATAAAAGTTATGTCCCATTAGCTACACCCATTAGCTACACCTCTGGTGTGTCTATAGCTTTAAACACGAGCAAAATGTGCAACACAGAGGAGTTGTGACCACTAGTTCAGTAAGTATAGTGAAACTGCTGTATGCATGACCAATATTATATGACATTATGTTACAATGCCTATACTAAAGCTTTCATCACATAACTGCTTGTATTTTCCTTGTTGTTGATTTATTGTAAGTAGAATGGAAAACAGTACTGTTTCCTTTTACTTTAACCTCACCATGTTTGTGAACATTGGATACTACCGCTACCCTGTCTTTGTTTTTTTCCTCCTGATCTACAGCTTTATTTTATTTGCTAATCTTGTCATAATACTGGTGATATTCCGAGAGAGAACACTACACATGCCCATGTATATGTTTATTGCATGTTTATCTGTCAACTCTCTGTATGGTTCTACTGGTTTCTTTCCCAGATTTCTCATGGACCTTTTGTCTGATACTCACATGATCTCACGTACTGCTTGTTTCACTCAGATTTATGTAATATACACATATGCGTCCCATGAATTCCCCATTCTTGGCATTATGGCATATGATAGATATGTTGCTGTATGCCATCCTTTACACTATCACAGAAAGATGACATCCCAAACCGTTTGGAAATTGGCAGTATTTGCTTGGATTTGTCCAGCCTTTTTTATTTCAGTATGCATTTATCTGTCTTCCCGGCTTCCTTTATGTGGTAATGAGATAAAAAAAGTTTTTTGTGCCATCTGGAATATAACAAAATTATCATGTGTTACCATTGTTGTCAACAACATTGTAGGTATGCTTGTGACTGCTACAGCTTCACTTCCCCTTCTGTATGTCTTATACACCTATTTGCGAATTGTACTTGTTTGCTGGAAAAGCTCGGCAGAATTCAAAGGGAAAGTATTTCAGAGCTGTCTGCCACATGTTGTTTCATTTGTGATTTATTCTATCGTATCATTTAGTGATATTGCCTTGAGCCGATACAATATAGAAGAGATAAATCCATATCTGTCTGTTATTCTGTCACTGGAGTTTGCTGTTATTCCTCCAATTCTGAATCCTCTTGTGTATGGCCTTAAATTACCAGAAATTAGAAAGCACATTTTAAAGATGTTATTGAGGGATTGAATAAGGATCAGTTAGAACCACGTCACAGTTTATGTATGCCTGTGATTCCATAAACACAGACTATGGGAACACATCAGTCTACAGAAGCTATGGATTATTGCTAAAAAGAAAAAAAACATCTGACATTTTGATTATCTCTCACAATAAAGGTAAAAGAAATAGGGATCAGATTATAGATGTCATATGTTTCCAAAATAATCTGATTTAGAATATTATGGCCACGTGTTTATTGTTCACAAGATATTTAATGAAATTATTTCTCAAAATACAGACATGCTGCAGCATGTGTTGTGTAAACATAAATGATTAAATGTTACTGCACTGTGGACTGGATTAAATGGTAAACTGAACATGCTATTTCACATTTTTGTCACATAAAATGTTACAAATCGTGTGAATCTCCATACCTGTTACTTTCTAAAACTAAAGTGAACCTTACTTTTACATGACACGTATGTGCATTTTATCTTTTAGGACCTCAGGTGGAGTAGGAATGAGGAAAGTGTTGGACTCAATTTGCTTTGCTTCATTTTGAAAACAATACAAGACATGGCCTTATCATATAGCATTATTTTGTATACTTGTATGATAAGATATTAATTGTATTTGTTTACAAACTGTATATAGATTTATCAATGTATTCTGTTAGAAATAAAATGCAATTCAGTTGTCTTAAACTTGCTATCACATGTACTGTGACTATATGTACTGAATTGATTTTCAGTTGATATCATCTCAAATACTACTACTTCAAAACACACAGACCATGACACCTGGAGAGTAGGAGGTTTCTAGTTCAGATTCTGCAAATTGGCGTAAATGTAGAGACATTTTCACTTGGGAAGCAGGAGAGACAAATATGACCAAGTAGCACTGAAATGTATTTACTAAAATTATATTTTAAAAAGGTGACGTATACGAAATGCCATACAAATCAAATGTACCAGCTCTCACACCAACAAAGATCAGAACGAGTATACCAGCTTCTACAATATTTATCAGAATAGCGCAGGAGCAGAGCTTCCCCCTCGATCCCTGCTGGGAGCCAAACCCAACACCACGCTGCTGGAGGCCCAGGCTGTATTGCTGGGCCCGCTGTAGGGAGAGTCACGAGAAAACCAGAACCAGGACAGAGTGAGGCAGAATGACAGACCCTGCTGCAGTAAAATTCAAGGTTTTCTAAAGGCCCTCTGGTACTCAGAAACACTACCACTTTTTGTCTGCAGGGACCATCAAAACAGCACAAAATGATAGTTCCTTGTAGTAGCTTTAAATTCTACTACAAAAATAGCTGGGCCCGCTGTAGGGAGAGTAACGAGAAAACGAAAGTTACGGATATAACTACGGTTCTATGAATTCTGGATCACCGCCAGAGGCAGTGCTTAACACTGGATATCTTCTGTTTCGCGCACCACAGACCCATAGTTGAAGGCGGCAGGGATTGGGATGCCAAATCCGACCTTCTAGTAGCGACAGGAGGTCCCTCAGATCTAGGGCTGGGTGCAGTCCGCTGCCTTTCTTCTTTACAAGAAAGTAAGTTGAGTAGAACCCCCCCCCGGCTCTTGTGACAGGGGGTCATCCATCTCGATTGCGCCCTTGGCCAGGAGCACGGCTAACTCCTGGCTCAGGGTTAGGGATTTTGCCGGATTGGGTCAAAATGACCGGCTGGGGGACCGGCGGCTGGGGGGCCGGCGGCGGAATTCAAGCTTATACCCCGGGGTTAGGGTGGACACCGCCCAAGGGTCCGAAGCATGAGCTGCCCAGTAGCTGATCTGCTGCTGGGAGGAAAAAGACGACAGCCGGCCCGGAGACATCATCTCCTGGCCCTCCTGCCTCTGGAGGCATTGGGGGGGCGACTGTTAGTCCCCAAGTTCGGAGGTTACCTGGCGGGGACTTAGGTAGGGTTGTATTGGTAGTGGGCCGGCCTCTCAGCGGGACGCTGAGGCCCATGGCGGCTACTGGGGTGAGCTGGGGGCTGAAAACGGCCTCGGGGGGCCGAAGTGGGACCCATATGTCTGCGGGGTGCGGGCATGTCCCTGCGAAGACCAGAGAACTGCTGCCTGGTCTGACTAGTTTGAACAGTCCGCTGAAGCGTCTGTAGAACAGCTGACCCAAACAGCTCCCCAAGTTCCACTGGGACAGTACGGAGGGTCCTCCTACATGTCCCCGACAGCAAAACCTGGCGGCGAGTCTGGGCCAGGGTGGACATCAGACATCCAAGTTCCCTCGACATGAGCACAAACGCCTGCAGTGAAGCATCACTGAGCCTGCTGCAGAGAAGCTGAGAGGGCAAGCATGAGGTGGGAGAGGGAGTTGCCAATACGGCCCATGCGCGCTGCTGTGTCATAAGCCCTGGATAGTGAGTCATCTGTGACACGACATTGGGGTCTAGGACACCTGGCATCGGGCCTCAGAGTCTCCTCAGGGGAAACTATGAGGGACGCAATAGTCGGCTCAATGGCTGGTATATGGGCGAGGCCAAATTTTGCCGCGTCATGCATGGCTGCCAGAGTTCGGCCACCCGAGGTTTTTTTGTTTTATCTAGCTTTGTTTTTTTAACACTCAATGGCTGAAGGAGGAGGATAAATGGATTTGGGAGTTGCGGACTTTGTTAACAAAGAAAGGAGGATGGACTTTGTCTTTAAATTTTGGTAAGTGAACTGCTTTTGTTTTTACATCTGCAGTAGCGCTACTACTGTGTTCATTTGTCTATCGTGTCGTTTTAATGAATAATATGAATGGCTCGTACTCTTGTCATTGTGATAATTACATTGATTCTGACTTGTCCGTTAATGACGAAGCATCCCGTGATCGCAAGGTTATTTCGGACATTTGATTCTCTGTTTGAATCAGTAGGGAATAGCTAACTGCTGTTGTTTCCCCGCTAGCCTCCCTGAACACACGCAGGGCCTCAGCTGTTTTTTGTTATTGTTCCGGGTTCAGCCCGTTGGCTGTTACGTGAGCGCAGTCCACCGAAAACATTATATTTCCCACAATTTAAGCTTCTGCATTTTCCAAATGCACTAGTATTATTCAAACGTATTGCTCGGTTCGTAAGCCTCGTACCGAACAGTTTAATACGAATACGTGTATTTATTACACCAATAGAAACAAATAACCGTAGCTCAGTAGGACAGCACAGAAGGCCCAGGTATAAAATGTACGGCCCGCCACTGAATACAACTATGAACTGAACACAAAAACAGGTTACAGGAATCATAACTGGCACTGGAGAACTTGTTAAGGAAATGACTGAGAAAATCTGGCAAGTGAACAGCTGGGTTAAGTACTGTAGAGGTCTGATGAGCAAATTTAACACAGATGTGGGACAAAACAGGCGGGAAACTAAACAAAGGCAGTGAATGACAAACTAAAACAGGAAATTTAATTAAATACAGTTTATGCTAGTCATCACAACTTAAATGAAGATTTAGTAAACAAGGTGCCGTAGCTGAGTCGCTCCTTCGCGGCCCTTCTAATTCGAAGTGCTACCAGTTACAGAAAACGAGAACACATTTTCAGGATGTTTCCATGTTTTTAAAAGTCGTTCTGAAACTCTCTCTCTGAAACAATTGGCTAGAAAGTCAAAACATCATGTAATGTAATATATTTATGTCATATTGCTGTATTTGACAGGAACAACAACGTTAATGTCAGGGTATTTGTATCATCTGATCATTCAAGTATTTAGTTCAATCCAGAAAACAAACTAACAAAAAAACGGTTAAGAATTCAGTTTTTCCTGGGTTTTATAGGGTTCAAAAAAGGAAAATTATGTGTTTTCTTGTTGTCGATCCATGGAAAAATGCGGCCACATCCCTGATTGGGTGTTTGAAGTCCCATGTTAACAATGGTATTGAGGGTTACTGCCATGAGAGAATATAAACAACTGGTTACCCATCATGTAAGGGGACAGGTGGGCACAGAGGAGGATGCACCTTTTTTCCTCTCACGGTTCAGGTCGAACAATTGCAAAATCTCTCTGTTCAGTATTAAAATAAGAAAATTGTAAAATGTTATGATGGATAACATTTCAGTAATAACTATGTTTACTCTGTCAGGCTTAAGTGGGACAAACAACTACAGAGTTACCCTCTTTGCTCTGACTTTGTTGTGTTACTGTGTGATTTGGCTGGTAAATTTGACCATTATTGTGACAATCATTGTGGACAAAATGCTCCATGAGCCCATGTATATCTTCCTCTGTAACCTGTGCATCAATGGACTTTACGGGACATCAGGCTTTTACCCCAAATTCCTCATGGATCTTCTGTCTACCACTCATGTCATCTCTTATGCTGGATGTCTTCTGCAGGGTTTTGTGTTGCACTCTTCAGCCTGTGCTGATTTCTCTCTTCTAGTGCTCATGGCCTACGACAGATATGTGGCTATATGTCGCCCTCTGGTGTACCACTCTGTGATGACTAAACACAGAGTTTGTGTGTTTGTGTTTTTTGCTTGGTTTATACCCATTTATTTGGTATTCATGGGCACAGTAACAACATCAAGATTGAGGTTATGCGGCTCACATATACCAAAGATCTACTGTGTGAATTGGTTGATTGGTAAACTAGCTTGTTCGGTCTCCATAGCAAACATTGCTATTCCAGCTTTTAATTATACTTTTTATTCTGGCCATTTTCTCTTCATTATTTGGTCTTATGTTAATCTGATCAGAACATGCCTAAAATCCAAAGAGAAAAGGGCAAAGTTTATGCAGACATGTGTTCCACATTTATTCTGTTTACTTACTTTGTTTGTGTGTTTGTTCTTTGATTTGTTGTACATGCGATTCGGCTCAAAACATTTAGAACAAAGTACCCGGAATTTTATGGCAATAGAATTTCTCCTTATTCCCCCAATGATCAATCCTGTCATATATGGTTTAAAACTTACACAAATAAGAAACAGAATTTTACCATTTTTAACTCTTAAGTCTCTAGACTAGTACATCTATGGTGATGCCCATTTATGCAGTCACGTGTAAATCATCATCTTTATACATGTATGTATTTCAATAGAAATAAAGGTAGGCTCAGCTGTAATATTAATAATGATATTTGAAATATCTTTTGCTCAATGACAGCCGTGTAAATTAGTTGGGAAATATTATCTGTCGACAGTGGAGTCCAAAAGACACTTTCATGTACCTGAACACAGCCTGTTGTCTGTAAAATTAGGGCCTGAATACTAATATTATAAATAACGCTGTTTTTGTACAATATGTTTAAATTAGGCAAACCTTCAAATGCCTCCTTTAAATGCCACCAACACAAACTGAAAGAGAAGCCATTCAACCCGATAAAATAACATTTATGTTTATGGACAAATGTGAGGCAATGACATTATAAGCTATCCAACTGAGTTAAAAGTTGAATTTTGTATTTAAATGACAACGTTGGTAAATGCAAGTGTGTGTTCTGTTCTCTAGCGTCACATTACTCCTTTTTTGAGTGTTTATATCTTACACTGAAACCTACTTTTCACTGTCATTTGGAGCAAACAGTTTGTGCCAGTTTTACATGCATAACCTTATGAATGTTTCATGCATAGTTTCATTTTTAATGTTTGTATTTAATGTCTTGTTTCAAAACATCGGCCTCTTTTTGATAAAATGCAAATAAACAGAACAGCAAGAATGGAAAATGACTGTTCTACTAAAATTAAAGCAGTCAATGTAATTTGAAGCGAATGAAATAGAACTAAAGGTTATCATTTATTTTTATGTAATTTTATTTTTTAGTTTCTTACAATAAAACAAACACACGCAACAGACAGGCGAAGTGTGTATTGAATATGTATTGTAGTCAACGGCTAGAGACACTTTATGTATTTTAGGAAAGAGATTTGGGTGTTTAATCTTTTGAGACCAGGAGGAAAGAGGCTGTGGTGTACTTGAGTCAAATAAAGTTCACCTCCATGAAGCACCAAAGTCCCAAAACATAATACAGCAACATAAAATGTGAATTATTGCTCATCAACTTCTGCTGTTGTTTTTGGATATCTTCCTCATTATTTTAAAGGCCTCTGTCATTGCAACTTCATTGCAGGCACAGCATATGTGTTTTACCTTTGCTCTATCCCATTACCTGCAGGTTGACATGGCATCTAATACTTACATCTAATACAATCTGTATTGTTATGACTTGATTGCTGTGATTGGTTTAGAAATTAGAGTTTAAGTTTTTCTTAAATCAAATACCACCTCTAGATTATTTTAACTCGAGAGGAAACAACTACTACTTTAATTTAAACGTACATTTTCTCAAATACACTATTTTTCATTTGATTAACTCCCCATCAATATTATTACTTTCAACAGCAAAGTAGTATTAGTATCAGCCAGCTTTTTATGTTGATGAATGCTTCTGAAAATGTTCCACAATATCAAGACGGCATCTTTAAAATCATGCAAATGTGTATTTTGTGTGCCTGTTTCTGTCTAATAGAGAATGTTCAGAATGTGTGTCATCTTTTTAGTCTACTAAACTTTTGTACATCTTTACCAGCTGTTTTGATTCTATCTGCTCCATGGTGGAACTGTGAAATAAACAGTATTTGAATTAACAGCAAAGGGATATAAGTTCAGACTTGAGATTCTATTAACTTTATCATATCACATAAATGACTGAAATGATTGAAACCTGAGATTTGTGTTTCAGATCACTGCATTTTCTATTATTGCCCTCATTTAGAACTTGCATGCTCAACTCAATTGTCTTCACACTAAAAAAAAGCATACCCCCCCCCCCCCCCACACACACACACACACACAAATATATATATATAGTATTTTCATTTTTTTAGTTAGGTTTACGGCTGCAATGATGACAACTGCAATTTTTCCCTCCGTTCCCATGGTATGAGTTCCAAAACGCTGATTGGACAATCCAATCAGTGATGCGTAGCTCACTGGTTGAATCCCCATGGTCAGTGGTTCATAATCTGTTGTTGCTGTGAAGAGATATCAATAATTCAGACCCGTGGACGGACACAGAACTGTATGTACTTTTAGTAGGGTTTGCAAATACAATATCTTCTCTCTGTGGCATTAACATCTAAAAAACACAAAACTGTAAAATGTTATGATGGATAACGTTTCAGTAATAACTATGTTTACTCTGTCAGGCTTAAGTGGGACAAACAACTACAGAGTTACCCTCTTTGCTCTGACTTTGTTGTGTTACTGTGTGATTTGGCTGGTAAATTTGACCATTATTGTGACAATCATTGTGGACAAAAAGCTCCATGAGCCCATGTATATCTTCCTCTGTAACCTGTGCATCAATGGACTTTACGGGACAGCAGGCTTTTACCCCAAATTCCTCATGGATCTTCTGTCTACCACTCATGTCATCTCTTATGCTGGATGTCTTCTGCAGGGTTTTGTGTTGCACTCTTCAGCCTGTGCTGATTTCTCTCTTCTAGTGCTCATGGCCTACGACAGATATGTGGCTATATGTCGCCCTCTGGTGTACCACTCTGTGATGACTAAACACAGAGTTTGTGTGTTTGTGTTTTTTGCTTGGTTTATACCCTTTTTCCTGTTGCTCATAAGCACAGTAACAACAGCAACATCAAGGTTATGCGGCTCACATATACCAAAGATCTACTGTGTGAATTGGTTAATTTCTAGACTAGCCTGTTCTGCCTCTGTGGCAACAATTGTTATTCCAGCTTTTAATTATACTTTTTATTTTGGCCATTGCATGTTTGTTTGTTGGTCTTATATATACATGGTCAGAACATGCCTAAAATCCAAAGAGAACATGAATAAATTTATGCAGACATGTGTACCACATTTATTCTCTTTAGTTGTAGTAGTTGTTTCCTTGCTTTTTGATTTGTTGTACATGCGATTTAGTTCAAAAGATGTACCACAAGATGCCCAGAATTTGATGGCAATGGAATTTCTCATTGTTCCTCCAATTGTCAATCCCCTGATATATGGTATCAAATTGACAGAAATAAGAAACAGCATTCAAAAATTTTTGCGCAGTAAAAATACATTTTTTTGAATCATGTCATGAGTTGGTCTGCAGAAAGGAAATTTCTGTTTGTATGTGTATGTAATTTGGGAGAAATGCTCAATATGCCTAACAATATTGTTAATCCTTAGACTATGTGACATATGCAGTACAAAATTGCCAACACAGCACAGAAAGCAGTTTAGAGAAATGATCAACTGAATTTACCTTTATTCATCTGTGAAATTATGTTTTAAATGGTTCTTAAAATGTTTGTCACATTTGATGTTTTTTCAACCGTATGTGGCTTTCAATAAATCTGTATCTTATCATAAAACATATGACTTGTTTGACATCGATGTGCTTATTTTGCACGAGTAATAGAGTATTGAAAGTGACTGTGAAAGTGAAAAAGGAAAAAGCAGCACACACAAACAGAGTGTGTTGAAGAACGGCTGTTTCTTTGGGGACCATCTGTCAAGTAGTAGCTGCTGTACACACAACATTCAAAAGCACTCTGAAGTAGCTGTACCTGAATATCTAAAGCAGTGATCTATTTACCTTGTAAAATAGTGTTGTTTCTCTCATAGCAGATCCGTGTGTGAACATGTTGTTCTTCCATACAGAGCACTGGTCACCTTTGCCTGCTTTTCTACTGAGATGATCACAAAATGTAAAGTGACTCAGACCTAATAAAACTAACTTTAGATGTGAGGCAATATTCAAGGATGTTCTATTCGAGGAGTTGTTGAGGAGAAGAGCACTGGCTTGTAGATGTCATTATGAGCTCTTGGCATGCCCACATAATGTGAACTATTTGTGGATTTTACATTTGATATTTCATTTAGATCCCTTTCTGGCAGAACAAATTTAAACTTATGATCAGAGCTGTTGAGGCAGTGTTTTACACTCATTTTCAAAGAATATGTGAAGTGTAACAGCCTTTCATTGTCAATTCAGACACGTGAAAAGTTCATTGAGTTAACGGGTGAAAAAAAGAGTTGTGAAATATTTCATTGTAGATCAAACTCCAGACCTATCTCAAGTCAGTCAGCTAACATCTACATTTAGCTTTGTGAGCAAGCACGGTACATTAGTCAAACGTTTTCTGGCACGTGTGTTGTGTGTTTGATTTTTGATTTGTTGTACATGGGATTTGAAAACGTGCCCCTCTGTGTGGTGAATGTTTTTAGACCAGGGTCATATATTCTTCTGTGGGTAAAACTAAGAATGTGTAATTAGTAGAAATGCTCAAAGAAAAAACATCTAGAAAACAATTTCCAATATAGTTACCAAGCTCACAAATGTCCCTTAACCTCAGAGTCAAAATAAATTATACTTGTTATTATCATCTAATCGTTCTCATAAATGTCTTATCTAATATACATGTGCTATACAAGTTATTTTGACGTTTGTGTTGTGAGGTTGTGAATTGTAGACTTAAGATCAACTTTGCTGTCATTTTGTAAAATTTTCCAACCAAGCTGGTAAAAATAAACGAAGAAATAATTTACAGTTTAAATTTTCCTAAATATTTAGTCAGTCAGAATAAAAGCTCCACATCACATGTAAGCTTATAGTATTTTCCTTTTAGTTAGGTTTACGGCTGCAATGATGACAACTGCAATTTTTCCCTCCGTTCCCATGGTATGAGTTCCAAAACGCTGATTGGACAATCCAATCAGTGATGCGTAGCTCACTGGTTGAATCCCCATGTTCAGTGGTTCATAATCTGTTGTTGCTGTGAACAGATATCAAAAATTCAGACCCGTGGACGGACACAGAACTGTATGTACTTTTAGTAGGGTTTGCAAATACAATATCGTCTCTCTGTGGCATTAACATCTAAAAAACACAAAACTGTAAAATGTTATGATGGATAACGTTTCAGTAATAACTATGTTTACTCTGTCAGGCTTAAGTGGGACAAACAACTACAGAGTTATCCTCTTTGCTCTGACTTTGTTGTGTTACTGTGTGATTTGGCTGGTAAATCTGACCATTATTGTGACAATCATTGTGGACACAATGCTCCATGAGCCCATGTATATCTTCCTCTGTAACCTGTGCATCAATGGACTTTACGGGACATCAGGCTTTTACCCCAAATTCCTCAAGGATCTTCTGTCTACCACTCATGTCATCTCTTATGCTGGATGTCTTCTGCAGGGTTTTGTGTTGCACTCTTCAGTCTGTGCTGATTTCTCTCTTCTAGTGCTGATGGCCTACGACAGATATGTGGCTATATGTCGCCCTCTGGTGTACCACTCTGTGATGACTAAACACAGAGTTTGTGTGTTTGTGTGTTTTGCTTGGCTTATACCCTTTTTCCTGTTGCTCATAAGCACAGTAACAACAGCAACATCAAGGTTATGCGGCTCACATATACCAAAGATCTACTGTGTGAATTCGTTGATTGGTAAACTAGCTTGTTCGGCCTCCATAGCAAACATTGCTTTTCCAGCTTTTAATTATACTTTTTATTCTGGCCATTTTCTCTTCATTATTTGGTCTTATATTAATCTGATCAGAACATGCCTAAAATCCAAAGAGAAAAGGACAAAGTTTATGCAGACATGTGTTCCACATTTATTCTGTTTACTTACTTTGTTTGTGTGTTTGTTCTTTGATTTGTTGTACATGCGAGTCGGCTCAAAACATTTAGAACAAAGTACCCGGAATTTTATTGCAATAGAATTTCTCCTTATTCCCCCAATGATCAATCCTGTCATATATGGTTTAAAACTTACACAAATAAGAAACAGAATTTTACCATTTTTAACGTCTCTAGACTAGTACATCTATGGTGATGCCCATTTATGCAGTCACGTGTAAATCATCATCTTTATACATGTATGTATTTCAATAGAAATAAAGGTAGGCTCAGCTGTAATATTAATGATATTTGAAATATCTTTTGCTCAATGACAGCCGTGTAAATTAGTTGGGAAATATTATCTGTCGACAGTGGAGTCCAAAAGACACTTTCATGTACCTGAACACAGCCTGTTGTCTGTAAAATTAGGGCCTGAATACTAATATTATAAATAACACTGTTTTTGTACAATATGTTTAAATTAGGCAAACCTTCAAATGCCTCCTTTAAATGCCACCAACACAAACGGAAAGAGAAGCCATTCAATCCAATAAAATAACATTTATGTTTATGGACAAATGTGAGGCAATGACATTATAAACTATCCAACTGAGTTAAAAGTTGAATTTTGTATTTAAATGACAACGTTGGTAAATGCAAGTGTGTGTTCTGTTCTCTAGCGTCACATTACTCCTTTTTTGAGTGTTTATATCTTACACTGAAACCTACTTTTCACTGTCATTTAGAGCAAACAGTTTGTGCCAGTTTTACATGCATAACCTTATGAATGTTTCATGCATAGTTTCATTTTTAATGTTTGTATTTAATGTCTTGTTTCAAAACATGGGCCTCTTTTTGATAAAATGCAAATAAACAGAACAGCAAGAATGGAAAATGACTGTTCTACTAAAATTAAAGCAGTCAATGTAATTTGAAACGAATGAAATAGAACTAAAGGTTATCATTTAATTTTATGTAATTTTATTTTTGACTGTCTTACAATAAAACAAACACATGCAACAGACAGGCGAAGTGTGTATTGAATATGTATTGTAGTCAAGGGCAGGAGACAATTTATGTATTTTAGGAAAGAGATTTTGGTGTTTAATCTTTTGAGACCAGGAGGAAAGAGGCTGTGGTGTACTTGAGTCAAATAAAGTTCACCTCCATGAAGCACCAAAGTCCCAAAACATAATACAGCAACACAAAATATGAATTATTGCTCATCAACTTCTGTTGTTGTTTTTGGATATCGTCCTCATTATTTTAAAGGCCTCTGTCATTGCAACTTCATTGCAGGCACAGCATATGTGTTTTACCTTTGCTCTATCCCATTACCTGCAGGTTGACATGGCATCTAATACTTACATCTAATAAAATCTGTATTGTTATGACTTGATTGCTGTGATTGGTTTAGAAATTAGAGTTTAAGTTTTTCTTAAATCAAATACCACCTCTAGATTATTTTAACTCAAGAGGAAACAACTACTACTTTAATTTAAACGTACATTTTCTCAAATACACTATTTTTCATTTGATTAACTCCCCATCAATATTATTACTTTCAACAGCAAATTAGTATCAGCCAGCTTTTTATGTTGATGAATGCTTCTGAAAATGTTCCACAATATCAAGACGGCATCTTTAAAATCATGCAAATGTGTATTTTGTGTGCCTGTTTCTGTCTAATAGAGAATGTTCAGAATGTGTGTCATCTTTTTCGTCTACTAAACTTTTGTACATCTTTACCAGCTGTTTTGATTCTATCTGCTCCATGGTGGAACTGTGAAATAAACAGTATTTGAATTAACAGCAAAGGGATATAAGTTCAGACTTGAGATTCTATTAACTTTATCATATCACATAAATGACTGAAATGATTGAAACCTGAGATTTGTGTTTCAGATCACTGCATTTTCTATTATTGCCCTCATTTAGAACTTGCATGCTCAACTCAATTGTCTTCACACTAAAAAAAAAATCATAACCACACACACACACACACAAATATATATATATATAGTATTTTCCTTTTTTTAGTTAGGTTTACGGCTGCAATGATGACAACTGCAATTTTTCCCTCCGTTCCCATGGTATGAGTTCCAACACGCTGATTGGACAATCCAATCAGTGATGCGTAGCTCACTGGTTGAATCCCCATGTTCAGTGGTTCATAATCTGTTGTTGCTGTGAACAGATATCAAAAATTCAGACCCGTGGACGGACACAGAACTGTATGTACTTTTAGTAGGGTTTGCAAATACAATATCGTCTCTCTGTGGCATTAACATCTAAAAAACACAAAACTGTAAAATGTTATGATGGATAATGTTTCAGTAATAACTATGTTTACTCTGTCAGGCTTAAGTGGGACAAACAACTACAGAGTTACCCTCTTTGCTCTGACTTTGTTGTGTTACTGTGTGATTTGGCTGGTAAATCTGACCATTATTGTGACAATCATTGTGGACAAAAAGCTCCATGAGCCCATGTATATCTTCCTCTGTAACCTGTGCATCAATGGACTTTACGGGACAGCAGGCTTTTACCCCAAATTCCTCAAGGATCTTCTGTCTACCACTCATGTCATCTCTTATGCTGGATGTCTTCTGCAGGGTTTTGTGTTGCACTCTTCAGTCTGTGCTGATTTCTCTCTTCTAGTGCTCATGGCCTACGACAGATATGTGGCTATATGTCGCCCTCTGGTGTACCACTCTGTGATGACTAAACACAGAGTTTGTGTGTTTGTGTGTTTTGCTTGGCTTATACCCTTTTTCCTGTTGCTCATAAGCACAGTAACAACAGCAACATCAAGGTTATGCGGCTCACATATACCAAAGATCTACTGTGTGAATTCGTTGATTGGTAAACTAGCTTGTTCGGCCTCCATAGCAAACATTGCTTTTCCAGCTTTTAATTATACTTTTTATTCTGGCCATTTTCTCTTCATTATTTGGTCTTATATTAATCTGATCAGAACATGCCTAAAATCCAAAGAGAAAAGGACAAAGTTTATGCAGACATGTGTTCCACATTTATTCTGTTTACTTACTTTGTTTGTGTGTTTGTTCTTTGATTTGTTGTACATGCGATTCAACTCAAAACATTTAGAACAAAGTACCCGGAATTTTATTGCAATAGAATTTCTCCTTATTCCCCCAATGATCAATCCTGTCATATATGGTTTAAAACTTACACAAATAAGAAACAGAATTTTACCATTTTTAACGTCTCTAGACTAGTACATCTATGGTGATGCCCATTTATGCAGTCACGTGTAAATCATCATCTTTATACATGTATGTATTTCAATAGAAATAAAGGTAGGCTCAGCTGTAATATTAATGATATTTGAAATATCTTTTGCTCAATGACAGCCGTGTAAATTAGTTGGGAAATATTATCTGTCGACAGTGGAGTCCAAAAGACACTTTCATGTACCTGAACACAGCCTGTTGTCTGTAAAATTAGGGCCTGAATACTAATATTATAAATAACACTGTTTTTGTACAATATGTTTAAATTAGGCAAACCTTCAAATGCCTCCTTTAAATGCCACCAACACAAACGGAAAGAGAAGCCATTCAATCCAATAAAATAACATTTATGTTTATGGACAAATGTGAGGCAATGACATTATAAGCTATCCAACTGAGTTAAAAGTTGAATTTTGTATTTAAATGACAACGTTGGTAAATGCAAGTGTGTGTTCTGTTCTCTAGCGTCACATTACTCCTTTTTTGAGTGTTTATATCTTACACTGAAACCTACTTTTCACTGTCATTTAGAGCAAACAGTTTGTGCCAGTTTTACATGCATAACCTTATGAATGTTTCATGCATAGTTTCATTTTTAATGTTTGTATTTAATGTCTTGTTTCAAAACATCGGCCTCTTTTTGATAAAATGCAAATAAACAGAACAGCAAGAATGGAAAATGACTGTTCTACTAAAATTAAAGCAGTCAATGTAATTTGAAACGAATGAAATAGAACTAAAGGTTATCATTTAATTTTATGTAATTTTATTTTTGACTGTCTTACAATAAAACAAACACATGCAACAGACAGGCGAAGTGTGTATTGAATATGTATTGTAGTCAAGGGCAGGAGACAATTTATGTATTTTAGGAAAGAGATTTTGGTGTTTAATCTTTTGAGACCAGGAGGAAAGAGGCTGTGGTGTACTTGAGTCAAATAAAGTTCACCTCCATGAAGCACCAAAGTCCCAAAACATAATACAGCAACACAAAATATGAATTATTGCTCATCAACTTCTGTTGTTGTTTTTGGATATCGTCCTCATTATTTTAAAGGCCTCTGTCATTGCAACTTCATTGCAGGCACAGCATATGTGTTTTACCTTTGCTCTATCCCATTACCTGCAGGTTGACATGGCATCTAATACTTACATCTAATAAAATCTGTATTGTTATGACTTGATTGCTGTGATTGGTTTAGAAATTAGAGTTTAAGTTTTTCTTAAATCAAATACCACCTCTAGATTATTTTAACTCAAGAGGAAACAACTACTACTTTAATTTAAACGTACATTTTCTCAAATACACTATTTTTCATTTGATTAACTCCCCATCAATATTATTACTTTCAACAGCAAATTAGTATCAGCCAGCTTTTTATGTTGATGAATGCTTCTGAAAATGTTCCACAATATCAAGACGGCATCTTTAAAATCATGCAAATGTATATTTTGTGTGCCTGTTTCTGTCTAATAGAGAATGTTCAGAATGTGTCATCTTTTTCGTCTACTAAACTTTTGTACATCTTTACCAGCTGTTTTGATTCTATCTGCTCCATGGTGGAACTGTGAAATAAACAGTATTTGAATTAACAGCAAAGGGATATAAGTTCAGACTTGAGATTCTATTAACTTTATCATATCACATAAATGACTGAAATGATTGAAACCTGAGATTTGTGTTTCAGATCACTGCATTTTCTATTATTGCCCTCATTTAGAACTTGCATGCTCAACTCAATTGTCTTCACACTAAAAAAAAAATCATAACCACACACACACACACACAAATATATATATATATAGTATTTTCCTTTTTTTAGTTAGGTTTACGGCTGCAATGATGACAACTGCAATTTTTCCCTCCGTTCCCATGGTATGAGTTCCAACACGCTGATTGGACAATCCAATCAGTGATGCGTAGCTCACTGGTTGAATCCCCATGTTCAGTGGTTCATAATCTGTTGTTGCTGTGAACAGATATCAAAAATTCAGACCCGTGGACGGACACAGAACTGTATGTACTTTTAGTAGGGTTTGCAAATACAATATCGTCTCTCTGTGGCATTAACATCTAAAAAACACAAAACTGTAAAATGTTATGATGGATAATGTTTCAGTAATAACTATGTTTACTCTGTCAGGCTTAAGTGGGACAAACAACTACAGAGTTACCCTCTTTGCTCTGACTTTGTTGTGTTACTGTGTGATTTGGCTGGTAAATCTGACCATTATTGTGACAATCATTGTGGACAAAAAGCTCCATGAGCCCATGTATATCTTCCTCTGTAACCTGTGCATCAATGGACTTTACGGGACAGCAGGCTTTTACCCCAAATTCCTCATGGATCTTCTGTCTACCACTCATGTCATCTCTTATGCTGGATGTCTTCTGCAGGGTTTTGTGTTGCACTCTTCAGCCTGTGCTGATTTCTCTCTTCTAGTGCTCATGGCCTACGACAGATATGTGGCTATATGTCGCCCTCTGGTGTACCACTCTGTGATGACTAAACACAGAGTTTGTGTGTTTGTGTGTTTTGCTTGGCTTATACCCTTTTTCCTGTTGCTCATAAGCACAGTAACAACAGCAACATCAAGGTTATGCGGCTCACATATACCAAAGATCTACTGTGTGAATTCGTTGATTGGTAAACTAGCTTGTTCGGCCTCCATAGCAAACATTGCTTTTCCAGCTTTTAATTATACTTTTTATTCTGGCCATTTTCTCTTCATTATTTGGTCTTATATTAATCTGATCAGAACATGCCTAAAATCCAAAGAGAAAAGGACAAAGTTTATGCAGACATGTGTTCCACATTTATTCAGTTTACTTACTTTTTCTGTGTGTGTGTTGTTTGATTTGTTGTACATGCGATTCAACTCAAAACAGTTAGAACAAAGTACCCGGAATTTTATGGCAATAGAATTTCTCCTTATTCCCCCAATGATCAATCCTGTCATATATGGTTTAAAACTTACACAAATAAGAAACAGAATTTTACCATTTTTAACGTCTCTAGACTAGTACATCTATGGTGATGCCCATTTATGCAGTCACGTGTAAATCATCATCTTTATACATGTATGTATTTCAATAGAAATAAAGGTAGGCTCAGCTGTAATATTAATGATATTTGAAATATCTTTTGCTCAATGACAGCCGTGTAAATTAGTTGGGAAATATTATCTGTCGACAGTGGAGTCCAAAAGACACTTTCATGTACCTGAACACAGCCTGTTGTCTGTAAAATTAGGGCATGAATACTAATATTATAAATAACACTGTTTTTGTACAATATGTTTAAATTAGGCAAACCTTCAAATGCCTCCTTTAAATGCCACCAACACAAACTGAAAGAGAAGCCATTCAACCCGATAAAATAACATTTATGTTTATGGACAAATGTGAGGCAATGACATTATAAGCTATCCAACTGAGTTAAAAGTTGAATTTTGTATTTAAATGACAACGTTGGTAAATGCAAGTGTGTGTTCTGTTCTCTAGCGTCACATTACTCCTTTTTTGAGTGTTTATATCTTACACTGAAACCTACTTTTCACTGTCATTTGGAGCAAACAGTTTGTGCCAGTTTTACATGCATAACCTTATGAATGTTTCATGCATAGTTTCATTTTTAATGTTTGTATTTAATGTCTTGTTTCAAAACATCGGCCTCTTTTTGATAAAATGCAAATGAACAGAACAGCAAGAATGGAAAATGACTGTTCTACTAAAATTAAAGCAGTCAATGTAATTTGAAGCGAATGAAATAGAACTAAAGGTTATCATTTATTTTTATGTAATTAAATTTTTTACTTTCTTACAATAAAACAAACACACGCAACAAACAGGCGAAGTGTGTATTGAATACGTATTGTAGTCAAGGGCAGGAGACAATTTATGTATTTTAGGAAAGAGATTTTGGTGTTTAATCTTTTGAGACCAGGAGGAAAGAGGCTGTGGTGTACTTGAGTCAAATAAAGTTCACCTCCATGAAGAACCAAAGTTCCAAAACATAATACAGCAACATAAAATGTGAATTATTGCTCATCAACTTCTGCTGTTGTTTTTGGATATCTTCCTCATTATTTTAAAGGCCTCTGTCATTGCAACTTCATTGCAGGCACAGCATATGTGTTTTACCTTTGCTCTATCCCATTACCTGCAGGTTGACATGGCATCTAATACTTACATCTAATAAAATCTGTATTGTTATGACTTGATTGCTGTGATTGGTTTAGAAATTAGAGTTTAAGTTATTCTTAAATCAAATACCACCTCTAGATTATTTTAACTCAAGAGGAAACAACTACTACTTTAATTTAAACGTACATTTTCTCAAATACACTATTTTTCATTTGATTAACTCCCCATCAATAGTATTACTTTCAACAGCAAAGTAGTATTAGTATCAGCCAGCTTTTTATGTTGATGAATGCTTCTGAAAATGTTCCACAATATCAAGACGGCATCTTTAAAATCATGCAAATGTGTATTTTGTGTGCCTGTTTCTGTCTAATAGAGAATGTTCAGAATGTGTGTCATCTTTTTAGTCTACTAAACTTTTGTACATCTTTACCAGCTGTTTTGATTCTATCTGCTCCATGGTGGAACTGTGAAATAAACAGTATTTGAATTAACAGCAAAGGGATATAAGTTCAGACTTGAGATTCTATTAACTTTATCATATCACATAAATGACTGAAATGATTGAAACCTGAGAATTGTGTTTCAGATCACTGCATTTTCTATTATTGCATTTAAACATGCTCAACTCAATTGTCACAAAAAAAATCACAAAATCACACACACATAGTATATATCAACAGAAACACAGACACAGTGGGCTTGTTTTGATCAGTTCTACTTTAACTTTGTTGTCTAGCTTTGCATTTAAATTCCCAGTTTGATTTGTTGTTGTTGAGGTGTTATAAAAGAAGGTGTAGAGGGACAACAGACTTTGATGGCGGTGTAGCTTCAGCACAGTGGAACCCTTTTTCTGTCAGCGTTCATGCTGTGACACTGGGAAAGTAGAATTTGAGGAGACAGGTGGGAAAATCTGTTATCTTATCATGGATAATGTTTCTGTTGTAAGAGTTTTCTTTCTATCAGGGTTAAACGAGACAAATAATTACATAGTAACTCTGTTGACATTCACTTTACTGTATTATTGTGTGATTTTGTTTTTAAATACCTCTATCATCATGATCATTATCTTAGATCAAAACCTACATGAACCCATGTATCTCTTGTTGTGTTGTTTTTGCATTAATGGACTTTATGGGACCACAGGTTTCTACCCCAAATTCCTCTTCGATCTGTTTTCTTCCTCTCAACAGATCTCATATGAAGGATGCCTTTTACAGGCTTTTGTCATGTATTCATTTGCTTGTTGTGATTTATCCATTCTAGCAGTCATGGCCTACGACAGATATCTGGCTATATGTCGACCACTTCACTACCACTTTGTCATGACAAAGAGGAGGCTCTCTCAGCTGATATGTTTCTCCTGGCTCACGCCTTTCAGCCTCTTTTCCATCAATGTTCTGCTAACGTCAAGACTAAAGTTATGTGGTGCAAAAATTGACAGACTGTTTTGTGTGAACTGGGTAATTGTCAAACTCACTTGCCCCGACACTGACACCATTTCAAACAATATAACTGCATTTTTTACAATATTCATTTATGTATGTCATGGGTTTTTCATAATTTGGACTTATATGCATATGATTAGAACTTGTGTGAGGTCCAAAGATGACAGGGCAAAGTTTATGCAGACGTGTGTGCCTCATTTAGTCTCTTTAGTCACATTCCTTGTTGCAATGCTTTTTGATTTGATGCATATGCGATTTGGCTCCAGAGATTTACCTCAGAGCACTCAAAACTTCATCGCTATAGAATTCCTGCTCATTTCTCCTGTGATGAATCCTCTAATATATGGATTTAAACTGACGAAGATACGAAACAGAATTGTAGGTTTAGTTTACTTTGAAAGAAAATGACCTCCTCCGTCAAGTTCAATCTCCAATTCAATCTAATGTGAGAAAGAAAAAGTTGCAATGTTTTTATTTGAGGATCATTATGTCTGCATAATGTCCCAATCTGCTCTACATGACTGATGAATACAACCCTCAATATATATGTTGACCAACAAAGCGTTTCAATTTTCAGTGTTTGTTGAAGAGCAACCAACAATGCAACATGTTGTGTTTAATCTGTTATGTGTATGTTTTATATGTCTTACATTGATCATACATGTAAAATATATGACCAAATGGACATTTTTATGTTATGTTCCTGCATGTAATGCAGTTTTGTAAACCAGGAATTTATGCAGACATTTCAAGGGACAAAAGCTCTGTTTAAAAAAAAGAACACATTCTCCTGCCTCGTGATCCAACACGTCATCCTCGTGTTTCTACATCACATTATAGTAAAATACACATAAACGTTTGTGCTTTGAATGTTTAATTCTATAACTGCATTGTACACGTATAACTGAATTAAAATGAATCACATTTTTTTTTAAATACACTGGAATTAAGGCTATTAGTTTTACTACCCATAAAGACATATTTCTTGTTCAACCAAGTGCTCCCAGTAGAGTGCATGAGACAGGTGTGTCTGCATCAACCCCAGCTGTAATGTTTGATTGAATGAATACAAACCACAATTGTTTATCTTCCCGTCTAGACAGCAATCGTGTCACATGTTTTTCACTCATGCGTCTCAGGCAACAGATAGATTATCTATGCAGCTGTCTGCACCGGCTCCCTGCAGGCTTGTGTCTCAGGTGTGTCAACTGAGGCCTTAACCCTCATATACTGTTTATATTTAATGCCTTCACAGTATTCCCTCATAGTAAGTGTCTATACCAAATTTTAAACTACAGATCTATTAAGAATGTCTAAATAGCCCATGTCTCATTAATAAATGTATGATTAATCCTTAATAAATGTTTCAGAGAGCAGGGAGAGTGCATTTTTTAAGTTTTACAACATTCGTTTTTGGAGAAAAACCTCTACTATTACACATTATCATGTCCTGTTTTACATAAGACATGAAAACATAAAAGCCATAATGATTTAAACATATTGTATTGAATTTGAAAATGGCATGAACATTCTGGAACTGTTGGCATTGATAATATAACCATGTTTAATCATTGCAACCATTAAACGCTGTCCCCACTGCTATATCATAAGAAATCATAATTATCAATATTAATTCAACATTTACCACTTAGAACACAAAACATTACATAATAAAATGCTTATTATAAACTAGTCAATCAGTCAGTAATCAGAGTTTTCTTCCACGTTGTCTTCCTGCTCTGACACATCCTCCAATTCACTATCAACCTCCTCATCTTGGAAGAACAGACCGAGGGCCTGTTGCACACTAAATCTTGCTGCCATGATGTCAGTCACTGAAAGGGCAGCTCAGGTACCTTTATCATGTTATCAACCCCCCCCACCACCACCATCCTCACAACCCAAATTGATTAAAATGTGTTACTTTGTAGATTATTTGATAACATTGCAGGTGCTTGTGCTTGCAGGTGCAGATCTTGTGTCTGTGACAAGGCACCTCTCTGACCTGTGGATGACTTCTGTTCCCTTTGATCACTCCTGTGCTGTTTTACTATTTCACTGTTTCGAGGCTCCCCCATGCCACTTCAAAGACCAGCAGGTGTCTGTCTCTGCGGGAACCTGGGCAAATGTCGTTGGAACACAGACAGTTCTCGTGACAGTGTCGAGGTCCCCCTTGAACTCTGTCACCACTGTGCCATAAAAAATACACACAGACATGGCCTGTACAGTTTCACAGTTTCAAGATTCCCTAAAACCATCATTTTCCTTGATTTGACCCACACTGGTAGATCTAAAATCCATCTCAATAGACACGGGTCAAATTTGACGCGAAACAGCCTCAGCGTACAAAAATGTGTAGCACCTGTTCAAAAGTATAACATTCTAAAATATTTAAATTTTAGTGTATTTTGGGTCACTTTAGGAAAAGTCATCAAATTTCAGGCTAAAGGAATGACGTTTAGTGTATTTTTACTGCTGTCAAATGTCAAAATGGGTCAAATTTGACCCTAACAGTATGTAAGGGTTAAGCGTTTTACTCTTCGAGTCTACCTTTTTGACAATACATGCAAATACACGAGATCAACTGAATAAATATATTTATCTACATCTTGCATCCTCTCCCTTCACTTTTGCCCAGCAGCTATGCAAAACATTGGAACTTTTAAGGTATTAAGGAGTATTTTCTGCAGTATTTATTCATGGGCAAACTGTAACCTACCTAACCTGCAATATGCATAAACACTAAGCAATTGAGCCATGATCATATTCATCAGTGTTGATGCAAAAATAGAGCAGCAATACTACTGGACCGACGTTTGAGGCATGGCAATCTGTAAAGGAACAATTCCTAATCCCTAAAGGAAACACGATTCCAAACTGAAGCAGTTGTTGATCACTCGCCCCCCTCGAGGCCCAGTTAAGAGGAGTGAGGATTCAGCAATCAGGGTATGAAACAGTCCATAAATTATATTGTCAATAAAAAAGGTTTTCCAAACAGTGTGAATCACGACAAATACGAGAGGTAGTTGAGTTTATGGTCATAAATGAGCAAAATAAATAAGGGCTCTTTGTTGTCTAGCTTTGAGTTTTAATTCCCACAGAAGGTGTAGAGGGACAACAGACTTTGATGGGGGTGTAGCTTCAGCACAGTGCAACCCTTTTTCCCGTAAGCATTCATGCTGTGACACTGGGAAAGTAGAATTTGAGGAGACAGGTGGGAAAATATTTTACAATGTTCATTTATGTGTCTCATGGGTATTTCACAATTTGGACTTATATGCAGCTTATTAGAATGTGTGTGAGGTCCAAAGAGGACAGAGTAAAGTTTATGCAGACGTGTTTGCTTTGAAAAGAAAATTACCTCTTCCATCGAGTTTAATCTCCAAGTCAATTTAAAGTTAAAAAGAAAAATGTAATTTTTTTGCTGATCTCCAGGTAAAGGTTTTCCTAAATATGTCGGCAGAAACTCCCAATCTGGTAAATACAGGCCTCAATATATGTTGAGTAACAAAGTGTGACATTTTTCTGATTTGCTCCTGCATGTAATGCTTTTATTGTAAACCAGGAGTTTGTAGAAACATTTTAATGAGCAAAAGCTCTGTTTAAAAAGAGCCCATTTTCCTTCCCGCTCCTCATCCTGATTTGTCTATATCACATAAACACACATAACTTGGGCACTTTAACAATGTTTGTTTCCATACTTAAAATGATATAACTCCCTCCCTGTTTACTTTACAGTTTATTAATTATGCAATTACTGCCTACCAACACAACATTTTATTTTATATTTTGTATATGTTGTCCTTTTATTTAAACTTATGACTTTATGTTTTGAATTCACATTTTTTTACTCTACGTTATTCTTTTATACATGTAAATGAGCATTGTAGGAGGGTTAGGGTTAATAAGCCTGGCCATTTGTGCTGAATTGCTGTGGCCACGGTCGTAATTTCTGCACTGCTGTCGTCTACAACAGTGACGAGGAACATGTTCAACCCCGTTAGGTTTGCTGCGTGATGTCACGTGGGAAATTTGAACGTCTGATGGGCCTGCGCCCCGACGATGACTGGCAGGAGAACCAAATCCACATTATGGCCATTGCTGTGTTTCCGTGGCCCAGTAAAGCAGTGAAGCATCTTCTCACTGAGAAGATGATGGGCGAACAACTTGTATGTTTCCAAGTTGAGCAAAGATACTGTTGCCCCCATATCCACAAGGAAGGTTATAGTCACATCCTCGACAATCACCGTGCATGTTTTGTTTAGATTTGGAGGTTATTGTTTGCGGGGCTGTTTGGCTGGGGCTGAGAAGCAAAGTGATTTTCGCTTAACTCAATTTATACAGGCCTGGCCTCTCGCTGGACAGTTGTGGGCTCTAATTTGGTGTGATGATGAACCAGAATTCCCACAAGGCGGACTCAAGGCTGTGACACAACCTGGATGCTCCCTGAGTTTACCTCGGAGCTGTCGTGTAGGCCAGAGCTTGGCAGTGGTTTAAACTGAGTAGCACAATCTGCGGTAGAATCAACTAGGAATTACAACTGAGAGCATATGCAAGCATAGTTAGTCCCCATAGTAGCCATTAACTTGGTGAGACCATTTTTAAAAACTTGACATCACTGTATAAAATGACCTGCCGTGATAGCTAGGTTAATCAGTCTCATGAAACTGTACAACCACAAACTGCCGACAAAGGGCATTCAGAGGATGCATAGCTTATATCTGAGGTATAATGACAATAAAGCGGGTTCTGAGCAGTTTCCAGAACAGAAGTGCTTGCCATCCAATGGCTGAAAAATGCAATTCTTGCAAAAATCTCCAAATGTCAAAAGTTTTTAATCCCAAATCACAGCATGCCTTTTGCTATGGTTTTCCTTGGTGTCCTAATGTGTTATTTCTTTTTAATCAATTCTCAAATAGTAAAAATTGTTAGAAACCAAATCTGTGTAACAAATTGTATCAACGCAAAAATTGCTGCAACAACCTATAAGACCTAAATGAGCATGGGCATGGCTATCATATACTTGCATCATATTGGTCGAAGACGTAGTTTTTATTTCTGATTTCAGACTACAGAAACTTGACAGTTCTGGGTTGTTTTTAAGATTAATCTTCAGGTTCTCAGCTTTCAGATGATGTACCCCACTTCAATGTTGCATATACTGTTTACCTGCTACCTCCCCCTAAAGATCCCCCGCCCCCCAAATATCCCGCCTATGAAAATACAAAAACTGGTCTATGTGGGTTAACAACAACACGCAGAGTATCACTTTTCAGTACAACAGCTATTAACTTTCACAAGGAGGAACTTGACAGATGGTGCACCTAATTACCCTTATGGCCTAACACCTCTTCTAGTAATAGCTGCATGTGAAACTACAGGAACAAAAGACATGTATGTCCAGCTAAACAGGTCATTTATACACTTATTACCAACTCGAACTCGGCAGTCTGTGAGCAAACACAAAAACACGTTACAACAATACAGCAACTTAAACAAAACACAGCAAGGTATTAAACACATTATGACCTAACTATGCTCAGGCACCAAGCCTCTTACTGTGAGACGACTTCATCGTGGTCGGGTTGGTCCTTCGAGTTCCTTCGTTAAAACTCGGCTCCGGAGCTTCGGCGCGTTGGAGGTGATTCTGGTTTTCATAGATGCTGTGACATCAGGCCGTAGAACAGGAAATCCGCTGCGGTGCCTATGGCCCTACATACAATTTATTGAAATTAATTAATTAATTGATTATTTAGTTTTTATTTCTGATTTAAAACTACAGAAATTTCTGAGCTGTTTCTCGA
Source organism: Anarhichas minor (assembly GCF_050575085.1). Taxonomy (NCBI): domain Eukaryota; kingdom Metazoa; phylum Chordata; class Actinopteri; order Perciformes; family Anarhichadidae; genus Anarhichas; species Anarhichas minor. The sequence continues at coordinate 11,340,144 of NW_027466450.1, forward strand.
ATGAATCTTCAGGTTCTCAGCTTTCAGATGATGTACCCCACTTCAATGTGGCATAATACTGTTTACCTGCTACCTCCCCCTAAAGATCCCCCACCCCCCAAAGATCCTCCCATAAAAAGACAAAAACTGGTCTATGTGGGTCTCTAGGGGTTAACAACAAGCAGAGTATCACCTTTCAGTAGAAAAAACGGTATTAACTTTCACAAGGAGGAACTTGACAGATGGTGCACCTAATCACCCTTATGGTCTAACACCTCTTCTAGTAATAGCTGCATGTGAAACTACAGGAACAAAAGACATGTATGTCCAGCTAAACAGGTCATTTATACACTTATTACCAAACGTTTGTGCTTTAACATCATATGCATTGTGTCATTTAAAATACAGTGTGCGTGCAGCTATGCACATATGTGAGAATTCAATCAAATAATACATTAATTAGTGATATATCATGAAATATATATTCTGAAGCTGCCCACACATGACCAAAATGCAGTGGTGGGCCGTCAGGGCCAGCAAGGCCTTCTCTGCTGGCCCTGACAGAATCACAAAGTTATAGCTATTTTATAATTTAATAATTTTTCATAAATACACTACATGTACAGGTGGAGAGATTAGTCCGCTGGTTGTTTAAATCACTCACATTCAAGTGTTCCTGGACCAGTACTCAGAGTTTGAATTCCCAAATGTGTTGTTGTCATAGTCAAAGCTGTGACTAATAAGTGGTGTGGAAGGAGACCAGAGTCAGAGCAGACAGCACTACTACCTAACGTCTTGCTCTGTAACCACTTAATGTTGGTTGTGACACCAGACAGGTAACATTTGAATATTTCAAAACTGTGATAATTTGCTGTATAAATCATGGATAATGTTTCTGTTGTGAGAATTTTCCTTCTATCAGGGATAAATGAGACACTGCATTACAGAATTGCTATCTTTTCACTCACTTTACTGTATTATTGTGTGATTTTGTTTTTGAATATCTCTATCATCATGATCATTATCTTAGATCAGCACCTACATGAACCCATGTATATCTTGTTGTGCAGTTTTTGCATTAATGGACTTTATGGGACCACAGGTTTCTACCCCAAATTCCTCTTAGATCTGCTGTCTTCCTCTCAACAGATCTCATATGAAGGATGCCTTTTACAGGCTTTTGTCATGTATTCATTTGCTAGTTGTGAATTATGCATTCTGGCAGTGATGGCCTACGACAGATATCTGGCTATATGTCGACCACTTCACTACCACTTTGTCATGACAAAGAGGAGGCTCTCTCAGCTGATATGTTTCTCCTGGCTCACACCTTTCAGCCTCTTTTCCATCAATGTTCTGCTAACGTCAAGACTAAAGTTATGTGGTGCAAAAATTGACAGACTGTTGTGTGTGAACTGGGTAATTGTCAAACTCACTTGCCCCGACACTGACAATGTTTCAAGTAACATTCTCTCATATGCAATAATTATCATTTATGTATCTCATGGGTTTTTCACAATTTGGACTTATATGCATATGATTAGAACTTGTGTGAGGTCCGAAGATGACAGGGCAAAGTTTATGCAGACGTGTGTGCCTCATTTAGTCTCTTTAGTCACATTTCTTGTTGTAATAGTTTTTGATCTGATGTATATGCGATTTGGCTCCACAGATTTACCTCAGAGCATTCAAAACTTCATCGCTATAGAATTCCTGCTCATTTCTCCTGTGTTGAATCCTCTAATATATGGATTTAAACTGACAAAGATACGAAACAGAATTGTAGGTTTAGTGAATTTTGACAAAAAATGACTGCTTCCAATTCATTTTAACTCTGTTTGTATTATAATTTATGTTTGATTGAAGGAAGCAATGCAACAGATGTAATGTTGTAATGTATACAGCATCTAGCTGAAGCTAATATGCGGCCTCTGTCCCTGGTTAGGCAATTTAATGTAATGTGTCAAAGCAAGATATGTTATAATGTTTGAGTTTTCCTGAAATGTCTGCAGAATGTCCCATTTTTTTCTTCTTGTATGTGGAATGGTCTCAATATATGCTTACTAACATAGTATTTAACTTTCACTTTTGCCAATATGTATTTGTTTTTTGCTCTGATCTTGTATGTAATGCAATTAGTGCCTTTAATCATGGAAACTTGTTAAACAACATCATACAAAATAGTGTCCCAACATGCAGACACACAACCACCTCTCTTGCACGTATCAGAAGATGTAGAAGATAAATAAATAAATATTTTTGTTGGACCTTTTGTTTGGGCCTCATTTTAAATGTAATAATAGAATATGCTTGTTTTTAACATAGCTGCTCTTTGTTGTCCTATGCTGTCTGGTAAAAACACACTAACTAAATCTTGATAAGTTAATTACTGAGGCTTAAAAAAACTCCTCTAAGCAACATTATACAGCATGCTTTCAGTTTTACTGTGTAGAATGAGGAGAGATTTCTCCATTCATACAAATAATCCAAGTAATGCTTAAATGTTTAGAATCCTTTCAACATGACTACATTTAAAAAACAAACATCCACACAAATGCTTTAATTGATTTTGTCTGATAAGACCTGGTGTGAATATGTACAGATCTTGCTTGATGGAGAAATAACTTATGGAGTCACACTTTAATTCACTCTAGGCGTTCTGTACTGATTAGGAATTGTATGTACATGCTGTCTCAAAAGGCATCTGATGTCTCATGGTAGAGATTCACTGTTGATGTCTGACTCCATTTCCCCCTGCTGGAGCCTGGCTCCTTGGACCAGGAAGCTGCCCAGCAGAGCCCCAGCTGCAGCCCCAACAGCTGACCTGGTACTCATCCCTGCAGTCACTCTGGAGGAGCTAACAAGAGCCCCAAACGCAGCTCCCAGCGCAGCACCTCCCGCCCTCAGCCACGAAGGAGTCCAGTCAGCCTTAAGTTGCCACACTTGGTTAGCAGTCTCCTTCTATGGACCCAATAAGAATCACTGTATTAGTATACATTAAGTGCATCATATCTTACACTTGATAAAAAATATGTACTTAGGTGTGTGTAGCAGAGGAAGCCGGTCAGTAGAGGCAGAGGAAGCTGCTCCTCCTCTATTTTTGAGAGGCAAGAGGAGGATCAAAATATAAATAAGAGTAATTGCTTAAAATAAACCATCACCAAATCAATGTATCATTTATAAAATATGTTTCTCTCTTCTTTGAAAAAAAAGATCCATGGTGGAAATTGTGATTAAAATGCGTCAACACCAATATCAGCAGGGCGGGCAAGAAAGTGGAGGTGGGGGGCAGAGGGGGTCGGGCTCCTGCTGTTCTTCCTTAGGGCGGGGCCTCTTCTATCAATTTAATGTAATCCATTTTTTTCACGTCCAGCCAGTACAGCTGACATAGGGGTCCAAGGCTGCGACAAAAATGGCGGCGTAGGCTCGAGAGTGATCACTCGTGTAATTTAACATTGGCGGAGGAGAGATGAAAAAGAGAGGGGGGAGCGAGAAGGCGGACGTATTCAGATAAGTAATCACGTCATGAAATACTCTGCAATGGCAGCGAGGCCGTGAATATTTAACTGGGATATAGGCCGCGCTTACATGCCACGTGTGTATGAAATAAGCGTAATGGCGTATATATGTTTGTGTGAGTGTGTGTACGTGTGTGGGTTAGTTTGGAAAGAAAGGGAAGTAGAAATAGTAGGATCTCCTTACAAGGCAAATCCTCACCATAGCAGTAAAGTACAGTAACTGTAACTTTATCACTGAACGTTTAACTAATAAAGTACAGTTTACTCACTTCACTCGCCGTGGCGGATTTAAACACAACAAAGCACAGCAGTGTGGAACAACACTATCAAAGCAGCAACAAGCACAACAGTTCTGTTACACAACATTGAACGGGACTTGGCGGTCCATAAAATACACACCAACAAGGTAAATAGTGCAGTTAACTTAAACAAAACAAAACAAGGTTACAAACACACTATGACCTATCTCTGCCCAGACACAAGCCTCTGACTTAGCGGTAGCGGTTAATGTGTTTCTTCGAATTTCTTTCTCTATTTGGGGACCGGAGCTCCACTGGTTCAGCGAGCTACGCGGCAAACAAATCCTCCGTACGACAGCAATTTGCTCATCGGAAGTTAAAAGGGAATGTTAGGATCGAAACGGAGCGTGCTTGGTTATCAGCAAATATGGAAAACTAAATTATTGACACCAATATAATTATTAATTTCAATAGGATGATTAACAATTATTAATAATAACAACGGGGCACCACCCTGAGATCAGGGACCAATAACCAAACTATAAATGAAGTCTCATAATTAGTGTTCACTCACAATGTCAATAGTCAAAGTACTATTCCACATTTAGAGTGAACAGTGAAGATTTGAATTCGAGCACAGGCCACGATATCCAGCTATTATCACAATACACACGCACAAAGTAATCACAGAAAGCTGATCTTTAAAGTATAACAGAGTTTAATAAATTCTAATAACATTGATCGAAATCAAATAATATCTAAAACTAACAACTACTTATACAATTATGAGCCTACTATCTAAAGTCAACAAACAAATTGGCGGAAGACTCCAATAGAGACCGCGTTTACAAACACGTGTCTGAGATAGTAATCTAAACTGGTATATGTGTGTGTGTGTGTGTGTGTGTGTGTGTGTGTGTGTGTGTGTGTGTGTGTGTGTGTGTGTGTGTGTGTGTGTGTGTGTGTGTGTGTGTGTGTGTGAAAAAAAAGAGAAAAAAAAGAAAACACTCAAAACAAGGCAGATCCTCACTGCTGCAGTAGAATATGGAAACTGCTTCTCTATCACACAGAACCCCGACTGGCGAACTTAGATTCGGCCAGCCGCGGTTTTGGTCTGTTAAACTGATGAGGTCACAATTACCAGCTTTGCTCGCGGTGATGATCCCTAACACAACACTATTGCAGCAGTATGGAACACAACAATAATCTCTGCACAGCACTAACGGAACTCGGCAGTCTGTGAGCAAACACAAAAACACGTTATAACAATACAGTAACTTAAACAAAACACAGCAAGGTATTAAACACATTATGACCTAACTATGCTCAGGCACCAAGCCTCTTACTGTGAGACGACTTCGTCGTGGTCGGGTTGGTCCTTCGAGTTCCTTCGTTAAAACTCGGCTCCGGAGCTTCGGCGCGTTCGAGGTGATTCTGGTTTTCATAGATGCTGTGACATCAGGCCGTAGAACAGGAAATCCGCTGCGGTGCCTATGGCCCTACATACAATTTATTGAAATGAATTAATTAATTGATTATTTCGTTTTTATTTCTGATTTAAAACTACACAAATTTCTGAGCTGTTTCTCGAATGAATCTTCAGGTTCTCAGCTTTCAGATGATGTACCCCACTTCAATGTGGCATAATACTGTTTACCTGCTACCTCCCCCTAAAGATCCCCCACCCCCCAAAGATCCTCCCATAAAAAGACAAAAACTGGTCTATGTGGGTCTCTAAGGGTTAACAACAAAAAGCAGAGTATCACCTTTCAGTAGAAAAAACGGTATTTACTTTCACAAGGAGGAACTTGACAGATGGTGCACCTAATCACCCTTATGGTCTAACACCTCTTCTAGTAATAGCTGCATGTGAAACTACAGGAACAAAAGACATGTATGTCCAGCTAAACAGGTCATTTATACACTTATTACCAAACGTTTGTGCTTTAACGTGATATGCATTGTGTCATTTAAAATACAGTGTGCATGCAGCTATGAACATATGTGACAATTCAATCAAATAATACATTAATTAGTAATATATCATGAAATATATTCAAATTTTAGTGTAAAAATAATAAATGGTTGCAACCTAAAGCTGCCCACACATGACCAAAATGCAGTGGTGGGCCGTCAGGGCCAGCAAGGCCTTCTCTGCTGGCCTAGACAGAATCACAAAGTTATAGCTATTTCATAATTTAATAATTTTTCATAAATACACTTCATGTATTATAATTGTTTCCCCATTAGCTTATTTTCTCATTGCACAGCTCCTGTCTTCCTCAGTTGCTCTGCTTCCAGTGCAGCTTGTTTTAAGTAGAGCTTTTATCCAATCAGATTTCACCTCTGTGTCTCTAGGTAAGAAGAGAGGCCCGAGGCTGCAGACTGACAAGTGAATCCCTGTGTAGTTTAAGTGAATGGGGACGATATTGTTGATTGTCATAGTCTTCAACCAATCAGATCTTTAGTTTGACATGTTGGCCGTATTATTTGACGTGCCAGAGCCTTCTAGCTGGCCTACCCATACGTGATTGGTAAGTGGGCTAGCCTGACATGTTGGGCGGTGACAATCCCAATATCTGCTGCCTCTGTCGAGCGGACATGTTCAGCCCTCAAACGCATTAAAACATATTCAAGAAATACAACTGGAGAGGCTCGACTGTCTTCACTGGCGTCCATGAATCAAGGATTTCTTACTGGAACTAAAACGCACGGATGTACTAAACAACCGTGAGATTAAACTCTTTGTTAACAAAGAAAGGAGGATGGACTTTTTAAGTGAACAACAGCTTTGGTAAGTTAACTGCATCTGCGGTAGCTTTAATATGCTTGTTTATATATTATTATTTGTATAACTTGTTTTTATGAAGATGGATTTTTGTTTGGTTTTATATGTGATAGGAACTATTGTTGCGTCCAATGTTGCTCTGGGGACATATTTAGCCGGTGCCAGTGTTGCCAACTTGGCGACTTTCTGGCTAAATCTGGCGACTTTCCAAACCCTCATGGCGACTTTTTTTGTCAAAAGCTAGCGACAAATCTAGCGACTTGTTCTGGTGTTGTTGGAGACTTTTCTTGTGTTTTGACTCTGACGTGAAAGCACGTACCGTTCTGCACTGTCGTGAACGAGCAGCGGGTGCTGCCGTGAGCCGCCCCAAAGCACTCACAGGCGGTCACTCTCACAGTAGTGTGCAGCGGTCCCAGCTGCAGTCAGAGAAGAGAGGAGACACAGTCTCGGCATATTCATGTATCTGCACTCTGCAGTTAGTGTATTTATAGGTGTTGAGCTTCATTTTTACACGAAACAAATAATAACCGTAGCTGTGGTGTCATAATGAGGTGTTTCAGCTGCAGGACAGCAGTGAAGGTCCAGGTATAAAATGCACGGCCCACCACCGCCAAAATGTAACCAATGAGATAACGACACTGTGCCGCTGCAAAACAAATGTATTATTATCAGAAGGCAGATTTGATGTGATATATATTTTGCATTTGTAATGTAGCTGCAGATGTTTTGACAAATGACCCAATAAATACATTTTCTATTTTATTTTTCATGGTGGAGAGATTAGTCCGCTGGTTGTTTGAATCACTCACATTCAAGTGTTCCTGGACCAGTAATCAGAGTTTGAATTCCCAAATGTGTTGTCATAGTCAAAGCTGTGACTAATAAGTGGTGTGGAAGGAGACCAGAGTCAGAGCAGACAGCACTACTACCTAACGTCTTGCTCTGTAACCACTTAATGTTGGTTGTGACACCGGACAGGTAACATTTGAATATTTCAAAACTGTGATCATTTGCTGTATAAATCATGGATAATGTTTCTGTTGTGAGAATTTTCCTTCTATCAGGGATAAATGAGACACTGCATTACAGAATTGCTATCTTTTCACTCACTTTACTGTATTATTGTGTGATTTTGTTTTTGAATATCTCTATCATCATGATCATTATCTTAGATCAACACCTACATGAACCTATGTATATCTTGTTGTGCAGTTTTTGCATTAATGGACTTTATGGGACCACAGGTTTCTACCCCAAATTCCTCTTAGATCTGCTGTCTTCCTCTCAACAGATCTCATATGAAGGATGCCTTTTACAGGCTTTTGTCATGTATTCATTTGCTAGTTGTGAATTATGCATTCTGGCAGTGATGGCCTACGACAGATATCTGGCTATATGTCGACCACTTCACTACCACTTTGTCATGACAAAGAGGAGGCTCTCTCAGCTGATATGTTTCTCCTGGCTCACACCTTTCAGCATCTTTTCCATCAGTATTGTTCTAACATCTACACTGAAGTTATGTGGTTCAAAAATTCCAAAACTCTTTTGTGTGAACTGGATAATTGTTAAACTTGCTTGCCCTGACACTGAAACTGTTTTAAGTAACATTCTCTCATATGCAACAACTATCATTTATGCATGTCATGGGTTATTCACAATTTGGACTTATTTGCATATGATTAGAACTTGTGTGAGGTCCAAAGATGACAGGGCAAAGTTTATGCAGACGTGTGTGCCTCATTTAGTCTCTTTAGTCACATTTCTTGTTGTAATCATTTTTGATCTGATGTATATGCGATTTGGCTCCACAGATTTACCTCAGAGCATTCAAAACTTCATCGCTATAGAATTCCTGCTCATTTCTCCTGTGTTGAATCCTCTAATATATGGATTTAAACTGACAAAGATACGAAAAAGAATTTTAGGTTTGGTGAATGTTGAAAAGAAATGACTGCTTCCAATTCATTTTAACTCTGTTTGTATTATAATTTATGTTTGATTGAAGGAAGCAATGCAACAGATGTAATGTTGTAATGTATACAGCATCTAGCTGAAGCTAATATGCGGCCTCTGTCCCTGGTTAGGCAATTTAATGTAATGTGTCAAAGCAAGATAGCAAGATATGTTATAATGTTTAAGTTTTCCTGAAATGTCTGCAGAATGTCCCATTCTTTTCTTCTTGTATGTGGAATGGTCTCAATATATGTTTACTAACATAGTATTTAACTTTCACTTTTGCTAATATGTATATGTTTTTTGCTCTGATCTTGTATGTAATGCAATTAGTGCCTTTAATCATGGAAACTTGTTAAACAACATCATACAAAATAGTGTCCCAACATGCAGACACACAACCACCTCTCTTGCACGTATCAGAAGATGTAGAAGATAAAAAAATAAACTGTTGTCTTAAACACGGAGCTTTTGTTTGGGCCTCATTTTAAATGTAATAATAGAATATGCTTCTTTTTAACATAGCTGCTCTTTGTTGTCCTATGCTGTCTGGTAAAACCACACTAACTAAACCTTGATAAGTTATTTACTGAGGATTACAAAAGCTGCTCTAACCAACATTATACAGCATGCTTTCAGTTTTACTGTGTAGAATGAGGAGAGATTTCTCCATTCATACAAATAATCCAAGTAATGCTTAAATGTTTAGAATCCTTTCAACATGACTACATTTAAAAAACAAACATCCACACAGATGCTTTAATTGATTTTGTCTGATAAGACCTGGTGTGAATATGTACAGATCTTGCTTGATGGAGAAATAACTTATGGAGTCACACTTTAATTCACTCTAGGCGTTCTGTACTGATTAGGAATTGTATGTACATGCTGTCTCAAAAGGCATCTGATGTCTCATGGTAGAGATTCACTGTTGATGTCTGACTCCATTTCCCCCTGCTGGAGCCTGGCTCCTTGGACCAGGAAGCTGCCCAGCAGAGCCCCAGCTGCAGCCCCAACAGCTGACCTGGTACTCATCCCTGCAGTCACTCTGGAGGAGCTAACAAGAGCCCCAAACGCAGCTCCCAGCGCAGCACCTCCCGCCCTCAGCCACGAAGGAGTCCAGTCAGCCTTAAGTTGCCACACTTGGTTAGCAGTCTCCTTCTATGGACCCAATAAGAATCACTGTATTAGTATACATTAAGTGCACCATATCTTATACTTGTACTTTATACTTATACTTAGGTGTGTGTAGCAGAGGAAGCCGGTCAGTAGAGGCAGAGGAAGCTGCTCCTCCTCGATTTTTGAGAGGCAAGAGGAGGATCAAAATGTAAATAAGAGTAATTGCTTGAAATAAACCATCACCAAATCAATGTATCATTTATAAAATATTTTTCTCTCTTCTTTGAAAAAAAAAAATTACATTGTGGAAATTCTGATTAAAATGCGTCAACACCAATATCAGCAGGGCGGGCAAGAAAGTGGAGGTGTGGGGCAGAGGGGGTCGGGCTCCTGCTGTTCTTCCTTAGGGCGGGGCCTCTTCTATCAATTTAATGTAATCCATTTTTTTCACGTCCAGCCAGTACAGCTGACATAGGGGTCCAAGGCTGCGCCAAATATGGCGGCGTAGGCTCGAGAGTGATCACTCGTGTAATTTAACATTGGCGGAGGAGAGATGAAAAAGAGAGGGGGGAGCGAGAAGGCGGACGTATTCAGATAAGTAATCACGTCATGAAATACTCTGCAATGGCAGCGAGGCTGTGATTATTTAACTGGGATATAGGCCGCGCTTACACGCCACGTGTGTATGAAATAAGCGTAATGGCGTATATGTGTGTGTGTGAGTGTGTGTACGTGTGTGGGTTAGTTTGGAAAGAAAGGGAAGTAGAAATAGTAGGATCTCCTTACAAGGCAAATCCTCACCATAGCAGTAAAGTACAGTAACTGTAACTTTATCACTGAACGTTTAACTAATAAAGTACAGTTTACTCACTTCACTCGCCGTGGCGGATTTAAACACAACAAAGCACAGCAGTGTGGAACAACACTATCAAAGCAGCAACAAGCACAACAGTTCTGTTACACAACATTGAACGGGACTTGGCGGTCCATAAAATACACACCAACAAGGTAAATAGTGCAGTTAACTTAAACAAAACAAAACAAGGTTACAAACACACTATGACCTATCTCTGCCCAGACACAAGCCTCTGACTTAGCGGTAGCGGTTAATGTGTTTCTTCGAATTTCTTTCTCTATTTGGGGACCGGAGCTCCACTGGTTCAGCGAGCTACGCGGCAAACAAATCCTCCGTACAACAGCAATTTGCTCATCGGAAGTTAAAAGGGAATGTTAGGATCGAAACGGAGCGTGCTTGGTTATCAGCAAATATGAAAAACTAAATTATTGACACCAATAGAATTATTAATTTCAATAGGATGATTAACAATTATTAATAATAACAACGGGGCACCACCCTGAGATCAGGGACCAATAACCAAACTATAAATGAAGTCTCATAATTAGTGTTCACTCACAATGTCAATAGTCAAAGTACTATTCCACATTTAGAGTGAACAGTGAAGATTTGAATTCGAGCACAGGCCACGATATCCAGCTATTATCACAATACACACGCACAAAGTAATCACAGAAAGCTGATCTTTAAAGTATAACAGAGTTTAATAAATTCTAATAACATTGATCGAAATCAAATAATATCTAAAACTAACAACTACTTATACAATTATGAGCCTACTATCTAAAGTCAACAAACAAATTGGCGGAAGACTCCAATAGAGACCGCGTTTACAAACACGTGTCTGAGATAGTAATCTAAACTGGTATATGTGTGTGTGTGTGTGTGTGTGTGTGTGTGTGTGTGTGTGTGTGTGTGTGTGTGTGTGTGTGTGTGTGTGTGTGTGTGTGTGTGAAAAAAAAGAGAAAAAAAAGAAAACACTCAAAACAAGGCAGATCCTCACTGCTGCAGTAGAATATGGAAACTGCTTCTCTATCACACAGAACCCCGACTGGCGAACTTAGATTCGGCCAGCCGCGGTTTTGGTCTGTTAAACTGATGAGGTCACAATTACCAGCTTTGCTCGCGGTGATGATCCCTAACACAACACTATTGCAGCAGTATGGAACACAACAATAATCTCTGCACAGCACTAACGGAACTCGGCAGTCTGTGAGCAAACACAAAAACACGTTATAACAATACAGTAACTTAAACAAAACACAGCAAGGTATTAAACACATTATGACCTAACTATGCTCAGGCACCAAGCCTCTTACTGTGAGACGACTTCGTCGTGGTCGGGTTGGTCCTTCGAGTTCCTTCGTTAAAACTCGGCTCCGGAGCTTCGGCGCGTTGGAGGTGATTCTGGTTTTCATAGATGCTGTGACATCAGGCCGTAGAACAGGAAATCCGCTGCGGTGCCTATGGCCCTACATACAATTTATTGAAATGAATTAATTAATTGATTATTTCGTTTTTATTTCTGATTTAAAACTACACAAATTTCTGAGCTGTTTCTCGAATGAATCTTCAGGTTCTCAGCTTTCAGATGATGTACCCCACTTCAATGTGGCATAATACTGTTTACCTGCTACCTCCCCCTAAAGATCCCCCACCCCCCAAAGATCCTCCCATAAAAAGACAAAAACTGGTCTATGTGGGTCTCTAAGGGTTAACAACAAAAAGCAGAGTATCACCTTTCAGTAGAAAAAACGGTATTTACTTTCACAAGGAGGAACTTGACAGATGGTGCACCTAATCACCCTTATGGTCTAACACCTCTTCTAGTAATAGCTGCATGTGAAACTACAGGAACAAAAGACATGTATGTCCAGCTAAACAGGTCATTTATACACTTATTACCAAACGTTTGTGCTTTAACGTGATATGCATTGTGTCATTTAAAATACAGTGTGCATGCAGCTATGCACATATGTGACAATTCAATCAAATAATACATTAATTAGTAATATATCATGAAATATATTCAAATTTTAGTGTAAAAATAATAAATGGTTGCAACCTAAAGCTGCCCACACATGACCAAAATGCAGTGGTGGGCCGTCAGGGCCAGCAAGGCCTTCTCTGCTGGCCTAGACAGAATCACAAAGTTATAGCTATTTCATAATTTAATAATTTTTCATAAATACACTTCATGTATTATAATTGTTTCCCCATTAGCTTATTTTCTCATTGCACAGCTCCTGTCTTCCTCAGTTGCTCTGCTTCCAGTGCAGCTTGTTTTAAGTAGAGCTTTTATCCAATCAGATTTCACCTCTGTGTCTCTAGGTAAGAAGAGAGGCCCGAGGCTGCAGACTGACAAGTGAATCCCTGTGTAGTTTAAGTGAATGGGGACGATATTGTTGATTGTCATAGTCTTCAACCAATCAGATCTTTAGTTTGACATGTTGGCCGTATTATTTGACGTGCCAGAGCCTTCTAGCTGGCCTACCCATACGTGATTGGTAAGTGGGCTAGCCTGACATGTTGGGCGGTGACAATCCCAATATCTGCTGCCTCTGTCGAGCGGACATGTTCAGCCCTCAAACGCATTAAAACATATTCAAGAAATACAACTGGAGAGGCTCGACTGTCTTCACTGGCGTCCATGAATCAAGGATTTCTTACTGGAACTAAAACGCACGGATGTACTAAACAACCGTGAGATTAAACTCTTTGTTAACAAAGAAAGGAGGATGGACTTTTTAAGTGAACAACAGCTTTGGTAAGTTAACTGCATCTGCGGTAGCTTTAATATGCTTGTTTATATATTATTATTTGTATAACTTGTTTTTATGAAGATGGATTTTTGTTTGGTTTTATATGTGATAGGAACTATTGTTGCGTCCAATGTTGCTCTGGGGACATATTTAGCCGGTGCCAGTGTTGCCAACTTGGCGACTTTCTGGCTAAATCTGGCGACTTTCCAAACCCTCATGGCGACTTTTTTTGTCAAAAGCTAGCGACAAATCTAGCGACTTGTTCTGGTGTTGTTGGAGACTTTTCTTGTGTTTTGACTCTGACGTGAAAGCACGTACCGTTCTGCACTGTCGTGAACGAGCAGCGGGTGCTGCCGTGAGCCGCCCCAAAGCACTCACAGGCGGTCACTCTCACAGTAGTGTGCAGCGGTCCCAGCTGCAGTCAGAGAAGAGAGGAGACACAGTCTCGGCATATTCATGTATCTGCACTCTGCAGTTAGTGTATTTATAGGTGTTGAGCTTCATTTTTACACGAAACAAATAATAACCGTAGCTGTGGTGTCATAATGAGGTGTTTCAGCTGCAGGACAGCAGTGAAGGTCCAGGTATAAAATGCACGGCCCACCACCGCCAAAATGTAACCAATGAGATAACGACACTGTGCCGCTGCAAAACAAATGTATTATTATCAGAAGGCAGATTTGATGTGATACATATTTTGCATTTGTAATGTAGCTGCAGATGTTTTGACAAATGACCCAATAAATACATTTTCTATTTTATTTTTCATGGTGGAGAGATTAGTCCGCTGGTTGTTTGAATCACTCACATTCAAGTGTTCCTGGACCAGTAATCAGAGTTTGAATTCCCAAATGTGTTGTCATAGTCAAAGCTGTGACTAATAAGTGGTGTGGAAGGAGACCAGAGTCAGAGCAGACAGCACTACTACCTAACGTCTTGCTCTGTAACCACTTAATGTTGGTTGTGACACCAGACAGGTAACATTTGAATATTTCAAAACTGTGATCATTTGCTGTATAAATCATGGATAATGTTTCTGTTGTGAGAATTTTCCTTCTATCAGGGATAAATGAGACACTGCATTACAGAATTGCTATCTTTTCACTCACTTTACTGTATTATTGTGTGATTTTGTTTTTAAATACCTCTATCATCATGATCATTATCTTAGATCAACACCTACATGAACCCATGTATATCTTGTTGTGCAGTTTTTGCATTAATGGACTTTATGGGACCACAGGTTTCTACCCCAAATTCCTCTTAGATCTGCTGTCTTCCTCTCAACAGATCTCATATGAAGGATGCCTTTTACAGGCTTTTGTCATGTATTCATTTGCTTGTTCTGAATTATCCATTCTGGCAGTCATGGCCTACGACAGATATCTGGCTATATGTCGACCACTTCACTACCACTTTGTCATGACAAAGAGGAGGCTCTCTCAGCTGATATGTTTCTCCTGGCTCACACCTTTCAGCCTCTTTTCCATCAATGTTCTGCTAACGTCAAGACTAAAGTTATGTGGTGCAAAAATTGACAGACTGTTGTGTGTGAACTGGGTAATTGTCAAACTCACTTGCCCCGACACTGACAATGTTTCAAGTAACATTCTCTCATATGCAATAATTATCATTTATGTATCTCATGGGTTTTTCACAATTTGGACTTATATGCATATGATTAGAACTTGTGTGAGGTCCGAAGATGACAGGGCAAAGTTTATGCAGACGTGTGTGCCTCATTTAGTCTCTTTAGTCACATTTCTTGTTGTAATAGTTTTTGATCTGATGTATATGCGATTTGGCTCCACAGATTTACCTCAGAGCATTCAAAACTTCATCGCTATAGAATTCCTGCTCATTTCTCCTGTGTTGAATCCTCTAATATATGGATTTAAACTGACAAAGATACGAAACAGAATTGTAGGTTTAGTGAATTTTGACAAAAAATGACTGCTTCCAATTCATTTTAACTCTGTTTGTATTATAATTTATGTTTGATTGAAGGAAGCAATGCAACAGATGTAATGTTGTGACGTATACAGCATCTAGCTGAAGCTAATATGCGGCCTCTGTCCCTGGTTAGGCAATTTAATGTAATGTGTCAAAGCAAGATATGTTATAATGTTTGAGTTTTCCTGAAATGTCTGCAGAATGTCCCATTTTTTTCTTCTTGTATGTGGAATGGTCTCAATATATGTTTACTAACATAGTATTTAACTTTCACTTTTGCCAATATGTATTTGTTTTTTGCTCTGATCTTGTATGTAATGCAATTAGTGCCTTTAATCATGGAAACTTGTTAAACAACATCATACAAAATAGTGTCCCAACATGCAGACACACAACCACCTCTCTTGCACGTATCAGAAGATGTAGAAGATAAATAAATAAATATTTTTGTTGGACCTTTTGTTTGGGCCTCATTTTAAATGTAATAATAGAATATGCTTGTTTTTAACATAGCTGCTCTTTGTTGTCCTATGCTGTCTGGTAAAACCACACTAACTAAATCTTGATAAGTTAATTACTGAGGCTTAAAAAAACTCCTCTAAGCAACATTATACAGCATGCTTTCAGTTTTACTGTGTAGAATGAGGAGAGATTTCTCCATTCATACAAATAATCCAAGTAATGCTTAAATGTTTAGAATCCTTTCAACATGACTACATTTAAAAAACAAACATCCACACAGATGCTTTAATTGATTTTGTCTGATAAGACCTGGTGTGAATATGTACAGATCTTGCTTGATGGAGAAATAACTTATGGAGTCACACTTTAATTCACTCTAGGCGTTCTGTACTGATTAGGAATTGTATGTACATGCTGTCTCAAAAGGCATCTGATGTCTCATGGTAGAGATTCACTGTTGATGTCTGACTCCATTTCCCCCTGCTGGAGCCTGGCTCCTTGGACCAGTAAGCTGCCCAGCAGAGCCCCAGCTGCAGCCCCAACAGCTGACCTGGTACTCATCCCTGCAGTCACCCTGGAGGAGCTAACAAGAGCCCCAAACGCAGCTCCCAGCGCAGCACCTCCCGCCCTCAGCCACGAAGGAGTCCAGTCAGCCTTAAGTTGCCACACTTGGTTAGCAGTCTCCTTCTATGGACCCAATAAGAATCACTGTATTAGTATACATTAAGTGCACCATATCTTATACTTGTACTTTATACTTATACTTAGGTGTGTGTAGCAGAGGAAGCCGGTCAGTAGAGGCAGAGGAAGCTGCTCCTCCTCGATTTTTGAGAGGCAAGAGGAGGATCAAAATGTAAATAAGAGTAATTGCTTGAAATAAACCATCACCAAATCAATGTATCATTTATAAAATATTTTTCTCTCTTCTTTGAAAAAAAAAAATTACATTGTGGAAATTCTGATTAAAATGCGTCAACACCAATATCAGCAGGGCGGGCAAGAAAGTGGAGGTGTGGGGCAGAGGGGGTCGGGCTCCTGCTGTTCTTCCTTAGGGCGGGGCCTCTTCTATCAATTTAATGTAATCCATTTTTTTCACGTCCAGCCAGTACAGCTGACATAGGGGTCCAAGGCTGCGCCAAATATGGCGGCGTAGGCTCGAGAGTGATCACTCGTGTAATTTAACATTGGCGGAGGAGAGATGAAAAAGAGAGGGGGGAGCGAGAAGGCGGACGTATTCAGATAAGTAATCACGTCATGAAATACTCTGCAATGGCAGCGAGGCTGTGATTATTTAACTGGGATATAGGCCGCGCTTACACGCCACGTGTGTATGAAATAAGCGTAATGGCGTATATGTGTGTGTGTGAGTGTGTGTACGTGTGTGGGTTAGTTTGGAAAGAAAGGGAAGTAGAAATAGTAGGATCTCCTTACAAGGCAAATCCTCACCATAGCAGTAAAGTACAGTAACTGTAACTTTATCACTGAACGTTTAACTAATAAAGTACAGTTTACTCACTTCACTCGCCGTGGCGGATTTAAACACAACAAAGCACAGCAGTGTGGAACAACACTATCAAAGCAGCAACAAGCACAACAGTTCTGTTACACAACATTGAACGGGACTTGGCGGTCCATAAAATACACACCAACAAGGTAAATAGTGCAGTTAACTTAAACAAAACAAAACAAGGTTACAAACACACTATGACCTATCTCTGCCCAGACACAAGCCTCTGACTTAGCGGTAGCGGTTAATGTGTTTCTTCGAATTTCTTTCTCTATTTGGGGACCGGAGCTCCACTGGTTCAGCGAGCTACGCGGCAAACAAATCCTCCGTACAACAGCAATTTGCTCATCGGAAGTTAAAAGGGAATGTTAGGATCGAAACGGAGCGTGCTTGGTTATCAGCAAATATGAAAAACTAAATTATTGACACCAATATAATTATTAATTTCAATAGGATGATTAACAATTATTAATAATAACAACGGGGCACCACCCTGAGATCAGGGACCAATAACCAAACTATAAATGAAGTCTCATAATTAGTGTTCACTCACAATGTCAATAGTCAAAGTACTATTCCACATTTAGAGTGAACAGTGAAGATTTGAATTCGAGCACAGGCCACGATATCCAGCTATTATCACAATACACACGCACAAAGTAATCACAGAAAGCTGATCTTTAAAGTATAACAGAGTTTAATAAATTCTAATAACATTGATCGAAATCAAATAATATCTAAAACTAACAACTACTTATACAATTATGAGCCTACTATCTAAAGTCAACAAACAAATTGGCGGAAGACTCCAATAGAGACCGCGTTTACAAACACGTGTCTGAGATAGTAATCTAAACTGGTATATGTGTGTGTGTGTGTGTGTGTGTGTGTGTGTGTGTGTGTGTGTGTGTGTGTGTGTGTGTGTGTGTGTGTGTGTGAAAAAAAAGAGAAAAAAAAGAAAACACTCAAAACAAGGCAGATCCTCACTGCTGCAGTAGAATATGGAAACTGCTTCTCTATCACACAGAACCCCGACTGGCGAACTTAGATTCGGCCAGCCGCGGTTTTGGTCTGTTAAACTGATGAGGTCACAATTACCAGCTTTGCTCGCGGTGATGATCCCTAACACAACACTATTGCAGCAGTATGGAACACAACAATAATCTCTGCACAGCACTAACGGAACTCGGCAGTCTGTGAGCAAACACAAAAACACGTTATAACAATACAGTAACTTAAACAAAACACAGCAAGGTATTAAACACATTATGACCTAACTATGCTCAGGCACCAAGCCTCTTACTGTGAGACGACTTCGTCGTGGTCGGGTTGGTCCTTCGAGTTCCTTCGTTAAAACTCGGCTCCGGAGCTTCGGCGCGTTCGAGGTGATTCTGGTTTTCATAGATGCTGTGACATCAGGCCGTAGAACAGGAAATCCGCTGCGGTGCCTATGGCCCTACATACAATTTATTGAAATGAATTAATTAATTGATTATTTCGTTTTTATTTCTGATTTAAAACTACACAAATTTCTGAGCTGTTTCTCGAATGAATCTTCAGGTTCTCAGCTTTCAGATGATGTACCCCACTTCAATGTGGCATAATACTGTTTACCTGCTACCTCCCCCTAAAGATCCCCCACCCCCCAAAGATCCTCCCATAAAAAGACAAAAACTGGTCTATGTGGGTCTCTAAGGGTTAACAACAAAAAGCAGAGTATCACCTTTCAGTAGAAAAAACGGTATTTACTTTCACAAGGAGGAACTTGACAGATGGTGCACCTAATCACCCTTATGGTCTAACACCTCTTCTAGTAATAGCTGCATGTGAAACTACAGGAACAAAAGACATGTATGTCCAGCTAAACAGGTCATTTATACACTTATTACCAAACGTTTGTGCTTTAACGTGATATGCATTGTGTCATTTAAAATACAGTGTGCATGCAGCTATGCACATATGTGACAATTCAATCAAATAATACATTAATTAGTAATATATCATGAAATATATTCAAATTTTAGTGTAAAAATAATAAATGGTTGCAACCTAAAGCTGCCCACACATGACCAAAATGCAGTGGTGGGCCGTCAGGGCCAGCAAGGCCTTCTCTGCTGGCCTAGACAGAATCACAAAGTTATAGCTATTTCATAATTTAATAATTTTTCATAAATACACTTCATGTATTATAATTGTTTCCCCATTAGCTTATTTTCTCATTGCACAGCTCCTGTCTTCCTCAGTTGCTCTGCTTCCAGTGCAGCTTGTTTTAAGTAGAGCTTTTATCCAATCAGATTTCACCTCTGTGTCTCTAGGTAAGAAGAGAGGCCCGAGGCTGCAGACTGACAAGTGAATCCCTGTGTAGTTTAAGTGAATGGGGACGATATTGTTGATTGTCATAGTCTTCAACCAATCAGATCTTTAGTTTGACATGTTGGCCGTATTATTTGACGTGCCAGAGCCTTCTAGCTGGCCTACCCATACGTGATTGGTAAGTGGGCTAGCCTGACATGTTGGGCGGTGACAATCCCAATATCTGCTGCCTCTGTCGAGCGGACATGTTCAGCCCTCAAACGCATTAAAACATATTCAAGAAATACAACTGGAGAGGCTCGACTGTCTTCACTGGCGTCCATGAATCAAGGATTTCTTACTGGAACTAAAACGCACGGATGTACTAAACAACCGTGAGATTAAACTCTTTGTTAACAAAGAAAGGAGGATGGACTTTTTAAGTGAACAACAGCTTTGGTAAGTTAACTGCATCTGCGGTAGCTTTAATATGCTTGTTTATATATTATTATTTGTATAACTTGTTTTTATGAAGATGGATTTTTGTTTGGTTTTATATGTGATAGGAACTATTGTTGCGTCCAATGTTGCTCTGGGGACATATTTAGCCGGTGCCAGTGTTGCCAACTTGGCGACTTTCTGGCTAAATCTGGCGACTTTCCAAACCCTCATGGCGACTTTTTTTGTCAAAAGCTAGCGACAAATCTAGCGACTTGTTCTGGTGTTGTTGGAGACTTTTCTTGTGTTTTGACTCTGACGTGAAAGCACGTACCGTTCTGCACTGTCGTGAACGAGCAGCGGGTGCTGCCGTGAGCCGCCCCAAAGCACTCACAGGCGGTCACTCTCACAGTAGTGTGCAGCGGTCCCAGCTGCAGTCAGAGAAGAGAGGAGACACAGTCTCGGCATATTCATGTATCTGCACTCTGCAGTTAGTGTATTTATAGGTGTTGAGCTTCATTTTTACACGAAACAAATAATAACCGTAGCTGTGGTGTCATAATGAGGTGTTTCAGCTGCAGGACAGCAGTGAAGGTCCAGGTATAAAATGCACGGCCCACCACCGCCAAAATGTAACCAATGAGATAACGACACTGTGCCGCTGCAAAACAAATGTATTATTATCAGAAGGCAGATTTGATGTGATACATATTTTGCATTTGTAATGTAGCTGCAGATGTTTTGACAAATGACCCAATAAATACATTTTCTATTTTATTTTTCATGGTGGAGAGATTAGTCCGCTGGTTGTTTGAATCACTCACATTCAAGTGTTCCTGGACCAGTAATCAGAGTTTGAATTCCCAAATGTGTTGTCATAGTCAAAGCTGTGACTAATAAGTGGTGTGGAAGGAGACCAGAGTCAGAGCAGACAGCACTACTACCTAACGTCTTGCTCTGTAACCACTTAATGTTGGTTGTGACACCAGACAGGTAACATTTGAATATTTCAAAACTGTGATCATTTGCTGTATAAATCATGGATAATGTTTCTGTTGTGAGAATTTTCCTTCTATCAGGGATAAATGAGACACTGCATTACAGAATTGCTATCTTTTCACTCACTTTACTGTATTATTGTGTGATTTTGTTTTTAAATACCTCTATCATCATGATCATTATCTTAGATCAACACCTACATGAACCCATGTATATCTTGTTGTGCAGTTTTTGCATTAATGGACTTTATGGGACCACAGGTTTCTACCCCAAATTCCTCTTAGATCTGCTGTCTTCCTCTCAACAGATCTCATATGAAGGATGCCTTTTACAGGCTTTTGTCATGTATTCATTTGCTTGTTCTGAATTATCCATTCTGGCAGTCATGGCCTACGACAGATATCTGGCTATATGTCGACCACTTCACTACCACTTTGTCATGACAAAGAGGAGGCTCTCTCAGCTGATATGTTTCTCCTGGCTCACACCTTTCAGCCTCTTTTCCATCAATGTTCTGCTAACGTCAAGACTAAAGTTATGTGGTGCAAAAATTGACAGACTGTTGTGTGTGAACTGGGTAATTGTCAAACTCACTTGCCCCGACACTGACAATGTTTCAAGTAACATTCTCTCATATGCAATAATTATCATTTATGTATCTCATGGGTTTTTCACAATTTGGACTTATATGCATATGATTAGAACTTGTGTGAGGTCCGAAGATGACAGGGCAAAGTTTATGCAGACGTGTGTGCCTCATTTAGTCTCTTTAGTCACATTTCTTGTTGTAATAGTTTTTGATCTGATGTATATGCGATTTGGCTCCACAGATTTACCTCAGAGCATTCAAAACTTCATCGCTATAGAATTCCTGCTCATTTCTCCTGTGTTGAATCCTCTAATATATGGATTTAAACTGACAAAGATACGAAACAGAATTGTAGGTTTAGTGAATTTTGACAAAAAATGACTGCTTCCAATTCATTTTAACTCTGTTTGTATTATAATTTATGTTTGATTGAAGGAAGCAATGCAACAGATGTAATGTTGTGACGTATACAGCATCTAGCTGAAGCTAATATGCGGCCTCTGTCCCTGGTTAGGCAATTTAATGTAATGTGTCAAAGCAAGATATGTTATAATGTTTGAGTTTTCCTGAAATGTCTGCAGAATGTCCCATTTTTTTCTTCTTGTATGTGGAATGGTCTCAATATATGTTTACTAACATAGTATTTAACTTTCACTTTTGCCAATATGTATTTGTTTTTTGCTCTGATCTTGTATGTAATGCAATTAGTGCCTTTAATCATGGAAACTTGTTAAACAACATCATACAAAATAGTGTCCCGACATGCAGACACACAACCACCTCTCTTGCACGTATCAGAAGATGTAGAAGATAAATAAATAAATATTTTTGTTGGACCTTTTGTTTGGGCCTCATTTTAAATGTAATAATAGAATATGCTTGTTTTTAACATAGCTGCTCTTTGTTGTCCTATGCTGTCTGGTAAAAACACACTAACTAAATCTTGATAAGTTAATTACTGAGGCTTAAAAAAACTCCTCTAAGCAACATTATACAGCATGCTTTCAGTTTTACTGTGTAGAATGAGGAGAGATTTCTCCATTCATACAAATAATCCAAGTAATGCTTAAATGTTTAGAATCCTTTCAACATGACTACATTTAAAAAACAAACATCCACACAGATGCTTTAATTGATTTTGTCTGATAAGACCTGGTGTGAATATGTACAGATCTTGCTTGATGGAGAAATAACTTATGGAGTCACACTTTAATTCACTCTAGGCGTTCTGTACTGATTAGGAATTGTATGTACATGCTGTCTCAAAAGGCATCTGATGTCTCATGGTAGAGATTCACTGTTGATGTCTGACTCCATTTCCCCCTGCTGGAGCCTGGCTCCTTGGACCAGTAAGCTGCCCAGCAGAGCCCCAGCTGCAGCCCCAACAGCTGACCTGGTACTCATCCCTGCAGTCACCCTGGAGGAGCTAACAAGAGCCCCAAACGCAGCTCCCAGCGCAGCACCTCCCGCCCTCAGCCACGAAGGAGTCCAGTCAGCCTTAAGTTGCCACACTTGGTTAGCAGTCTCCTTCTATGGACCCAATAAGAATCACTGTATTAGTATACATTAAGTGCACCATATCTTACACTTGATAAAAAATATGTACTTAGGTGTGTGTAGCAGAGGAAGCCGGTCAGTAGAGGCAGAGGAGGCTGCTCCTCCTCTATTTTTGAGAGGCAAGAGGAGGATCAAAATATAGATAAGAGTAATTGCTTAAAATAAACCATCACCAAATCAATGTATCATTTATAAAATATGTTTCTCTCTTCTTTGAAAAAAAAGATCCATGGTGGAAATTGTGATTAAAATGCGTCAACACCAATATCAGCAGGGCGGGCAAGAAAGTGGAGGTGGGGGGCAGAGGGGGTCGGGCTCCTGCTGTTCTTCCTTAGGGCGGGGCCTCTTCTATCAATTTAATGTAATCCATTTTTTTCACGTCCAGCCAGTACAGCTGACATAGGGGTCCAAGGCTGCGACAAAAATGGCGGCGTAGGCTCGAGAGTGATCACTCGTGTAATTTAACATTGGCGGAGGAGAGATGAAAAAGAGAGGGGGGAGCGAGAAGGCGGACGTATTCAGATAAGTAATCACGTCATGAAATACTCTGCAATGGCAGCGAGGCCGTGAATATTTAACTGGGATATAGGCCGCGCTTACATGCCACGTGTGTATGAAATAAGCGTAATGGCGTATATATGTTTGTGTGAGTGTGTGTACGTGTGTGGGTTAGTTTGGAAAGAAAGGGAAGTAGAAATAGTAGGATCTCATTACAAGGCAAATCCTCACCATAGCAGTAAAGTACAGTAACTGTAACTTTATCACACAGAAGCCCGACTAGCGAACTCGAGTTTGGCAGCTGCGGCACTGAACGTTTAAGGTATTAAGGTAATAAAAGCATGAAGTATTCCTTTAAGATCTTGGGCTGGAGGTATGCCTTTACTTTAGCTAAAGGTCTTAACTGGAAGAAGCTAGTTTTGACAACTGAACAAATTTGCTCATCAAATTTGAAGGACCACCTAGAAATCCCATTAAGATTCTTAACAAAAGGTCAATTGTGAGAAGCTAAAAGGCAAAGATTACCAACAGAGTCATTCAATAGGTCAGGTCGTCATTTTCATAAAGAGTTTAAATCCATCCAAGTTTTTGATATAACATTTCAGCAAAGGCTCCAATGAGCCTTTTTATAGGCAAATAGATTTGTAAGACAGGTAAGTGGAGCTGCAGCTGAACAATACTCACCGAGGTGAAGTCTTATTCATCAGGTATGACTGGAACCATTTGAGGTCAGTACCTTTAATGCCCACACATTGTTTAAAGGCATGATTAAATGAGTTCCCTGAGTCAACAGGTAAGCGAAGATCATTAAAAATTCTTCAAAGACTTGTTTCAGTTCTATGGGGCGATTTAAACAGTGGCAGGTCGTGTATTTTATACCTAGGCCTTCATTGCTGTCCTGCAGCTGAAATACCACCTTATAACCACATGATGGCGCCACAGTTGTTATTCGTTTCTAAGGCTGTAACTATATAGTATTCGTATTAAACCGTTCGGTACGAGGCTAACGATACCTCTGAATAATGCTAGAGCATTTGGAAAATGCAGAAGCTTAAATTCAGGAAAATATAATGTTTTCTGCACTCATGTAGGACAGTGGTTCTCAGCTGGTCTGGCTATGGGACCCACCATCATTACTTAATGACAAGCAGTAGCCCAATGAGATCGTCTTATGATTTTACTTTCACAACTTGAACATTTAACGTACTGCTCTGAAATGTCTTTCCTCGTCTCAGCCCCCTGTGTCACGGTGTGTGGTACATCTCACTCGAGTCAGAATGCCCATATTTGATTGGCTGAGCTGCATCACGTGATGTGATTCACAACGCCGACTAAGCCTCTGCTGTTAAGTTTCGTTCACGATAGTCACGTGATCGCCCACTGACCAATCACAGCACACGCTGTACCTCACTGCAGAGCTGCACATGGAAACTGAGCTGCAAGTAATGCTGACGTAGCTATAGGCCGGCTAGCAGGCTCTGGCACGTCAAAGAATACGCCCAACATGTCAAACTAAAGATCTGATTGGTTGAAGACTATGACAATCAACAATATCGTCCCCATTCACTTAAACTGCACATGGATGCACTTGTGAGTCTGCAGGCCTCGGGCCTCTGTTCTTACCTAGAGACACAGAGGTGAAATCTGATTGGATAAAAGCTCTACTTAAAACAAGCTGCACTGGAAGCAGAGCAACTGAGGAAAATAAGATAATGGGAAAAATATTTTTATAAATTATAATACATGTAGTGTATTTAAGAAACATTATTAAATTATAAAATAGATATAGCTTTGTGATTCTGTTTAGTCCAGCAGAGAAGGCTTTGCAGGCCCTGACGGCCCACCACTGGATTTAAAGCCACACTGAAACTTTTCAGGAATGTCACGGTTAGCTAAAAAATACTTTGACAGAAAAGGTAGCTTGTTGATAAAACATTTAAGAAAGTTTTGCCGAAAAGTAGGTGTTGGCCACACAGCTTGGCTGAGCGCAGAGAGGGTTGATTGTAGTATTGCACTCCTCCCCTAATACAGTTTGCAACAAAGATTTAATTGATCTGTTTGGCCTTACTAATTCTATTGCAAATAATAAAAAACATTTTCACTCACCTTCTCATGTAGCATGATGTCATCGTCTAACACAGCCAGTCTGTTCTTTTCCGTCTCTGTAAATGAAAGAAGTTACATTTAATTAAATAATTACACCAGGATCATATCACTCAGGATTTGTGCTGCTCATGAGTTCGTACTCACTGGGTTTAGCTTCTTCTTCTTTATGGTGGCTCAGATGCACCGCAAACGCCCATTTTTGTTGTCGGGCAAGCTCCTCTAATGACTTCACGTCCGTCATTGTTTTCCTAAGTTGGTTACTTTTGTTAAAGTCCACAGTTTTTGTCTCATTTCTTCTATCAATCTCTTTCTTCTTATAGTGCCGCTGCACCCCTTCGATTGTGGCCTTCAACGCCTTCTTTGTGTCTTCATTTTCTCTCTTCAGCTGTTTAATTGTCTCTTCGAGCTCCTTCGCTTCTCTTTTCTGATTCATCATCATTTGATCATGCGCTTTATCTTTCTTCGCACACTTTTCCTTGAAGGCTGCTGTCTCTTGCTCTTGTTCCTTCACTCTTTCCTCCAGCACTTCCTTTTCCACCTCACTGCTTTGCTTTGTAGCTTTAATCACATCATCTTTCACAGCACATCTTTCACACAGGCTTGTTATCATTTCTTTTTTCCCCAAAATGACTTGTTTAAGCTGGTTGTTCTCCCTCTTAGCCTCCACTAATCCTCTGCCAATCTCTTCTTCGTAGTCTCTATCTTTCCTCTCCTCTGACTCCCTCGCCGCTTTCAGAGCTTCAATCTGTTCATCTTTCTCTTTAGCTGATTTAATCATGTCCTCTACTATCCTCTCCTTCTCCTTGGCTGTTTGTGTAAGCAGATCAATGTCACTCCTTGCCTTCTTGAGCTGTCTTGCTTTATTTTTGGAGCTTTGATCTAGCTTTTGGTTGGTTTCTTGGAGTTTTATAAAACTACGCAACAAGTGTCCAGTATCATTCTCCACCTCTGTTTCCTCAATCTTTGCCAGCAGTTCTTTAACCTGAATATCTCCCACCTTGTTTGAGTTATCAAAAACATGATATCTATTCCCACATTTGTCCACCAACCACTTAAGGGCAGGCCAACTTTCTATGTGCTCCTCAATGGGAGTGACTCCCAGTTTGTCTCCCCAAGTGAACAGCACGATTGCTCGAGTCCACACCCAAACTCCAAGCAAGCTCAAGTGTTCCTCCGCTCTCAACCGGTCCGTTTCAGTGAAAGTCTCATCGCTGCGTACAACCACCAGGACCGAATTGGGAATGGGGGCACACAAAGACACACTGTGACACATCTGCTGTTGGACCTCCCGTGGGGTGTCTTCTGAACAGTATCTCCCATGCCAACCAGGAGCCTCAACCACAGTGACTTGCCTTTTGTGAATGTCTCCCCGCCCCTCAGTGCACTGTGATGTTTGAAGTCCAGCAGGGAATACTTCCTTTCCAAGAATGGTGTTACCAGCTGAGCTTCTCCCAACTTGCTTTGGTCCCACGATGAGAACTCGAAGCATTGAGATCGGAGGAGACTCTCCTGGATAAAAAACATGCAGGAGTTAGGCAACAATATTACCTTGGAACAATCTCATGTTTGTGTGCACTTTGAAAAATGACAACAAAGGGATTAAATGGGATAGATGAGGGGTACCCGAACTCTTTCAAAAAGGGAAAGCTTTGTTTTAAGAAACTTCATTGGATATTACTTGGAAGAACCTTCGGAAAGTGCGCATAAAAGGCTCAAAATGCACTTGTCAATTTGACAGTGGGACAGTCCTAAACCTGAAGACCCTTGCGGAACGTGCCTCAAAGTCTGTGGGCCTGTGAATGTGGACATTAGAAGTGTGCCCTACTTAATATTATACCCTGAACTTTCAATAATGGTCGCCCGATATACGTCACTTGCTCTGACCGAATGCAAAAACGTAGACATTAAACAGGAGTTTGCGCAAGATTCCTTTCACATTACCGACGGTCATTTGATCCAGTGTTACTATAACATATTGATTGATTAGATGATACTTACCCATGAGGGATCTGAGTGTCTTTCTGGACTTCTGCATATTAATTCGCCTCAGAATCGCCCTCTCTTCTAATTCCTTCCTTTCCCTCCCAGTTATTCTAGAGACTTCCTCATTTGTTGTCAACCAACCGACTGCTCCTGCCTTTATGTTTCCTGCAACCGTTGCATCAATCTTCTCCAGAAGTTCTGCAACCTGAGCATCATCATCGTCTCCCCAAATGCTTGTGTCCAAAAGGTGGTATCTCTGACCACACCTCTCCAAAACCGCTTTGAGAAACCGGTGTCTCTCAGTGTAGCCCTCTATGGACGACCCTCTCAGTCTCTCACATCTGGTGAATATTACTATCGTGTTTCTCCACACTGTATCATTAAGCAGCTCAAGAGGACCCTCGACTGTCCACTCCCTGCCTCGGTGAGGGCTGATGGGTATGACCATGAGGAAGGCATGAGGTCCCGGCGGGCACATGGCCATGCAGGCTGTCATGTTGTCGTTCACCAGGCTGGGGTCTCGGAAGGAGTAGTGGATCCACCTTTCAGGGCTATTGATGATAATCACTGTACGGCTATTGTCAAGAGCACCCTGTCTCCTAACAAACATCTTCACGTCTCTGCTGGTATCAAACATCTGTTGGCCGAGGATAGTGTTTCCTGTCAAACTCTTTTCCAGCCAGTCGTTCCCCAGGAGGACAATCCTCAGCTCCTGTTTGTCCCCTGGCAGCAGACACAGCAACAGCAGTGCAAATTATGTCATCATATGTCTTACTGAAATGCAGGTATTGTAAATGCATACTAAATCCTAAAAACATGTATTGGAATCTTAGAATAAAGATCAAATCAATTAATATGTATTCAAATATCAAGAACAAACTAAATTTTTAACATTTTCCAATGAATTTGGACAAAATTAAAAGTTCATTCTGGACCATGGAAAGAGTAGTTCATGGTTAAGATTGTGATGTGGTTGAAAGCTCCATAACAGCTACCAAATGGACTGTCTTGGGCTTGTTTTTTTTTCAAATATAAAAGTAAAGAATGAACTTTCAATCTCAACTTGTAAACCAGCAGGGATGACAAGTCTTGAAACTCAGAAAAACTAGAAATTTGAACATGACAGCAGATTCCAACTGTTGGACCATTTGATGCAATTGAAGGATAAACACTACATAGACCTTGATGGGAGATTGTTTAGTCAGGTCTGTGCTCTTGCTTGCTCTTCTTTGACAGCCATGAACTTAACAAAGCTGTTATACAACTGTGAAAGACACAATGCTACTAATTAATACTCACTTAACTGTTAAGGTAAGAAAGACCAAATGTAATTCAAC
This sequence comes from Anarhichas minor, assembly GCF_050575085.1. Taxonomy (NCBI): domain Eukaryota; kingdom Metazoa; phylum Chordata; class Actinopteri; order Perciformes; family Anarhichadidae; genus Anarhichas; species Anarhichas minor. The sequence goes on from NW_027466450.1 coordinate 11,369,082, forward strand.
AGCATACCTTTCCTCGTCTCTGCTCTGCAGCCCACTGAAACCATTTCTTCCATCTTTTATTCTGTCACATATTTCTTCAAAGACCACTTTGTTGGTCCTAAATGTACGGCTGCGCTTTAATGTTTAACTCCGCTTTCTGCCTGATGTTGTCAAAGTCCAACCTACTCAAACAGTAATTTAAGTCTATAAACATGTCATCTCTCCAAGTAGAGATAGCAGATGTAATCAGGTGATGCCATTTATTTCTGTGAACCAATCAGGGCTGAGTAACATTTGATCAGTTGAAACTATTCAGTCTAATCCGTTCAAACCACACCCACACAGTCCTGATGAGTTTTTCTACATTAAACTCTTATTACCTAAGGATGTTTTTTTTCTTCTTCAAATTCAGCTTTGATTGTTGCTTATTTGGTCATGAATAGTTGATATTGTACTGAAAAAAAAAAAATCACGACTTGAAACCAAGGTTCGCTGGGCCTTTAAAGAAGACCAATCAAGATGTTTGAACAGTATAGCATTAACAAAAGCAAGAATCACACTTACTCAGCTTCCTTGGAAAGCCTTTTTATTGAGGTTCAAATTCAGAGTTAATGCCACAGCTGTTGCATTGCCAGTCTTCAAAAAGAGTCCCCGAGTTATAATTAACTCGATTCAGTGACTGCGCAATGGTGCACATCATGCAAAAAGTAATTGACTACAGTAAGAAACCATGATTAATTACAAAGTTGGAAAAAAGCTTTGTCAGCATCATCTGTGCATGCCTACAGCGTGCTGTGGCTTTAATTAGAAGAGGAGCACACTGAAGGCAATTCCAGCTCCAAACCTGAAAGGTGAGCCAGTGTCACGTATAACCGTCGCAGATATTTTCGTAAAGTGAACGCCAGCTCATGTTTAAATCTTCTTCTGATGTAGCTTTCCCAACAGTGGAACATTTAGCCTGAACTCGAGGACCGTCATTCAAAAGAACTATTGCAAAAAAAAAAAAAAAAAAAAAAAAAACAGAAGAGCACTGCTGCCATTTCTAAAAGTGACCATAATCATCATTTACATTATGTACATATTTATACATCCTGTCACACGTCCTGTGAATATATATATATATATATATATATATATATATATATATATATATATATATATATATATATATATATATATATATATATATATATATATATATATATATATATATATAAAATGTCAAGACATTTAATATATATATATAAATAAAATGTCAAGACATTTAATTGACGATTGGTTAATGAGTCATTCAAAAAGTCTACGGCTAAAGAACAGCTACGTACATCTCTACAATTTCTAAAAGCGAATGCGACAGTCACCATTAACCTTTTGTACATATTTTCAGTGTACCCCGTCTCATCACACTATCTTAATGGAAAGTTGTGGATGTGTCATCATAAATGACGGAGGATGGCTGTAAATGTGCCTCTGCTGAAAATGGTTCCGTTGATGGATGAGACAAGATGGGAGGAAAAGGTTTGAAGCATGTTTTTTTTGTGTGGATTCAGCTTCTTCTGCCCCCTGGACTCTGAGCTTTAGTCTTTTGTGTCGGACCTACTGCGCTAACAGAAACTCACACGAATACAAATAAGTCAAAAGTGTAAGAGTTGCTGTGAGATTAAATCCTTTAATATTATCAAGTGTTTTTAGTTGAAGAAAAACATAAAAATAGTTTAGAAAACAAAAGTTGACACAAGAAGTGCCACCAACTCAATTATCCTTGATTAAAAAAAAAAAGAAATCATTCAATTGTGTAATTTTGTAGTATTTGATTCCATTGGAGACCTCAGAAAAAAGAAAAAAAAAATACAGCAACCACAAGTTACATTTATATTCCTTCACTGAATAGAAAACATCCAGTGTAAAAAGTGTTCCTAAATACTTTGCTTATTACCATTCTTCTTGCTTCTGAATAAGATTGTTACTGAATGACAGGATGAAGTGCACTGCATTGGTATCTGACCTCTTGAGAGAAAAGACGGCAGGCCAAGATACTAACGCTGTAAACAAATAAGGTAAAGCAAGTCAATGCATCTTCTTGTAAAAAAAACGTGAACAGAGAGCTCTTTGTGCACAAGAGCAGACTTCACCTAGTCTCATTTCTTTTAAATTCTTTATTAACTTTAGAACAAGCTTGCATGGCAACTAATTCCGGCAACTTGCTTGTTATACAGGAGGACACAACAGGGGCTCAGTTAGCGTCTACATTTCCACACAAAATTTAAGCAGCACTGTCTATTAAGGCTTGTATGAAATCGGTCTGGTTTGAGATAAATCCACAGAGAGAGGATGTACATAACACATTGCTGCTGAGGAGGGGAAAAAACTAAATATATGATTAACACGACAGCGAGGGGAGGAGAGAGCAGGACACATGTCCCCTCCACGTCTTGCTACCATTGGTTGCATTTTGGACCAGGAAAACTGGCTTTCAACACTGGAAGAGATGCACTCATGGACTGCAGCGGCCAACGTTCAATTTGTTGCAGTAAAGAACAACCAACTCTGGGATGACCGATTTTAAAAATGGTGAAATGTATGGAGCTGTGCCACAATAACGGCTCGGACATCCAGTGAAACAAAGCTGCCGGCGCAGTGTGTGAGCAGCTTCCCAACAAACCCAACAACTTTCTAGCTTTCCACTTCAATTAAAAATGGCTTTTAATTATTCATTTGCTTTGGAAGAGGGTGACCATTCAAACATAACGCAGAGGTAAAGAGGTGGGTGCTGTTTTAAAGGGGTGGTGAATGAGCAATCCCTTGCCTGAGCAAGCTTGATTTAAGGCAAAGGTTAAAGCATCACGACTGCAGTCTATGTCTGGAAAGAAAAATGATACGCCAACAGCTGCGAGGCTATGTGAAGACAATACATGAGCTTTTTCTGGGATCTGGTTACACTGAGATTCAAACACAAAAGAGCAGAGCAGTGTGCACTGCATTTAAACTGTCAAGCATCAGAGGAGAAGGGGTGGTAAGCTGGGCTTCAGTGTCTGGACCGGGATCGCTGGTTGAATTAACGTCACATTTAGGGTGTCAGAAAAATAATAAATATGTCATCAAATTCCTATTTGTGTAAAGCAAGTGAAAATAGGAATAGAACTGAAAAAAATAAAGTGTCAATGAATGCGTGGGAGTTGGTGCTGCGGACTACAAATGAGACCCGTAGCAGATGGTCGGTGTCCTTGAGGACGGTTTTCACATTCGGAGCCCTTGCTTTAGTTTAGACACCAGCCTCTCCATGCCAAGACGGTGAGGGGTCAGTTCACCAAAATCATGAGATGAAAACCCCCAAAAAAAGATTCTCCCACTTAACCCTTGCGGTATCTAGCCCTGGAGATGATGTGGGATTTGTGTTTCGAGATCTCTGCCCTGAGACTTCTGCTGCTAACCCAACACAGAGGAGGTGGACTGAATGTCAGTGGTTTAAAATGATACACGAATAACTGCAACGTCTATTTCAAGAAAGAATCCTACTTGGACAATCCAATGATGTCAATGTGGTCAGTTTATTATCATCATCATCATATTCTTTTCACAACCGACAAATAGTAACTGCCGAAAGTCTGTAAAAGTTAACACACTGCTGTTAACTTTTACAGCACAGTCAACATTTGTGTTGGAGGAGCAGTGGAAGTGTCAGCGGTGGCTACTTAGGGCACATAAATACAAATCTGCTTGGGTTCAGTGGGCAAAAAAAAAAAAATATATATATATATATATATATGACCACGTCACCACTCCCTAATTGGCTGATGACTCGGACAGGAAGTGGTTGGTAGAGCAGAGCAGGAAACGGGCTGACTAGCTGTCCATGTGACCTCAGACAGGTTAGGAGCTTAAACTCGGGTGTTACGGGGATTTAATGGAACTTGGATGATGTAGGCGGTGGGATTAAGAAAGATGCATCTCCCCCTCCTTACGTTCTGTGTTACATAAGAGCTTGAACCCCAGACCCTCAATGACCTCGCTCTCTCTAGTGCAATTCATATTTCTAACTCTGGTCTCCATCATGTTTTCACTGCTGGGTCTCCTCCCCTGCCTGCCGACTGACTCAACAGTAGGAGGAGAATGGAGTTGGGTAGGGGTGAGATGCCGCAGGTTGACAGAAACGGCTGTACACAGAGGGGGGAGGGGGGGGTGACACAATTTAGTTCTCTTTCTTGGCCTCCGGGTTGCCGTAACTGGAGCCTGTTTTCTTCACCTCGGTGACCCCTATGAGGCGGCGGATAGCCATCGAGGCTGAGGAGGGAGCAAAGAGAGTAAATGAGGACAGAGATTCAAACTTTAAACAAAACTCTGCATTCAGCAATTTTCATTTAATTTCTTTCCCCAGGTACAGTCTAACATCCTCCTGTTACTTTTCATTCTAAAAGGACCCCCACCTACCTATGATGAGGAAAATGATAAAGCCAATGATGAGTAGGGGGGAGCCACTGACGACCACTCCGTAAGCAAAGTTGATGAGGGGCGAAAGCAGCAGGGTAGCCCAAAACATGAAGTTCAGCAGCGTCCATGGCCTGCGATGGGTGGTTATGGTGGGTCCAGGGAACTTGCCTTCCTTTTTGTAGAATTCCTGTAAGGCATCCTGAGCAGGAGAGGAAGAAGAATTGGTTTAGTAACCTCCCTTATACTTATTTTAAAAAGGTATCTGAAAGTGTTCCGAGGTTAATTAGGAGACTACTAGAATTTTAAAGTTTACCTTCTCCTGGTACAGCTTGTGCAGCCAGATTGCACACTCCTTCTCATCAGCTGGTATGTCCTCCACAGGAAACCGCCTGGTTGGGAAAGAGAAAAACAACATTGTCTTATACCTTGAGATCCCTGAAACTACAACGATTAGACACGAGTCACAAGATTCTTTTCCTTTTGACAGTGAGAAATGAGCACATAATGAACAGCTGAGAAATGACTTCCTGATCTATGATGTCATTTAAATGCTCATAGAGCTGAAGGTGAAGGACCTTTAAAAGAATGCCGTGAACTTCAGGTGCACCGACACCTGATGAATCGGATTGGCACACCACACATTTTACTACTTGTAAAGTTGTTTTTCTCCCCCGTTAGAGTTGTTCCGATACCAACACCAGGACAAATAAATGCCTCCGATATAGCCTAAAATGCTGGATCGGGTATTTGCGAGTACGTTCGTCTATGAAACGATCGGATATCACCTCATCATTTAATCCATCAGCTCATTTTCATTACAGAGGAACAACAACACGTGTCACCCGCTACCCGATCTGTACTGCACATGTGCAAACCAGTACTACACACCTGTGGCTAAACACTCTGGTGCACCTCATTTCTACTCTGATAATGCTAACAGCTAACGTACAGAGGTTGCATCGAGTTATATTATGATGCGTTAAAGCTCCACTCAGCAAAAATGTAAAACTTTATCAGGATGTGTTAATTTTATCGAGTAAAGTTTTGTTTTACAACAATCAGTTAATTATACATTTAATAAATTCACACATTATCTATTTATTACATCAGCAAGATTTATTTTAAACATTTTTTGTAACAAATGAAGGCATCCAGCTAACATTTCATGAAAGAGTATAACTCTGAAATCATAATATAATGGACAAGAACATGCAACGTACATTGCAACAGAAAACATTTCATGACAAGAATGTAAATTCACTTGTGGCCTGTTATGATGGTTTCTCACCAGCAGGGGGCTCCCTCACCTAAAACCCTCACACTCTGCACCATAGATCAATACAATAAGTGATGATTCAAAAAGGTAAACGGAGGGTGGAACTCACCTAACACTCAGGTCAGCTTTGTATTTTTTGCCGTTGACGATGCCCAGGAGAGTAGGAGTTTGGTTGTCTTTGAAGTTCAGTGTCACATCGTACACAGCAGTTACTGCAAGAAAGAGAAACAGATTAAGGACAAAGGACTCTTATGTGAACCGAGCATGGTGAACTGTGTGCGTGTTTGTACACCATACCTGTGCCCTTAAGACACTGCAGTGTGGTGGTGAACCCTTTGGTTCGGGGTAGTAGGTGGTATTTGAGCGCGGGCAGGCCTTTACTCTCGGCAACCTGCATGCTGATTTGGTGCTTCTGCTCTGTGAAGCGGGTTCCCTCGCAGTACAGCAGAAACTGTGGAGGGAGAGGAGCTGTGTTAATGCGCACAAGCACATATACATAAAAAAAGAGTCACAAGACTTGAGGTGACCTTTTCCTTTGTCCTCTTATCTCAGTAGGCAGGTGGACTGTTTCGCTCGTTTATCTGAACACATGAAAACTATGTCATCGGCAGTGGCCTAACGCTTGACTTAAGTTAATGAGATCAACTGCTGATCTGCCTAATCTCAGCTGGTGAACTGATTGAGTCAAGGTGAAAATCTGAAGCACACGGAGCTTTACACCTTCGGTAAAGGTGCTCAACAAGCAGCCGGACCTGCTGCCACCGGGTACCAATGTAAGCCACTCGCTTGTTTGAAACAGTGAAGAGAAATTTTGCCCGGGGCTGTTGATGCACAGAGGAAAGTTCAGTTCATGGAGGTTCAGAGAAAAGGAAAAACAGAAACACACACACCATCCTGTTGAGAGCTTTTAAATACAGCTGGTGTACTGTGTGAACATGAAGATACACAAGTAGAGTTCGAGTAGAGAGAACCTGTGTCAAAGGGCAGCGTCTGCATTTCCTCTTATGGAGTATTTTATCCCCATGAATCCTTACGAATTCCAGTCCATCACAACTTGGATCTTATTTTTGTAGTTTTTACTTAATTGTTGTTATTGGTATGAATAACATTGAATTCACCAAGTTAACAGTTTAAAGTATAAACACAAGCCGCCATACAATTAAACAGGTTTTTAATCAACTCTTTGGTCAGTCGGTCAAAATAGTTTGGAAGAAAAAACAAAAAGGCAAACTGTGACATCACACCCAAACTGCTCAATGTAAGACGTTTACTGGCCAAGTTTATGGTTGACCTTTGACCTGCTATACTGGGTGTGTAGATGTGCCCACACAGTTTTCTCTGTGGCCTGAGGAATTATTACTCAACGTACGGGTGTTAACACATTTTATTTCATCTCCAAATAAACTATTTCTTGGCCTGTCGGACTTCTTTTGAGCGATCTCAGCAATAGACTTAGTGAGTGCAATAACCATGAGCAGTAAAAGTGATGCATATGCCACAGAAATGAGACCCAAGTTGTAATTAACCACAATTAAAAATGTACACCACTTTATCCTACATTTTCACATTTCAGTCTACTCAGACTGGGTAAGAGTTGAGTGTGTAGTAGCAGGACAAGGACTCCGACGTGTACCTACCCACATATATTCAGGGTAGTCTTTGAGCTGGCTCAGTCCCTTGAAGACAGTCTTTCGGTCCTCCTCCCACTTTCTTTTGCAGAAGACGATTTCGAGGAAGTACCAGGTCCAGCCAATCAGAGGAACCTTCAGTAGCTCGTGTTTGGCGAGCACTTTTGAGCTCTAGAGAGGGAGGATGGGTAGAATGATGAAGTCCGACTACAACAAATAGTTCACTGGATTAACGTTTGCTTCATCACTAACCCCTAGGATGCCGAATCTTTCGCACATGGTCCAGCCACACAGGAAGTCGATCTCGTAGTTGTGGTTGAGGATGGTGATGACATGCTCTTTGCCGAACTTGTCCACCGTAGCTTGGTCAGTGTATAAGGTGCATTCTGTGCCTGACCACCACTCCAGCAGCATCACCAGCTCTGCGCAGAGACGACAACACACCATGTGCACTGGGACAACACTAGTATACTACCGAGTGTCTTTTAAGTCTTGTATTGCACTAAAGAAAACTACAACGTATAAACATAGGCGTATAACTCACGACTCCAGAGGGAGTAGGCCAGCCGGCAGTTGATTTTACGATAGAGCTGCCTGTTGATCGGCCAGAGGATGCAGGTGAGGAGCTGAATGAAGTTGATGATGAGGCCGCTCACCACGAACACAAAGCCCATCAGCAGCTGCAGGATGAACAGGCTCTTCAGGCAGGCCACCAGAGCCATAGCTGAGGAGCCTGGAGAGCTGAGTAGGCTCCTTTCTATACACTATGACCGACCTGGGAGAGGGCAGAAACAGAAGAATGTGGTCCGTTTACATCTGTTGTTCTGCAGGAAAAACATGCCATCAGTAATTCAAACATGTCTTACCACGGTGGGATCCCTTTTACAAGCCGCGTTTACACGGTCCGTCAGCCAGTATTACAGACCTGAAGGAGACAGAAGAACAGAGGTTGAGCTAACAGTTCATCAAACAGGCGGAATTAACTTTTCAACATGGCTGTGTCAAACAATTCCACATCGGTTTGACGAAGCGCATGGTTACAAAAGGTTAGATTATTAGGGTCTGTATCCATTTTACACACAACCACACATTTCAATACACTATGACTAACAAACTACTCAGATTCAGGTTTTATTTTCAATAGTTCCAATAAAAGTTACAAAAAGTACATGCTAAGGGTGATGTCACAGCTGTAGTTTGGCATATTTGGTCATTACAGCTGGCAGGGACATAACACACTTATAGCCACCTTCATTCTTTCTGTATCACAAAGTGTTTTTGTCTGAAGTTACTATCAATGAGTACTCTCCCATCAGGCCGTCCACAGGCCACCCGGCCATGAATGGACTGTTCCCACATCTGCACTAAAGCCCATTAAAGTGTAGGTCAAGCCAGTTTAAAGCTGTTCTGAGAAACTTTTCTAATCCGAGTTGTCCTGCAGATCTCTGGAGCGGTCTGTGGTAACTCAATCCACCTCTGCCAACTGGGCCGCCACCTGCTTTGTTTTACACTGTAGGTAGCTCCGTTTTATTTAGTGACAGCATCAACATCAGAGCATAAGGCTAAATAGTTAATCAAGCCATTTCACTGTGGTTAAGGAGTGCTCGATTTGATTCGCCAGAACAAGCACTTTCAACGTAAAGCATCCTCGTTCTGTTCATTATGAAAGATAAAACTGATTGATCACACTGTGCGATTAACTATGCAGTACATCACAATATGTACAGTCCCCTGCATTCACTGACAGGACTGTGTCAGCGATTCAGCCAAAAAAAACACTTTGTGTCTGGTGTTTGCTTTTTAGAGCAACAGCCTGCAGGCAGGACAACACGGGAGTGACACAAGTCTCTACCCACAGACAGTCTCGTTCAGAGAGTCTGCAATGACATCGTAGAAATCCAAGATGCCTTACCTCAAGCCTGTATCATTCATTAAAGTACTATAATTAAGCCATGTTGACACAGGGCCAGGTCATTGTGGGCAACTAATGAAGACAACTAGTCTGATTTAGTGCAACCAATCAATCTCAAGACACTGCAACACAACACACAGAATAACAAAGTAGCCGAGGAGTGAAGGAAATTAAATCTCACACGTATTTCCACAGCGCTGCAGCTCGGCCTCCTGGACAAACGAACAGAAAAGTGTTTCTTAATCTCTGCGGTTGGGACACACTGAAGTGTTTCTTAATCTCTGCAGTTGGGACACACTGAAGTGTTGCAACACTCTCACGCGTGCAATCTATCGCCTGATGGATGTGATCAGTCCAAACATCCACAGTTTGTCTCCGATTCGTGTTACAGATACGACCTTTGTTCCTACTGGGGGAGAGCGGCTTCAAGGGGTAAAGTCACACTAGTGTAGATTTATCCCGGGGCTCCTGGAACATATTTAGAAGAGTGGCAACGCTACAACACTGAAGAATCAAAGAGGGGAGTGGGTTGTAAATACAAAATGCAACAACGCATACATGCGATTGTGTTTCAGTCAGCTTGACAACGATGAACAGAAGTCAGTAAATGCACTAGTTGGGGAAATGTTGCAACTTGCTAAGGAAAAGATTCAATTTGGTGTCGTTTGGCCACCAGCAGCTAACAGAGAAGTTCCCCGACAAGCAGTTACTCTGCGTGAGTGCTTAGAGAGACACATTTCCAAACATAACATGAACTTTGTTCTCACTTTCTCTTCTAGTTGGTCTCTGTACATGGAGTCATAAAAGTCGGAACAAGCACATTTTCACTTCGAGCTGAAATAGAGGCCATAATTCAAAGTGCCTCTTACCACTGAATTTGTGCGCATTCACGCCACCTCCGAAAATAACTTTGCAAAATGAAACTAGCCTTCAGCACATTTGCCTTGAGAATTATGGTTAAAGGGCAAAACAAGGTGTCAGGGAAATGTTAGTCCAACAAAGTTAAACACATTTTTTTTTCATGAGTTGTACATTGTTTGGTTATATTTTAATGATAAATCATGATTCGATCATACGAGTAATCAGTAGAGACGGCCCTACGTCCATTCACATTTCGTGTTTTGTCTTTTTTGCCTGCATCATTGTACAAAGAGCGATTCGGGAGCGACAACGTGGCAACGCTGCAAACTTTACAAACAGAGTCTCGTCTCAAAACCACAAAACTAGTATTACCTGTGATGGAAGGTGAGAAAAGCAAACAGAAACGGGAAGCGGTGCGAAGGCGGACAGCGCAAGTGTTTGTTGGCTGCTCTAACATTCTCAGGTACGGTGTTGACTGTCAGCAAAGTAAATTACTTTCGAATCTCCTCTACCGTCAGTGTTCAGCTGACAGCAGCCCAGCAGACGCTCTGGGTCGTTAAGATTAAATGAAGTATGTGCAGCTGGACGCAGACTTTTACTTTCTCTGAACATCTATAAAATAGGAAAATGCATGAAACAATGAACCACATGAAATGAAGGCGACCCTCCGACGCTTAAGAGCAGACCGAGTCTCCTAATCCAGGGACAGCCCTCATACATTCATTTAAGAGAGTCTATTGTTGGCGTTTCACACCAAAATGGATTAAAAAAAAGAAACTGGTGAAACTATAATGCTTGGGTAGAAAAAAAACTTAACATTTACAATTATCATAGTTAAACTTTGTTTAAAGTATTGAGGGTTTGCCTTTTATTGTGAATCTGACTGAATGTATTTGGGGTGTCTGTCCACCATTAATGTTATGTTTTAGTTTGAAAAATGTCATTTTGAAAACAAAGAAATCCGATGCTTAGGCCTGGATCAGTGCTCCATTTCAGATATTCAGGTTAGTAGTTTGGATAAGAGTAGACGGTAAAAACCCACTTTGGTAAAGAAGATATTCACATTAAGCCCAATCAGAATATCACCACAACTGAGCTTAAAACAATAATGACTTCATCGTTCACACTAGTCAAACACATCAACATTTCTCTGTGGTTGAACCAAATGTCAGGTGTTCTCTTGTTAAGACCATATTTTGTTTGCATTGGGGGTTTCGAGGACCTCATAACAACAGAAGTATTAAATGACATTCAAAGAAACAAACATTTGGTTCGACCATAGAAACCAGCCAGCGGAGATCCACCTCGCTGTGGATCCAGGCCCACCTGTAACCACACAAAGATTAGAGACGCTGACTGGGTTAAAGCTGCTTAAGGCCGGACAGACGCTTCTGCTCCAAAGGACTGCTGAAATGTACATACAACAAAAACTTTAGCCTGATCCTGGCAGGCACTGCACCCTTGTCAAGTCATTTTAATTCTAAAAACTGAATTTGGCTCGCAAAGGTCTGCACACGGTTAAGCCCTGGAGTGCCATGCTGACTTCCATCTCTGTCACAACTTCTAGTAAAACTGGTCGGGCCTGTCCCAGACAAACAAACCACCTCTCTCGACTTACCAGTAGACATAGTAGGCCATTGCCATGACCACCAATGCCCCACAAATCCCAGTGAAGATCATCACAGCGCTCTGGTTCAGCATTCTGGCTCCTGGTATTTCACCAAATCAAAGCCAGAATAGTAAAAAAGAACATAAAGAAGCGCAGCGGATAGTCACAGGCTGCACTGCTTCATCGCCATGATAATCCCACAGAAGGAGAGAAGAGAGGGGGATTATGATGATGACGGCAAGAACACAGATCCTGCTGGAGGAGCCGACTATTCGGCAGAAGCGTCTCAGAGTTTCATGCAACGAGGAGATTTACCAATAAGAATGGATCTTATTGAGCGAGGGCAAAAAAAACAAAACAAAAAAAACAAAAAAAAAAAAACAGCCCAGGAAGACAGAGAGGGCTCACTTCGGTAGCAGGGAGACACATGTACTGTAAGCAGCGACTTACATGCATCCCATCCTCTAATCCAATAGATCAGATTAGGGCTGATTAGCAGGCTATGGGCACCCTGGTTATGTCACATTTCATTAAAATTAACAAAGAAGAAGAGAGGGCTCTCCACAACCACGGTAGAGTTAGCAGAAGGGCATCTGTTACGCTAGCTAGAGGAACCAATCATGTAGAAGTTCTCACCTCGTCTCGCCATTGGCCACCTGTTAGTGACACCTAGCATTAGGCAGGATACCTTTGGGTCAATCGTTTCCTTAAACAACCTCTTTGTGTGTGTTGCCGAGCCGTGCTTCGTTTCTCTCCGGTCAAGTGTAATTGGGGATGAATTAACCAAAAGCCTGGAAATCACTGATGTTGATACGATATCTTCCCTGTCTGTCTGTCTGTCTTCTTGGTAGTACCTTGGGGAGCTGGAAATTATTTACAACAGTATTGCTCAGCCACACGAACATGGCAGACAGGGCTAGTGGGCAAGCTAAAAAAAAAAGCCGTCGGGTTCCCACACAGCGTTAATGTCAAAGGCTGTTCAGACAAGCTGGCAGAGAGAAGCAGAAATGAACTCCAGCGTTTACTGAAGCAAAAAGGTCAAAGGTTAGAGTCCTGAGGCCTTAGCACCAAATATAAACACAATACATTGTGATAGCTTGACAATGAAGGTCATGTATGTTTCACAGTATTAACTGCTCTCAATTCCGTGCATAGCAACACCGTCATGCTGAGCACTCAGTAGCCATGTCAGTCATACAGTTGTTCGTTAGGTCAAGTGTGATATCTCAAAGCCACACCGCTGACTATCACCACAGCCAGAAGTTAGGAGGCGGTACTCTTAGCAAGTGAAAATGCATTTACTTCCTTTGATTGTGAACATGCACACATGGGTCAAAAGCAAAATACTTTGAGGAGGATAAACCAGGAAACATTTAACTTGCTCAGGTTAAATACCAATTTCTTTTGTCAATATAGGATTTCATAGTTCAAAAGATAACCCTAAACTGAAATTAGCACCATCATGGCGAAGTCATTTATTGCAATAATACAAACAACATGCACAATAGATTATATTGACTGTTAATCATTATCAAAATATGCAATTCATTGATCCTAAAATTGTCTTGAGTAGTCGTCTACCATCGTGAACAATCTTTGCATTCACTACAACAATCACTGCGGGTGTAGTTCATTTCTCTCCGCCGTGTAAACCGTGTCCTTGAGCATGCTCAGTGATGCACGTCTGACAAAAAAACGACTCTCTTGAGAACAGAATAATGCAGTCGCAGAGTTGTGTGGAATTCATTTCAAATATACGGCAGTTAATATTGAGGAAATCTACTCAAATGGTCCATGCAAAGCGTCAACAGGACGGTCTCTCAGAAAGGACAGACGGTATTTAACAAATAATGTAAATGGCTGGCTGACATAGAAAGGCCTTGCATCACTTTAACAAGGTTACAACCCTTTCAAAGCTCCCTCTGGACTCTGGAGGTAGCCATAGTAAGAGGTGATGACTGTTAACACTCAAGGATATATAAAAGGTCCTTCTTGCTGTAGTCAGCAAAATAATGAGACTAATGGCAAAAGGAGGAGGGGGGGGGGGGGGTTAATGGGTGAAATCAACTGCTGGAGTATGAACACTGAGTTGAGTGGACATTTAAAGTTACTTTGCAGTCACGAAAATGATTGCAAGGTTAGTAGAACTAATCACTGCTAGTGTGGGATTAGTTTAGGCGTATCCACACAGGTACATCTCAAAGTCCTTCAGGGCAATACTTAATTAGCTGATAAAGAGTTCACTTTACTTCGTGCCAACGTGTCCTCAGACTTTGAAGCAACCGTTTTGAAGTAGATGCTTCAATTTGGCCACTATTGCAACACATGCAAGTGTTGTTATATATAGTACGTCACTTCTGTTCACACTTAGGTTTATGAGGCCACAAATGTTGTAAGACATTGTAATTACACCGTTTGATATTTAGGCTTATGCAGAGTCTTGTCCCCTGCATAAACAGACTTCTAAAATGCTGTGGACTGTGAAGGGATAATCAAAATGAAATAAACTTGACTGTGCTTCTCGTTTACGAGAAACTGAGCAAGCGATAAAGACTTGTGTGCACATAACTTCAAATAAGAAGCCAATGACTTCTGCAACGTATAGATGTCTGCAGTTTTTTTAATTTACATCATAGTCATACGTAATGTTTTTTACAGGTTTTATCTGATTAATTGAGCACTGGCTAGTGGGATAAAAATGTTATGACCACCAGTACTGGAAAGATTAGATCCTCTCGATCCTCCGGTCGATTCTCTCAACAGAAAATGAACAGATTGCAATTTAGATAAGTAGCCATTTGTCATAGTCATTCATCAGATTACCGAAAAATGATACACACGCCTTACAAATTAACTATTCATTTATAACAATAATCATTCATCACTAGCATAGCCACACACTAAAGCAGTCCACGCGTCTGTCAAGTTGTGTTGCATGCAGCGTGGAACCAATGAGTAAATATACATATTACCATTAAATATTCATAAGACAAATGCTGCATCAATGGACTAACCATAGAAGTCTAATTTAACTAGGCGCTACAGTAGTGTGACAACACAGCTGCCTCTTGCACAAAGAAAGCATGAACAGTCAGAGCACTTTTATGATCCTAGTAGCATAAGTTAAACCCCAAAATAAACGGTAACATTACTTGCCGGTCACACACACGTTGCTTAAAGTTAAGGTTAAAGTTGAACTGGTGAGAGAGTCGCAGACTGGACTGAACTCCAGTAACCTTACGTCTGATGTTGTGGTTCGACCTCGTTACGCAGGTCAAACCCCAACATGACGTACAGCAATGGGCACAATGTCAAGTGTCATGGTGTGTTTTTTAAAACGATATTTTGTTATCTACGTTACTCCGACATGTCACACTGTGTGCTACTTCCGTCCACAAACGTGTTTCGTCTTAGATGTGCTGCTCTTTGGCCCCCGAAATAAAATGCACTAGTGCAGCAAGGCTAGCTTAAAAAAAAAAAAAAAAAGAGAAGAAGAAGAAGCTAAATTAAACTAGCCAGCAGGTCCTTTCTGTCCAACCAACACATGTTATGACTGCGGCCGTACATTAAGCTAGCTGCGCGGTGGAGTCAAAGTTGCTAAAACACAGATCAAGCCACGTCTTTACATTTTAAAATAAAATAATCCGGTCCGTGAAGTTACCGCTAGCTGACAGAGAGAAGCCTTCAGCTGACGTTAAGTGTGCAGCACAAGGACGGAAGTGCGCTGCTAACGGGCTAGCATGCTACATTAACACATTCAGGGTAGCTAAAGTATCAAGTATATTTTGGGATGATTATGCAGACGAATATTTAGACATGCCATAGCTAATGAGAGCCAACACATTCATATACATTATCCGCCGTTAGACAAGTGACCTGTGTCACTTTATGCTATGCTAACGCTAGCAGTCAGTGTCAGTAACGATACTCTGTAACGGCTTACCTGGGAATTATTCACTTGGGAGTCGGTAGATTTTCTTGTACTTTTGTCGCTGCTTCCTTGGCTTCAGGTGCGTAAAAATAACTCGGTTGTAAAGAGTTCTTATTACTTAGGAGGTTTTCCTCAAACGCAATAAAAAACGACTTACGGTTAATGCGATTTGCAAGAGCGCTATTGTTTGTCTGTCAAAGCCCCACGTTTCCTCAACGCTCATCTGAAGGTGGCTGCATGTCCTACATCCGGTCCGGCCCCCTATTTATCTTCACAATTAAATTAAATACGCAATCTTTTTTTTAAATAACGGGCCTATGCAACCCAATATAGACCAGTTCAAGGACAGGTAAAAGCAGTTGCATAGTACAAGTATATTTAGTGAAATGACCTGTGTATTTTTCTCGTATATTACTGATTACATCAGTTTATATACATCAGGCTATTGCTTGAACAATTGAAAATGTATTGCATGTTTAAATTTGATGTTATAAGTATTCCTTCGTCTCAGAAAGATAAATTTAAACTCCAGTATCCAAAACATAAATAAAGAAATATTGCAACATCTTAAACATGATAGCCTAAATTGGATATATAGGATTTTGACGGTGCATGTGTAATACTGCATAAGGAATTCACTTTTTACCAGATATTTTACCAACAAATTTCAATCTTACACAGCCAATAATGTGTCACTAAAGTCATATTATTCCCTGCATAGATGTGCATGTCTGATCAACTTTAGACCTCTTTAGCCCTCTGCTGGTGTTTTTGCACAGCTGCAATAAACATTGGAAGGGAAAGTCATAATGTCTCAAACATGAACCAGTCACTACAATAAATTCATCCTTTCACTTTCACAACGAAACTGGGAGTTTATCATTCAGTTTACATTGTAGATAATGCACACACATAATGCGTCCTTCTAAATGTGCTTACTGCATTCAGGTTGCAGTTGAGCAGACATAATGGCCTGCCTGGTTATTTGGGTTAATGCTGGCTATTCATACTGTGGGGTGGATTAGTGCTGACAACACAGAGCATCAGCTGGCCCTAATCACACAATATAATAAGCACCTGGGAGCTGACTTGTTTGCCTTTCGTCTTTGTGTCTTGCTCTTATTTCCTTACCCTTTCAAATTAAAGCACCTAATCTGATTTCTCCTTTCATCCTTTACATGCTGATCAAATGCAATCATACCAGTTTTAAATAGATCATTAGCATGTATTTTAAACAACTTTTTAAATGAGACACTTTAGACTTTTTTCTTAAGTAAAAGTTAGTCATAATGTAAGTTTAAATGTATCAAAGTATTCAAGTGAACAACGTGTCACTTTACATCTGTTGTGTATATTTTTACAAATAGCATGTTTATTTTCTTTTGATCCGAGACATTCCCTCTCATCATTACCCATATTCAACCTGAACTTCATTTGGGAATTATAGGTCGTGTTTAGCATTTATGAAAGGAATAAAAAAGTTCTTTTTAAAATTCCCTCCCTCATGTGAACACCTTGTAGAAAAGTGTCTTTAATGTGCTTTTACCCAGTTAATAGATTAAAACCGTATCAGGTAAAATAAATATCACATGCTTGGGTGACTCATCTTGAAAACTAGTAATAAATAATAAATAAATAAAATCAAAACACAGCTTCAGTAAAATATGAATAATTTATTTCTGTTGTTAAATTGCTGTTTCTTCTGTCAGAGCAGCAGCTCAAGGCTTGGCACTTAACTTTCCAACATGTGCGAGGATCAATTATTACATCGGTACATGAAAACATTCACAACCAACACATTTCTTCTTACCCCCCATTAAGGCTATTATACAGTATGGTCTCTCATAACGACTCTTTTGTTGAGATATGACAACAGTCAAAGAAGAAAACAATGATCGTTAGGAAATATATTAAAGATTATCTGTGCAAATACCTCAATTTGAGATGCTTAAGACATGGATCTAACATGTTATACATCTGCTAGTTCAAGACATCAAAATTAAAAAGGAGGTGAAAAACATTTCCAGAAAGTTGATTAAAAGAACAATTTTAGACATCAACTATTCTCATGATTATCATTAAGATACAATTGAAGTGAAACTGTATAGACTACATATTAACTGCATCCTACTGCACGTAGAAGGTTTAACACTTTACCTAAAATGCATGATAAACTATGCCTTGTGACTAGTCCTTACTTACGATCATAGCCAAAGCAAGTAGAGGCATGGCCATGCATCTATTTATGAGTTGTTTAATAGCAAGAAATGATGTTCACCATGTTGAGGATTGAAGTACACTTAAATTATCTTTAAACCTAAACATAGTTGGCTAATGGTGTTTTTCTTCTTCTTTTGAATGGCAGGTGATGTCTACACAGACCATAGTACAGACGCATATGGCAGTGATTCCAGTGTGTTTGTGAGCAGAATGTACATACAACACATCCTGCTGACAGCGCTCATGAAAACATTTGTACTCCCTCAGAGTTTCTGTAAGGCAGAGACACGAGACAAATCCTACACGTGTCTGGCGGCCCGCCCAGATTCAAAGTCGATTTGTACCAGCGAGATGTCAATGTCCAGGGTAACGGTACGGTCTTCAGCGTGAAGACTTTTGTAAAAGCGTAGCTTCCACTATAACGGCAGGATTCTCAATGTCCGCTTTGCTCTGAACCATCCTCAGCTCCAGTTGTGCAGGACTGGGCCTTTTCCCAGGGCCGGCCATCTCTGAAAGACAAAGTTTAGGACTTGGGGTTACGGGTCAGCCTAGCAGAGACAAGCAGTCATTCTTGTCTCAGTGAATGACTTCAGGCTGTTAATCCTCTTGTGGCTTTTTACATGCAGTGATAAGATTGTGTGTCTCCGTTTACATATTATCAACTTTTACTCAATACCTAATGATAGCAAAACCAAATCTGTGAGATTACAAACTATGCAGAGTGATGAAATCAAGGTGTGCTTCTCAACAATTTTTAAAAGTGGCCTCTACATAATGTACACTACTGATTGACATATTACTACCGATTGTGTAAATATAGATCTAAAAGAAGACACACTGTGTTCCTTTGTGTCCAGTATACGACTTCAAGATAAAAGCAGAGAGACCGAATGACAAACCGAAGCCATAAACACACACGATCCCTACCATTGGCATGAGTCATGGTCCTCTTAATGACATGGTGCAGGATGGAAACAGTCTTCTCACAGGCAGCCTGTGAAAAACAGAAGGAAGACACAAGGTTACAAGCACATTGGGATTCATTTAAGCAGTGTAAGTGTGCCACTGACCTTCAGGTCTTTAGGATGATGGTGAGTCCAGGCTAGCAACATGGCAGCAAACAGGTCTCCTGTCCCCACAAACACAGCATCCACTTTGGGGATGTCCATGCAGATTTTCTGACTGGTTTTGGTCCCATCTGCTTTCACTACAGTGAGGACAAATAAAGAGTAAAATCCCAAAATGTCTTAAAAAGCGCAGAAAGTAGACGTTCTGTCTGGAGGAAGTTGTTCCGGTACTTTACCCATGTTTTGGCTCCCGAGGGCCACCAGGAACTGGTCCCCACGTCTCGAGGGCAGGTCTGTGCTCGTGAGGACCACGGTCTCTGGACCCATTTTATGAAGCAGGTCCATCACCTGGAGAGTAGGAGGGGTCACATTATAGCTTTCTTACTTTTTGGTGTCACAACCTAAACGCAGCACAGTGAGGAATGTGTTTGATACTCACCTCAACAGCATCTTCCTCTGTGGTGATTTTCCTCCCAGTTAACAGCCTGTGTAATACAGAGCAGTGGTTACAAATGTACCAATCAGGTATTTACCTGCATTGAATAATGAACAAACGACTCATCTAATATTCCTCCATATTAAATAATATTGCCATATTAGTATCATCCCCTAATTCAAGCTAGCTTCTATGTAGCATAGTGTAGTATTGGCTTTGTTTATGATGACTGGAAGTGAACTCACTCTGCTTCAAACTGGTTGGGGGTGAGGATATCGGCCAAAGGCACTACTTTGTCCCTGTAGACTGGCAGCAGATACTCTGGAACGTACTGAAACAGACAAAAACAGGTTTTCCGTGCAGTTATAAACCTCCTGACAAGTGACACCAACTATTTCAAAATTATGGATTTCCAAAAGTGAAAGCAAATAATTACAATATGAATAAAATGGCCACAAATGGTTGTATATACAGATTTCTTTGAAAGTTAACTTTCAGGTACAAAGATAGTACAAAGTACAGTTCATCAGGTGTGTCGTTTAAAAAAAGAAAAAGGAGAATTCACAGTAAGATGCTTACCATAGCCCCGTGGTCTCCCATAACAGGATCACAAACTGTGGAAAAGAAGACTTCAAATTAAGCTTTGGACTATATTAAGAACAAAGGTTACACTCTGTTAGGGCTGTAGCTAATGAGTATATGATCGATAAACTCTTTGGTCTGTAACATGTCCTAAAATAATAAAAAAGTGCCCATCAGAATTTCCTTAGTGTGGCCAACTGTTTGAAGTGTTATGACTTAGAGCGTCATAAGATTTGATAATGAACATGAATGCGGTTTACCTCCCTGCCTGAGGGCGGTGCTGTTTACATTGTGTCTGTGTTTCTGATCTGTTGAGTGATTGGCTTGCTTGAAACAATGATGGATTATCAAAATGTTTAGACCGATTACTATCACTTTTCTGTCCATCCACCGATCGCTTCAACTAACCAGTATTGGTTATAGAAATGTGAACAATGTTTAAAAAAAAAATTATTCTGACCATATACCAGGCTGGGATTGGCCTTCTTCAGCTCCTGAATGATGTCAACCACCATCTCCAGGAAGGACGTGTCTCTGCTGTACCCTTGGAGGTGAAAAAGTGTGAAGAAGAGAAAATGACGCACTGTAAATTTGTTTTACTTTGCGGTTCCCCCTGCATCAATCCCTTCTATGGCAGCCCATATGGTCAAATCTAATACAGCAAGGTACACTGGTGTTTGTGCATCAATAACTTGAGGGGAAGTTGTGCCCCTCCACTCCAAGTGCCGCACCACATTGAGGCTTCCTGAGGCTGCTGTTGAAGGACGATTTAGTATTTCTTCTAGCAAAGAGCAAAACAAAGCTGTAGCTGCTGAGGAGCCACGTTTCTTTACTCTACAGTCACACACTGCTTGGACTCACCTGTGAGGATGTAGTCGTAGCGGTTCACGTTATTGAGCTTAATGCCCTCATACAGTTCATTTAGCTCTTCTGCTGTCAGTACTTGCCCTTTCCAATGGGCGTAGCCTAGGATTCAAGAGGGAGAGCAGAGGTTCAAAATGACTTGACATTTTAAAGATACAAATGTGTTGTTGGAAGACTGAGGATCCATGGAGGCCATGACACACAGTTAAATCAAGACAAACAGTGCAATATTATATCAACCCGACGTGTTTTTCTCGTCCCCTCCCCCGACTCCCTCTGCTGAGGTTCCTCTGCTCCGTGCAGAGTCCGGGGGCGACACAGGGGCCTCCACATTGACTGAATGGGATGCCTGTATCCTGGCTGCCAACTTCCCCCCCCTTTCTTTGTCCCTCCTTCTCCGCTGACCTAGAATAAACCCCCCCAAAAGCTGTTCTGACTGCAAATGATTGGCCAGGGAATGGACACAAACACACTTTGGTGTATTCTTCATACTGTTCACACGGAGCCCGAACCTGACTCTGAGCCAGCGAGAGAGCACCTCCTGCAGTGAGGGCTTAGCAGAAAGCTTGAGGCAAAGTAGAGGCACGCGGAGGGGAACTTATGTATTAATGCCTCCAATGAAAGTGAACATTTCTGAATATTCATTGGAAGTAGGATTAGAAGTAGGATTACAGTCTACGCAGTTATGTAACTTACTCCACATGCTTAACACCGACTAGTTTCCTCTCGCAGAAGAGCAGATGATTGTACTGATTATATATATTGGGGCAAATGTTACCCGCCCCTGTGGCGAAAGCACATTCTTTGGCACGTGGACCCCAGATTATTGTTGTGGAAATAAGTGTATTTCCTTGTGAGGAGTGAAATAAAGAGATGAATTCAAGTAAATACGCCTTTGTTCTATTTATTTAACCAGAGCATTTAATAGAGTAATAATTCTCAAATGGGGATGGGGACACACACACACACTGTAGAATCGACGAAGAGACAAAATACGTATACAGATGGTTAGTTCTCTGCAGCAGGTCTGTTGGTGTGTAACAAGAGCGCTGAAAGTTGAAGGACGAACTCTCTTGTGAGAAAAGCTCACAGTTAGCAGGAGAAGAAAGGGGATTAAAATATCTTCTCAGAAACGGACCGTCAGGACAGAGAGCAGCAGGTGCAACATTAGTGACAGCTGAGAGTTAAGAACAACAAGTCCTTTGTTAGACTATGAACGTGCAAAAGGCCTCAGGCAACATGGCGTCAGGCTGCACAGGGTGCAGACAGAGGAAAAAGATTATCAAAAGCATTTCTTTCACATTTTTCATTAACATAAAAGTTATGATCCTATCCTTTCTGCGGGTGTTTCGGCCAACAAGTTTTGTTTTCATGTTGTCCTTAATGACTGATACAGCTTTATATAGTCTGCTTTACTATGACCAATAGTTTATGGTGGTTAACGTCAGATATTACTGAGTCGGTTTGCTGCTTACAGCCCAATTTCACGTGCTCTCAGTCTGGTCACCTAATGACGGTGTCTTGGTTTAGAAGCAACCGATTGCAGAGAATCTTGGGAAATGTAGTGAGGGAAATCCAATGTTACAATCCTGTAACTGATACTTGTGGCCACTGATCAGCAAAGGTTACACGACCTTCCTTCCTCTTTAGATATTTTCAAATAAGACACCTGATTAATTCTACCCAGGAATGCCTTAAACAACCATCTTATCTCAAAACTTGATTCTATGTTGCACGTTAAAAATAATGAATTTAGATGTTTGGACACATTTAGAAAGTATTTGAAAAAGAAACTAACTAAAATGTTTGCTACAAAGACCTACAGTAATACGTAGAATATGTGTATGCATGTGTAAAGTTTGTGTTACCCATTTATGGACTCCATAAGCGTGCGTTTTTCCTTGTTTGGAAGGTTAATTGTAGATGTAAGTCTTTAATAAACTAGATTTAAGGAAGAAAGAAAAGGTAGGCTACATTAATTAAAGCCCAACTGTGCAGAATTTATATGTGATTGCTGCATCTTTTTGATTTGAACAGCTGACTTTGCATCAATTGATCTTTAAAAGTTGAACTAATACAGCCTACAATAGAGTATTCATACAAGATAGCATACTCCCACAGATATATACCCAATGTAAAGTTAACTCAAAAGGAAGATTAACGAATCAGAGAAAAAATACTTCGTAGAAAACATCAACTACAAAGATTATATTTCACTGAGTCAGCTAAACCATGCATGCAGAGCTCGTCCAAAGGGTTTATTCTAGCAGGCAGAGAGACAGAGCTTTGGGCAGTGATTAACTCTGTCCACCACACCTCTGTGTGCTCCTGGTCAAAGGCTACACAAAGATCCTCTCAGGTACTGTGTGACACCACGTGGGTCACAACGTCATTACCAATCCGTGCACTACACCAGTAATACCAAAAATTCATAGCTTCATATTTGAATAAAAAGATGAGGGGGTCGAGTTGTTAAGAAAGTGGAAAATGACTCACTATAAATTTGTGAAACTGAATAAAAAGCACTTTTAAAAGCACTCAGCCAACCTGTGTGATTGGAGAACTGCACAGAGTTGATCGAGTCCACTTCAAAGCCCAGCACCTGAGAAATAACAAATTAAACAGCTGTTAAAACAGAAAACAATGACGTTTACAACACCAGGTGTTACAGGGACTTCTGAACTTCACCGTACTGTGAGAACAGCATGGAGATTCACTATGAGAGCTGTTCAGTGACAAAACCACAGATTCAGGGACGCTTCACACTGTCTTTTGTGGTGATTGAAAGGACTGAGGGCAGATTATATATATATATATATATATATAAGGTTTCTGCAGGAAGTAAGTGTCAGAAATGTGATTGATATGGGAATGAAAAGAAAGCCAGTGGCTGTCTGGAGTGGGGAAATTCTAATTAAAACATTTGGAAAATGTCCAGATATACATTGAGTCTACAACACGCAGCTTTAATGTTACCTTCTTCTGCCTGAGGAATAAATATATGACTGCTTGCTACCTGTAGACCTGTAGCTACACAGTGTGTTTAGTAAAGAGGAGAGATAACTGCCAACTATACACTTTTATACACTGCCAACTATCAGTTTTTTTCCATAGATTGTAGTGATATTTCTGCATTTTGTTTTTTTCCGAAGCCATCGTCTAATAAGCTAACGTTATGTGGGTAAAGCCAAAAAATTGGGAAACGGCTTATGATGTTCCTGCAGAAGAGGAATGGTTCTCATAACGTTTTAATAAAGACAAGACTCTTCTCACAAACCAGGAAGTCAAAATGCATCTCGTGGAGCTCACCTGGATGCATGCTCGTGTTCTTACCTGCAGAGGGAATGATGCCGACTTGTTCCCGACGTATCCCCTGACAACATGACTCTGAATGGACAACACACGACACTCCATTACCGCAGTGAACGACACCGGCTGCGTGTCAAAAACACCGAACAGAGAAAACAGACGTGATGGAGTCTAAAGCTGCATTCAAAAACGTGTGCAGGCTCTGACACGCTGACACCTAGCATGTGAGGAACAACTCCACCATTGAAGGGCAGAAGCGGCGCTGTTGCTAATGACATTTAGTTTTTCTTCAGGCAGCTACAAGGACCCCTAAACTGGTGCATTCAATGGCTCATGTGGAATGTGGGAGCCCCCAGCTTCCTGCAAAAATTTAAATATACACGTACCTTGTTTAAGTTTAATTTTTAAACTTTGGCCAACTGAAAGGATATGTTCATATTTTTGTCACAAACAATGTCCAGGCACATAAATTGCAACAGGATTGTATTGTAGCGTAGGTTTCACTCTCAAATATCCAAAGTAGGAGTTGGGCGCTAGACGGGAGAATAATAACACTTCTACCTTGTCACTTTAGGAAAATGTTACTTTGAACAGTTGGAGAGATAACCCGACTAACCCGCTAATAACCGTAGACGAAATGCATCATAAGCGAAACCCAAACAATTAATCAAGTTGTATCATTTAAATCAGGTGTATTTTGAACAAACATGTCCATTAAATCAAAAGAAACACAATTACTGAGTCCAGATATGAAAATCAAATGTCCGAGTAATTAAAATGAAATGAGGACTCCAGATAAATGTCAATCTTGACTGTTTAAGAGATGTGGCGTGAGTGCTTCTGTGAGAGGTTTCAGACAGATAACAAACAAGCCTAAAGCCCCCCACTCAATGAATAACCTCCGCCTGGAGTTTTACTGTCGCTTTGATAGACAATGGGACTGATCCCACCCAACATGACCCATTCCACCAGCTCCAGACCACCAGGTCCCCCTCTCCCAGCTCAGCAGGGGCCCATGCCTCTCAACCACCCATCCCAGTGCCTCCATCATCATCCCCATCCCCAAAAAAACAAGGATCACAGGACTTGACGACTACAGGTCCATCGCCCTGACCTCTGGCTATGAAGTCTTTTGAGCGCCTTGTTCTGTCCCACCTCAAAACCCTCACCTACCCTCTCCTGGACCCCCTGCAGTTCGCCTACAGAGCCAACAGGTCTGTAGACAATACAGTCAACATGACCATTCACTTCATCCTCCATTATCTGGACTCCTCAGGAACCTACGCCAGGATCCTGTTTGTGGACTTCAGCTCTGCCTTCAACACTTATCATCCCATCTCTGCTGCATGACAAGCTCTCCCAGCTGCATGTGCCTGTCTCCACCTGCAAGTGGATCACAGACTTCCTGTCATACAGGAAGCAGCGTGTGAAGCTGGGAAAACATGTCTCAGCCTCTCGGATCATCAGGACCGGTTCCCCCCAAGGCTGCGTTCTTTCCCCTCTGCTCTTCTCCCTGTACACCAACAGCTGCACCTCCAGTCACCCGTCCGTCAAGCTCCTGAAGTTTGCGGATGACACCACCCTCATTGGACTCATCTCTGGTGGGGATGAGTCCGCCTACAGGTGGGAGATTGACCATCTGGTGACCTGGTGCGGCCTGAACAACTTAGAGCTCAACGCTCTAATGATAGTGGAGATGGTTGTGAATTTCCGCAAGAACGCTGCCACACCTGCCCCTATCACCCTGTGTGACTCCTCCGTCGACGCTGTGGAGTCCTTCCGCTTCCTGGGCTCCATCATAACCCAGGACCTCAAGTGGGAGCTTAACATCAGCTCCATCACTAGGAAGGCTCAGCAGAGGATGTACTTCCCGAGGCAGCTGAAAAAGTTCAACCTGCCAAAGACAATGATGGTGCACTTCTACACTGCCATCATTGAGTCCATCC
Source organism: Anarhichas minor (assembly GCF_050575085.1). Lineage (NCBI taxonomy): Eukaryota > Metazoa > Chordata > Actinopteri > Perciformes > Anarhichadidae > Anarhichas > Anarhichas minor. The sequence continues at coordinate 11,395,130 of NW_027466450.1, forward strand.
TCTGCTCCTCCATCACGGTCTGGTACGCTGCAGCCACAGCCAAGGACAAGGGCAGGCTGCAGCACATCATTCGCTCTGCCGAGAGGGTGATTGGCTGCACTCATGCCGTCCCTCCAAGACTTGATCGCTTCCAGGATCCTTAAGCGAGCAAGAAAGATTGTAGCTGACCCCTCTCACCCTGGACACAAAATGTTCGAGTCCCTTCCCTCTGGCAGGAGGCTGCGGTCCATCAGGACCAAGACCTCACGCCATAATAACAGTTTCTTCCCTTCTGCAGTTGGAGTTATCAACAAAGCCCGGGACCCCCACTGACTCTGACTGCTAAACCCACAGGACAATTTCCTACTGTTACACACCCTTGCACATCCTTTCTATATTAAAATACACTTGCCATTTTAATAATACACTTGTTTTTAACGTACTGTTATCTGTTTGTTTGTTTATCATATGTTATTGTAAATGTTAATATTTTTCTATTTTTAAATTAGAAAAATGTTCATTGTTTGTTGTTTTGCACCATTCACCAAGTCAAATTCCTTGTCTGTGTAACGTACTTGGCAATAAACAGTTCAGATTCAGATTCAGATTGTGGAAAATTCATCGTAGATGTAATTTCAAGATTTTACGCTGACCGATAGCATAATAATGTAAAAATAATAAACACAATAATAGTTATCCACACATTGATTTTAATGTATTCAGTAATGTATGAAGCCAAATGTAAAATACTGTTAGTCATTGATTATTTTGTAACTCCTTGAATAACCCTTTTATGATCCAAATTCAGATTATCCGAGGCAAGTATTTTGGTTACCACCAGAGGGCACAAGAGAGCTGAGATACGATTTGTACCTGACTAAATGCAAAAGACAAAAAAGCACAATAAAGGATGTAAACTAAAGCACAATAACAATATTCCAAGAGATGACACTTTTTCTATTTTAATTACAGATCACAGATATGGAGGATAGAGGTCTCCGTGAGATCAGTGGCAGCAAGTTTCAGATAAGGACTCAAAAAGATGCAGTTGAAGGATCGACTGCCAAGAAGCACACTGGCCTTGACATCTGGGTGAGGAGCACAGAGGCCAGATAGAGAACAGCGAGAGCCAGGTGGATGAGCCAGGTGGATGAGCAGGTGGATGAGCTGTAAGCTGAGCTGATCACTAAAATACACATGAAGCAGCTGCAGGGAGAGAGAGACATCTGGTTACTGATTACTTGTCTTGTGGATCCTTAATATTGATGGTCTTGAGAAACTTGAGGTGTGTCAGTGCACTATTGTACTCATTTTAATCTCTGGATAAATCCTTTAATAAGGTAATGTGGTATCAATTGGGTGTAGGCAAATACATGAAAAAGACAACAACAATATGTTTCATTGGGTTGTAAAATGTGTGATAACAAACAGTCCATATTATTTTAAATCACTCACACGCGACACACACAAATCAACCCTCTTCTCTTGTCCAGCCCAAAGCACAGCATTGCTGGCAAGAGCAAAAAAAGTAAACAGAATAAACTTAATATAGATATCCTAAATCAAACATCTGAACCATACAAATTATACAAAATGTACTGTACAGACAGATTGGATGTTTACCTTATGAGTGCAACAGAAGATGATAAATTATTCAAGAATATATATATAACTAGTTTGTATTATCATCATTGCTCTTTTTATATATGAGATTAGATACTGCAAGAAAGATGTTGAAGTGCAATAAAAGTGCTAAAATCGTTGGAGTTTGAAGTTTTTATGAGCATGAAAATAATCCTTATCAGTGTAAAGTGTTCGGTGTCCAACACTAAGAGAGGACTGGTGGAAGTGGGAGGTAATATCGGTGCATTCAGTGATGCCCATTATTGGTATGAGTCTACTGACAGGCATGAAGGTGCATGTCAGTCCCACCATGGCGGAAGTATTCACAACCTTAAGCCAAACCACACCCAAAAATACGCCATTACTGTGCAGGAAAAAGTCCTACATTGAAAATATGTGATGTATGTAAACTGTTACATATCATTAGCCTACTGATGCACATTAGTTGCTGTTTGATCATATGAAAAGAAACTAGAACTCTCAAATCACAAGGTTTCCCTCTGAGTTATAGTGGTACAAACACCTACCTAATTGTAGGTGAACGCATGTTATGTTAGTGACAAATTCGATGGTTTTTAACACTTCTATGGTTTAGTTAAGGTATTTGCAATATGTTAACATTTGCAAAAGTTAAAAACTGTGCGTAATTTCAGTTTCCGGTAAATTATCAAATAAAAAAACCGCACAAACATGATAAATACATTCACTTTTTACAGTTCTGTAAATGTAAATATGAATGGATGTCATCATCCGCGTGGAAACAGACAGAGGGACTTTGGTTGTGTTCCAGTTCACATTTCCTCGCCTCCAGTCAGTGGGTCGTGTTCATTATCCTTCCGCCCTGCGCGGCTCTGAATTAATCCACCCAGTCTGGAACTAGACCCGCCTCTGATGCTCGCGTCTGGCCGGGGAGGAGCCAGGCAGCAGCGACACTACTGACACGTACGAATCCTGCGTAAGATTTAAGGAGGAAGTTACATATTTCCCTTAAGTTGAACGTCGATATGGCTGCTTCGACTCAGACTTGATGTAGTTGACCTGTCCCGGGACCCAGAGGCCTGTTTGGACGCGTTTTGGAAGCGACGCGCGGACTGTCGGGGCAGAGGAGCAGAAGCAACAAGATGAGATTCTCAGCTTTTATTTCTGTCCTGCGCTCGGTCGGCCCGGTGGTGGTCGGTATTTCTTTAGGGTTCACGTTGAGTTTACTGAGTGTAAACTGGACGGAAGAAGCGTGTTACCTAGACGCTAAGGAGGGTGAGGATGTGACTGTGGGTCACGACGCGCAGCTCAAAGGAGCCCGAAAGCCCAACTCTATCTCGACTATCAACGATGTGGAGTCCGAAGAGGATTTTGAGCCAAGAATAGTCCCGTATAAACAAGTCCAACAGAGTCCCAAGAAAGTGTTCAGGTAAGCTTTGGATGGACTTTAACTTAAACTGGTGAACACAGTAACTAGGCTTATAACATATGGCGTACACTTGTTTTGAAACACATTATTAGAGGCTAACGTTTGCAGCACAGCAGGCCATAGTTCATCCTCAAGAGATGACAAAACCAATCATTTTGTTTACATATTAATAGGTGTCCCTGGTTGTCATATTGTACACTGACAACATGATGAGTTAGACTGATAATGCAAAACCAAATGGCAGACATAACATGTATAATTCTGCAGTATTTTTATCCTTCTCCCTGATGTCACTGGTCTTGATCAAATTGGCACAGAGAGTCTGATGGATTAAGTTCACAACCCCACCTCATCTGTGGGTTGCTAACTGCCAACATTCCCTGCCACAGAGCTGATGGTATCTACATTTTGGGGCCATGCCTCCCTGCTGAATGAGTTCTCCCTCACATTTTCTTTGTAAACAGGCAGACATTTCCCAGATTTTCTGGATAGAGACCCTTGTTTGGATGTTAGCTCTCTCACCCGAAGTGGTTGCATTGCATTGCAATTCTGAGAAAAGAGACTTTTCCCCTGTGGAGAAGTTCTGCTGAGGCTATTTTAAGCATTTCAGCACACATGTTTTCATGGGCAACCAGTGCCATGAAGGGGATTGTAATATAAAAGGTAGAGCAACTATCGATTTAGATTGTTTGCTCAATTAATTGGTCAATCGTTTAGTTTATGGAGTGTCAAAAAGTGGCAAAAAAATGCTCCTCACAAGTACCCAAGGCCAGGTCAGGCCGGTACGTTCCAGCCAACTCTCAATAACTGCAGTGATGAATCACATTTCCAGTCCGTGCATGTTTCCTCGTCAGAGAGCCGATGGTTTTTCTTGTTCGTCTGTGTGTGTCAATATTTAAAAACACTCAAGACTTCATGGAAATGGCTGGAAACAGATTTAGTTCGGATCCAAAATGTCTTTTTTTTTTATTTATTTTTTATACTTTTTTCAGTCCTTATTATTCCAGTTATAGTAAGAAAATAGTCAAGATAACACATTTTGGTGTGACCGTAAGATGAAGAATTGTTCAGCGTTGGTGTATTTTTAATTCAAATACATATTTAGCATTTATTCAGTCGATGTTTGGTGTCTTTTTCAGGGCTAAATACATAAGCACAGAGCTGGGGATGCGAGAGCGTCTGTTCGTCGGGGTCCTGACATCCAGAAGCACCATAAACACTCTGGGCGTAGCTGTCAATCGCACCATCAGCCACCACCTGGACACTGTGATATTCTTCACCGGCATGCGCAACCGCAAAGTCCCTCACGGCATGTTCGTCGTCTCTCACGGAGACGAGAGGCTGGTCTGGAACATGTTTCAGAATATCAAATACATCTTGGACCATTACATCAATGAATACGACTGGTTTTACTTTGTCCAAGATGACGCCTACACGGAAGCGGACCGGATCAAAGCCCTGGTGGATCACCTGAGTATGGATCGAGAGCTTTACATGGGCAGTCCTGAGGAGTTCATAGGTGGAGAGATGGAAGGGAAGTACTGCTACGGAGGGTTCGGGTACATCCTGTCTCGTACCTTGCTCCTCCGACTCCAGCCCTACCTGGAAAACTGTCGGAACGACATCCTGAGCGCGAGGCCCGATGAGTGGCTCGGAAGATGCATCATTGACTACACAAACACAAACTGCGTCAGTGAAAATCAGGTAGGTTGAGTCTAATCTTATCCGGGCACACGATCACACTGCACTCATTCAACACCATCTCTCTGTTCAATAATACATGTATTTTTTAAAATCCATAAAACAGCCTTGTCTTCTTAATGTTTGATGTTCAAAGGGAGCAGAACGAGGCAGCTCGTAGTTAAAATGAATGACGAGCGACGGAGGGAAAAGATGCTCAGGCTGTCACTTTAGTCGTGAGACCGGCTACAGCAGTGGTTCTCCTTCTCCAAAGAAACACAAAACTGTCACGGCAGAAATCCTGCTTGGCCTCTGGGACGGCACTTAAAAGTGACAGACGGCTATATAAAAGTCTAATTACCATTCTAGCACAGAGGCGGTATTTATATTACAGAGTAGATTGCTAATACCCTTTAGCCTACGCTCCACAGCTCCAGCAGCAACGTGGAATAGGTAAACAGGCGAGCAGAGCGCCACTCGGTTCAGTCTTGCTTAGGTTCAATGGTGTGAAAATCCCCTGTGGGTCAACATGCTCCGCTCCTGTAATGTCATTAGCATTTAAGGTCAAACAAGCTCTGTGGAGACCTGATCCGTCCCGGTGCCCTTTCAGGCGATTGTTTGTTGCATGCAGCACAGTCTGCTGCATCCATGCTGAAGTGTGTGTGGTCTATGTCAACGTTTTCAAATATATTGTTCGAAGGTCATCAACGTAAAAGTGTGATTTTTACAATATACATGCGGCCAGTGTAGTTGTAGTTGAGTTATTCCACTGTCTTTACCTTCTATTTTCTCCCCACTTGGCCACGACACGGTGCTGGAAACCATCTTATTACGCAGTTGAGAGTGAGTTGCATGGCTAACTAAAGGGCCCTGAGCCAGAAGAGCTCCAGCAGAGACCCCTACATGAGGGAGGGGAGCAGGGGGGGGGGGGGGGGGAGTTAAAAGGGCCTGGTGCGGGTGAAGAGAACAGCTTGAACACAGAGCCAGACATCAATTTTTCTGTTAAGAGAGCACATTGATGACAATTGGGCACGGATAACGCTTCACTAAGTGTACCACTACAGGCTGTTGGCAAACATTTACAACAGGGTGGCCTCGCTGCTCAGTTAAGCTGTGTCTCTATTCTTTGTTCTTTTAATAGCTTGATCAGATTGGATTCACTTTTTTTAATCACTCAAGCTCCTTAGGTGACTACTCTGTTTTCGGCTTAAGTGACTGTCTTTTAAGTGGGATTCTGGTGCCAGTGTCAGTCATTTGCTGCTAAGTTTCAACCTTAAATTCTTAACCGTTGCTTTTTAACCTGATGCTCCAGAGATTGTATTTTACTATGAATAAAAAAAAAGTGGCAAAATTAAGATAGGATAAAGCATCTGTTAAACCGCATGTTCCCAAAACAGAAGTAATCCCTGAAAGGATCAAAACTCTTTGACGATAGAAAGTTTTTGTACAACAGTAGTATTCAATTCTTACAAAATGATCTCTGTCTTCCCTTCCCTATGCAATTATGGTTGAAACCATTCTGTTTGCAGTAGAGTTTAGCCCAAGACGCTGTCTAGATAGCTTGTGATGTTTGTTTGAATGTAAGTAGCACAGCGTAACAACTATGCTCGGAAAAAACATGAAGAAATGTTTCTGTCATCCAGGATTTAAGATGCCTCATGAAAAGACCTCTCTGTTTCCTCTCAGGGACTTCAGTACAACCATTATGAGTTGGGAAAAAACTCTGATCCGAGTAAAGAACAAAGTGAACAGCTGAAGAAAGCGCTGACTGTCCACCCAGTGTCTGACCCTGAACAGATGTACAAGCTGCACAGGTACTTCACTGAGATTGAACTCCAGAAGACTTACGATGAGATTGCTGAACTGCAGGTAAGCTGCTTTTCAAGTGTCACAAATCACCTGTGGTTCAGTCAAAAATAAAAACCTGGCTTCTCACTGCTTCCAACTGTCTAGATCTGACCGATTTCTTGTGTTTCCACAGGCAGAAATAAAAAACGTGAGCGTGGTCGCGTTTGACGGCAACCGAAGCTCCCAATGGCCCGTTGGGATCAATCCACCTTTTGAACCCAAATCTCGGTTTGAAGTTCTGAAGTGGGAATACTTTACAGAAGAGGAGATTTATTCATGCGTCGATGGCTCTCCAAAGTGTGAACTGCAGGGTATTGACCGCATGGACGTGGCGGACGTCATTGAGGTGGCCATGGCAGAGCTGAACAAGAAGTACAAGCCTGTCCTCCACCTGAAGAAGCAGCAGCTGATTAACGGGTACAGGCGCTTCGACCCCGTCAGGGGCATGGAGTACACCTTGGATCTTCAGCTGGAGGCTGTGAACCAAAAAGGTCACAGCCGGTCAATCACCAAGCGAGTTCACCTGGTGCGACCTCTGAGTCGGATTGAGATCATCCCCATGCCTTACGTCACCGAAGCGACTAGGATTCACATCATTATACCTCTGACTCTGCAGGACCGAAGCTATGTTGACCATTTCCTCGAAGTCTTTGCCTCGAATGCCTTTGAGACCAGTGAAAATGCCATCTTAACGTTCTTGTTTATTTATGACCCAGTGGAGGCACAGCAGGTGAACCAGAATGATATATTTGCCAGTGTGAAGGCACAGATAAACACGTACGAACGCAAATACCCAACGGTAAAAATCCCGTGGATAAGTGTCAAGACGGAAGTGCCATCTCAGATCAAATTCATGGACATCATCTCGAAGAAGCACCCGGTTGACTCGCTGTTCTTCTTGGCCAACGTCAACTCAAATGTCAATTCGGAATTTCTGAACCGCTGCCGCATGAATTCCATAAACAACTGGCAGGTGTTCTTCCCCATTCACTTCCAGGACTTCAACCCTGACGTGGCCTATCCCAACCAGCAGCATCCCGCCACAGTCGATCTGATCAAGGACGCGGGCCATTTCGACCGCAGGTCATTTGAAGAAGCGTGTTTTTACAACTCTGACTACATGACGACACGTACGCGAATGGTGGCAGACGTCCAAGAGAATGAGGAGATTCTAGAGACCCTGGACATCTTCGACATGTTCTTAAAGTATTCGGGCCTGCACGTATTCAGGGCGGTGGAGCCGGCGTTGCACCAGCAGTACAGCTACCAAGCCTGCAACCCGCGGCTAAGTGAAGACATCTACCACAGATGTGTGCAGAGCAACTTGGAAGGTCTGGGTTCTTGCTCCCAGCTCGCCATGCTGCTGTTTGAGCAAGAACAAGGAAACAGCACCTGAGAACACCAGAGAACTCCTGCTCATCTTTAAATGGTGGTTAAAAGCTGTGTGTTTATTGTACTAGAGTTTGGGACAACCCGTGTCTGGGGGAAGTATCGCAGTATCTCAGTGTGACTCAAAGATCGTCTGGGTTGTTCAGTGTTTTTAGCTAGTTTGGAAAAAAATGAATGCAGTACATTCCCAATGAAACCTCTCCATAAATGTTTACAATACTTGTTGGTACAGATGAGTTGCTTGAACCAAATGTTTTCGCTACTCTGACGATTCTGAAAGGGACGTTAAGTAATCTCTGACTACTTGGTGGCAGAAACTCCCAGCAGCAGAGCCTGGACTTAGTGCTGGCTTATCCAGTTGATGTTTTAAGGGCTTCAACTACATATCCAGCAGACACACGGCTGCATAGAATCAGAGGTACGAGCGGCAACGCGTTCACATATCGAGAATTAATGTTAATATCAAAGATATTGTTTAATGAATGTATAGCTCTTGTGGGTATACATTAGTATGTTGCACCAAAGGTTGTGTGCTTTTGATATTTACTAATTTGAGTTTTTACAAAAGCGCATCTTTACTGTATGTGCCTTGACACTGACTTGTCATATGCTGACTGTTTTTAAATGATCTTTATGTTCCACAGTTTTGCAGTTCACCCCTTCAGGTGATGCACATTTTTCATTCGAACTTAAAAGATGAATAATAGTTCTGAACAGGTGGGAGGTATCAGCTTTCACTGTGGATAAAGTAATGTTACACAGCTGGGAGAACTGAATGGGTAGTCGGTCAACCTACAATTTTATTTAAAGGTGTCTCGGAAATATCAAGATCCCGACCATCCGCAGGTTGTGTACGTGCCTCAAAGCAGGGAGGGACTTGGTCGAGAGTGTCTTCAGAGGTCATAGATGCAGACTAGTGTATTCCAGCAGTCTGCACACGACTTCAAGTTTTCTCCATGAAACCTTTTGATGTTGCAAGAAAATTCACATGCAGGGAGACAAAGGAGAATTTATGAATAATGGGGGGAAAGAAATCACCTTGGTAAATGTCTGCAGTGATTGCCCGGGTGAGTCCTCATAAAACAGGATTTAATTAGTTTAGAAATGATGGAATTTTATGAATGTATGAAACATCAAGAATAGCAGGCGGTTTTAATACTAGGATGTTTAAATGTTCCAAAGTATTTTTGGGGACTGTATTGCTAAAGTTTTTGTAAGTTATTGAATGGTGAGCTCAGCTTTAGAAATGGTGGCTTAACCCAGTCGAAGTGCAGTCCAATGGGAGGCCTTTTTCTACTTTACTGAGTGGTGGCGGTAGCTGTACTGAACACAAGAAAGATGTTAGTATGTTTATAATGTGCAATATTACAGATAACACAACTGTCTTGATGTCTGATGGAGGGCAAAGACATTTGCTGTAAGTAGAGCAGTGTGTTTACCACAATACTGTTCACGACATTACATAAAGTTAGACTGCTTTCCGTTCAATGTTAAGTAATTGACAAGACCTTTTAATGTATTTTACTGACACTAGACACTTTTCATCATCAAATTTACTTTGAAATACGTCAAATTAAGGCATTTTATTTAACTTTAATTGAATGCAAACTTACTTATTGGAAGTGGTGATCCTCGACACCGTTTGCTGCATTTTCTGCCATGTGAACAAAGACCACGGAGGTCATTTCTTTTATAACGCATCTCTTTCTCGACGAGAGCAGAACGAGTACGACACTAATACTGTAAGCAAATTGGAAACTGAATCTTCCAAAAACCACTGTGAAAGATGGAGGGCTTAGATTACAATATAAAGTTATTGTGGTTGATCTGCGTCGTGTCTGCCTTCTGTGGACGTGGCAGATTAATCACCCCGTGTTGTTAAAACAGCCACCGTCGAGGGGCAATGTCTCTTAAGTATTTTGTTCATAACTTTTTCATCTGTCATTTCTCTATGAATTATGCAGATTCTGAATACTTCCGCACTAACAGAGGCTCTCATGACATTCTCTGTATATAAATATTTTATAGATTCTATTTTTAAGCCTTTTGTAGCTTTATGTACACAAGCAATTGATACTTTATTTTTGGTGACAAAAACATATACTGTATCCTACTTTGTGCTTTGAAAATCATGTCATTTGACCATGAATTTAATAATATGCTTTTGTTACTCTCACTTTCAATCAAGTAAATCATTTTTAAAAAAGCAGGCAAATGCATCGATTTTTTTTTTTTCGATTGCCATTGATGTTTGGATCGGTTTACATTATTTTATGCATATCGGTACGAGTATAACCAAAGCAATACGTTTGAATTAGTACTCATCACATTTAATTGTGTGCTGTAATTTCTAATGAACTGTGAATTATTGTAATTTTTAAATAAAGAGTATGAATATACACATTTCCTCGTCTTTATTTTATTTTTTGGAGGGGGGAAAATAGTATTCATAAGTTCAGTTTGTCCTTTAGGTGTCAGCAAAAGAGCGCGTTTACTGTCGGCAGCACAGGTCCTCGACCAGGACTGGCTGCCAGTCGCTGAGGTGAGCAGCGTTACTGAACAACATTTAGAGATTTATAACAAAAACACGATTGCTTTTCTCATTCATGTTCACAGCGTGTGCTCAGTAGGACTGCAGTGAACATTCTTGCCCATGTCAGAAACGAGGTATTCCTGATGTCTGGGTTGGGTAAAAACAGGGAAAATTTTGCAACCTTAATAACAGCGTTAGTTATTTCAAGGGTCCATATGCACTACCCTGAGGCATGCTGTAAAACCACATAACTACAGAGCAGCTGGGAGTTAATTGTAAGTCATTATTTTGTACTTCGTTTTATGATCGATCCCAGGACTTTCTCCTCCCACATGGGGACACGGTGGTTTCAAGTCCCCTAGAAACAGGAAGTTTTCCGTTTTCACAACAATTTGGGTTCCCCTGGAGGGTATTTTAAGAAGCAGAATTACACAAATTGCTAGACATTGAGAAGAATGATCAAGAAAACGCATCACTTATCTGAACTAGACAATTACACTTTTTCAAAGGCGTCCCATATCCCCCCCCCCAAAGAAACCTACCACTGAAATGCCTTCATTCTTTTTGTAACCTTGTATTTCTTTTCATAGCAATGGTGGAAAGTGAGTGGTAAAATTGAAATACATGTCGAGTGTGTGAAGAATAAATACACTGTGAAATTGAATTGGGCTTTGGATTTAGGAGGCACTGGTTTTACCAATCTAAACTTTAATAGTTATCGTATTTACCATATTTAACATTTATAAAATGTGTTTTAACAGAGGAAATAATCACAAGATCACAAATCTGTACAAAATGTAAGCATTCCTTGTTCCTGCAGTGACGGTACATTTCCTTGTCTGTCCGATGTGTGATGGAATTCCTTATTAGGAAAGGTTTTTCTAAGAAGGAATTCCTGACAGCTGCTTGTGTCGCCCTGCACTCATATTTTTTTCTCTACTCGGATGACCTCTCAGACCTCAGCCAAAAAACAAACGGCTGAAAAAGGAGGACAGATCTTCAAAAATGAACATTGGTGGCTGGTCGGATTAAATCGTTTCTTTTTTACAGATAATGCAATAAGCACAAATGGCACTACATGTGACTGAATGTCATGGAGCTATAAAAAGATAGACCCATAGAGATGTGCAAGAAGGGAGCTAAGAGTAGAGGCTTGAGGAATCCCAGGAATGTGAGCTACATGTCAGCAGGAAGGTTGTCCCATCTGCTACAGTACAGACTTGCATCCCACCACTCAGTCCCGTGGCACCTCACGCGGACGGCATGCTGATGTAAAATCAACCATTTGTAATTGATTTATCTGTGTTTTTAAATGCTTTTGTGATCCAAATGAATCGGGTTGTGTTTTAAAGCGCGCAGCGTCTCGAGGATCGAAAACCTTTCTACATCGACTCCAGGCTCGACCGTTCAAACACAACTCTACAGCGATAAGCAGCCCAGTATTCATCTCAACACACCAGCCCCAGTGTGACTTGTCTGAGGATAGCTACAATTATTGATGACAGAGGAGAAGATTGTTATGCATAGCCTGTACAGGATGCCATCAGAGACCATGATTGGGAACCTTTTGAAAATGTCAAAGTGACACATGATTATGAATATTAAACAGCCATGTATAGCCCATGATTACTTGACAGGAGGAGGGGAGTTGACAGATGGGGGACTGTGGAATCTCATTGTGAGTTAAAGTGATGAATGGAGATATTGCGGCAACAGAATGCACCGATCAAATTAACAGAAAAGTTATGTTGTCATTTGTAAACATGATATCCTCTAATGTGAAGTATTTCATACATTCCCCAGACAAATGTTAGGAATTGCGTGCAGATGGGATTGTCAAAGGCCTATCAAAATTTAGGGGGCATTAAGCTGGCTTGATTTTGTGCAGTTTAGGGTTGGGCTTTAAAATTTAGTCCGACAAAATGTGTTGACAATTAGCAACAAAAAAGGTTGTGATGTTTTGAAGCCCAAACTGCTGCATGATAGCAAATAAGTTGCTGCCATGCTATGCTATGTAGTTCAAATTTATTGTACCCTAGCATTGCCAAATACATTAGTTGATGATGGGGCAACATCAGACGTATTTATTCAATAAAGACACATAAGAAAGTACAATATAATGTGCCTGCACTGTAAGTAATATTAGATTGAAGCCCGTTGATAAAAGAAAGAGGGTGAGAAAAGAAGGAAATAAATTGTGAGGCCGAGTTAACTCTTTCTACTGACACAAAGAAAGGTGTCAAGTTATGCCAAATTGTCTAGAGTACCTAGTTTGTCAATCTAGTCCTAGAAAGTCAGTACTAGCCTGCAGTTATTTAGACCATCTAAAGTCATCAGCAACTGTGCCCTATAAATGTGCAAGACAATGAATACCCTAACTACTTCCTCTGTTGTTGTCTGTCCCACTTATGTGACAGTATAGTTGGGACCGTTGCTGCCTTTTTAACAGTGCGAATCCCAAACGTCTCAATTTATAGAGTGACACAAGAAGAAGCTCACAAATTCTTAAAAGACAAGATTATGGGAAGTCAGGGTTACAGGTTCTTAAAGTTCCTGCAGTGCATAAGGGCAAATGAGCGAGCCGACTTTCCATGATAACGACAAACATGATTATGAGTGAATCAATGTGAAAGTCTCCATTTTTATATTTCATTCCCACTTTGCTAACTTGTGCTCTTAAAAAATATTGTGTTTTTGTCCCGTCCATTGAGGATTAAGTTACCCACTGAGAATATTTCAACTCTGCGCTGTCCTAACTCTACATTTATTAGATCAAAACCTTACTACTGCAATAAAACTCTACGCCTTTTTTTTGCTAACTATGTCGATTTTCAAACATTCCTTTTTTTTCCGCCAGAATCGCCAGAGTTTCCATCAGCCTTATGTGCTCAGCCATGTGTGCAAAATGTTAAAGTGCACATGCAAACAAACAAACAAACACACACACACACATTGATGCCGGGTCTACACTGTAAATTGCTGCTACACTTTTACAGAGGGCCCACAAGCTGAAGGAGATGACTCGGCAAAAAATAAAATTCTGTTTCTTATTGCTTATGTCAGCTCAAAGTTATGATGCTAACCAGAGTGGAGAGTGGATGGTGGGCAGAAATGAATTGAATAAGAAGAAACATCTAAGTACAACCATTTCATAACTGAAGACATCATCCACTCCTCATCCAGGATCTGTGTGTCGTCTTGGTAAAAGCAGGACACATAAAAAGAAAAGATGGAGATAATAGTCACGATGCATACAGTCCGTTTTTGTTACCTGGACAAATGTATTGATGTTTGGCAGTCTAACATATCTGCGGATTGTAAGTGTAAGTATTTGCTACAATCGTGACCGCTATTGTCATATAAAAGTCTTCCCTAAAATGTATAAATAACTCAAATTAATATTTCATAAGTTATATATTAACCGAATATAAACGACAACCATTGAAACAGAACTTTAGAACTTTCTCATTTTAAAGTTGGACTTTATGTACAGGTACAATGCTACTCTCTAACACCTTTAATGTGGAAAGATGCTGCTAGATCTAAAGCCAAGGTCTACAGTTCAGCCTAAATAATTCCCCTCATATTTTGGATGGATGTTACACGAGTAAGATTTGCTTTCTGTAAGTATGCTCACCTTGTATACAATATAGAACATATAGATAATAGTACCTCTTTAAATAATTACATAATTTAGAAAGTGTAATGGCTTTATATGGTACAGTGTGTTTTCCGTGACGTAGGAGGAACAGTTGGAGGGATAAATGGAGAGACAGAAAGAAATCAGAGACGCTAGCTGAATAAATAAATCATTAAGAGTATAAACATGATCAAGGTGAAATACAGTCCTCTTGTCCCCTTGTTGTGATCATGTACCAAAAATTGGCCCTGATGCACAAAGTTGAGAGGTGTCCCATCCAGAGAAAACAAAAAAGCGGTGTCCAATTTGTGCCTACATACGTACAAGTGCTTTGTTAGCAGCACAAGTTTGGTGTTTGACTTTGGCTGTAGCTTTTCACTGGTGACAGCAAAGGAGCGACGGAAATGCCGTTATTAAAGGGTCCGTTATTGATCTGAACACGGACGGTTTTCATCTTTTGGTGTCACCAGGACTGGAAACGACGGTTGGCTCTAGCAAGCGAAGTCCTCAAATACCCCGTGGTGGTGGTGGGGGCGTGGGATAGGGTGGTGGTGGTTGGGGAGGATCGTGTTGGCGTACGCCCCCTCTGGGTGACTCCGTGTCATGTCATTCGGCTCCTGCTGACGGCACAGCAAACAACGGCAACTTCAACGTCATGCTTCAAAGATCATATGTGACGTAAATGATAATGTACAGTGAAATTACATCGATCCGGAATAATCTCTTGACAAGGTCAATCAAAATCCCGACACTAATGAATAACTTTGATCATGCTGCAGATTCAATACTTTTACATTGGAATTTAAAGTAAAAGTTCAACATTTTGGGAAAAGCTTATTCACTTTATACAAGAGAATTTCATATAGACAATCTCAACTCTTATCTGTGTGCTAAGTACACAGCTGAAGTTAGGAAATAGTTTTGTGACAACAATAGATTATCCAGTATTTCTGTGCAGCGTCTCTAGCTATATAGCTACTGGGGTCTTCTGTCCATATTCGAAAACTAATTTGGTGTCTACATCTCCACTGGAAAGTAAAACGTGATGTTGGCTATCCACACCAGACAAACCCAATCAAAGCTGCAAATGTTGATTGGTAACAAAATCTATTGTCTTTTCGGTTTCTCTGGCAGCCTGGTTTAAAAGTGAAAACCCTGTTTTAGTTTTAGAATGTTGCGTGGAATTAAGACACAGTTGTGGTTAAATGTAAGTCTATTGTTCAGATATAAGCAGAATGAAGTTGTGCAATAACAAATCCAAGCTCCAGGGGAGGATGTGCTTTGCACTGTGGTTAAGACTAATTAGGAACAATACATTCTTCATTATTTTAGAAGTGAAGAAATATGAATTTGTTTCTCCCTGAATTATTCCCTTGTAGTTTCCTAATGCAGTTACAGTGCTGCGGGGCAAGTTGTGAACTCGGCGCGAAAACAGCTATTTGTTAGTGTGCAGTACGTGCTGTACCTTTGCTTTTATTTCCTCTAGACCCACTGTTGCAACAGTGCTGGTCTGCTGCTTGTTCTTGTTCTTCTTCTCCTCTTTCTTCGGCCTCAGCAGACGCTGTAGCCGGTGCTTGATCATCTGGTTTCACCCATAGCACAGCAGCAGGGAGGGTGGAAGAGCAGAGATGAGCGAGGGAGACAAAAGACAAAGCAGAGTTTGGAGTTTGTTCACTGCGATGTCTGCATTACAGTCCCTCCCTCGGATTTTGCTTTATTTATATATGTTTGGTAGTCAGCAGGTAGCTAGTAAGCTTAGAGGGGATATATCAGCGGAGACAGCTGTTGTTAGTGGCATGTCTTCAGCACAGACCAGAGCGGATACTGCTGCAGTTTCTCCAGCCAGGAAATACAATAAAACTCCTTATGTGCATAATTAGTGATAAGATTTACACTGCCAGTCCCGAGATTGCCTGATGACTAACACAAATAAAATAAAAATAATTTGTCAATATGGAAAAATAAACAACAAATGCTCTAATGTCTTTTCAATAGTTACAATAGTCTGTAACATATTTATTGCTGAGGACAATAGCCATACATTTTGGTTAATTACATCACAGCTGGTTCTGGTCTCACATTGTGATTGGCTGATGTTTGTGGACGTGCACAGGCACCATACCTCATAGATATAATCCAGTATTTCTAAGACTGTCAGGATGCTGGCTCCAATGAATAAGCCCATCTGTCCACCAATGTCACCTGAAAAGAAAGAGCACTTAATAAGGAGAAGCACATTGGACATAATGCCAAAGTAGTTTCTGTTTGCTACTAATGTTGATGAAAAGTAAGTGCAGCCACAGCACCGTTCACTCTGCACCTGCAAGTCTATCTAAATATTCAGGAAAGACAGAAAGAAGTGACGGAGATCTTACCTAATAAACCTGCAACATCGTAGGCTTTCTTTTGCTCAATTGTTTCATAGTTGAGAGCTTCAAAGAAGATATCTAAGACCAGGAAGTTGTCTCTGGAAAAAGAAGTGGAGTGTGGATGTCAAACACAGTGAAATACACTCGCACTGTTTTTTTTTATAATTCACAACAAATCTAACATCATTTGAAAAAAATACCATTCCCAGTCATCTTTATGCTCACTGTAAATTGTCATGATGGGACTGTCAGGCCTACAGGGCTTCACGCAGATCTAACCAGTGACTGTGAGATAATGAGGTGTTGCAGGGTTTAACTGAGATGAGGAGAACGAACACCGACAGCATGCTCAGTCACTGCCACGTCTCTGATCTCTCTGGATTTACAAAGTCTGGTAATAAGTGTTGTGAGGCATCATGAGCTCTTTGGTTCGGGCATGTTTACCTAGTACCACATCCCTGCCTATTAGGCGCTGAGAGGAAAGACAGTGTAAACACATTTTAAATTCATTATTGATTATAATCTCAATATTAGTAAATGTTCCATAAAACATGTAGAACAGGATTAAAAATGTTAGCCCTGTCAATGGTCACTGGATCTTCCTCCTATATTCTTTCTATATATATCTCCTCGTTTTTTTTCTGCTTTGATTTTTGTTCTGCTTCATACCTACCCTATTTAAATATTGTTTGTAATGTGTTTCACGATGACCCTGATGAAAGCCAAAACACGTTGGTCCTACAATAAAGTTGTTCTTTACACTACAAGTGTTGCAGGAGTTTTGACCTCTTCCAATTTAATCCCTTCTCCATTCACCGTGGAAGTAGGTGAAGATTTCCCAGTAACACCCACTCTACGTCTACAGAATGGCAATCAATACTAGCTACGCATGAGATATCTTTTCTGCAATTTTTGGTGTCAAAAAGTGTAAGTTTTACCTCTAAGGATAATTTATTGTTTATCTAATTTCACAAAGATCTTCTCAACTTTAGAGGTTTTTTTTACCCCAAAAGTAGTGCTGTAGGAAAATACACCCAGTCACCCGACACATCATCATTATTCTTTGAGGATCATGTAACACATATTTTGACTTTCTGGTAGAGCAAGACACATCATATACGATCATTCAGACCACACTAAATAATCCTCTGGATACTTAATGTTGTAGCTATTCAATTTCATGGCAATCTGACTATTGTTTTGTTTGACAGACCTTCAGACAGACTGACAGACCAGGATGAACCAGAGAGTACAACATCTCAGAATCCTATAATTCACAATAATTAACATATTCAATTTCCAGTTGAATACTTGTAATAACCCCCTGACAGTCAACTTGCTATCACCAGATTTTCTAATTTCAAGAAGATCAACTATTCACCTAAAGACAAAATAAAAATGTATGCTTGGATGAAAATAGAATTGATTTTTGTTTATATTTATGGCTGTGTATTTGTTATCACTGACTGGAGGTCTTAGTTTATGGCCCTTTTTATTGAGCACCACATCACTGCCCATACGTGAGTTTAGTCATGGTGAACATTCCCGTCGTACCTGATGTACTCCTCTGACTTGTCGTATTTCCTGGAGAGATAGCGGGCAGAGCCCTTGCTGGGGATTTTGACCATGGAGAGCTCTTTACCGTAGCGGGTGAGATTACAGGGTGTCTCGCATGGACAGGTATCCCCACTGTTCTTCTGTAGCTGTGCTGCAACACAATTTAAACAATGGTTTAACAGGTATAGACTGGGTCAGTTTCAGGGATGATTTGATGGCACTCACTCTACCAGAGAATGATACAAGATACTACACAGAAGGAAGAGGCAAACTCAATCTGCAACAAAGGAAAAAGTGTGAAGGAAGGGAGTGTGTCCTGTTTTTTTTTACTATTTGGGTGCAGCACAACACGGTCTAAACACAACACTTATTTAGTTGCATTAGCATTCATTTGAAGCTGTGTTTCTCACTACCTGCTCTTTTAGTTCTGTTTTGATCTCCACCAATACCTGAGAAAAATACATGTCTCTTTAGATGCTAAATGCTCCAATGTGCAGCTGTAAACAAGGCTGATTGAATTGTGTTGAGAGTGAAACCAGTAAGACCAAAACAATTAGCTAAAAGATGCTAAAATGCTCCAAAATACTGAGGGGAACTTCAGAGTCAGGTGATAATTATCTGTTAATATACTTTATTCTATAACCATATAAATGACTGGTAAGCAGGCGTCCATTAAAACTGTACAATATACAAACTTCAATTACAGTTTCAGTTTAACCACAATCTATGCACATTGTATATTAGACTGCAGGTAACCATATAAACATCATTTATGGGACATGTTTCCTTTAGTAAGTGGCCATGGTAAGTACTATTTGATCTGATGTAGTATAATAAAAGTAATTACCACCTGATTAAGATGATTAGGTCTTTTCTCTTTGTGGCTTTTTCAGTACGGTAATAAGGCTACAATGTATTTCTATTGGGAAGGAGCAGTCGGCATCATTAAATCATATTACTTTAGTGCTCAGAAAATCACTAGTTAGTGTTTCTCCCAGTTGCATGGGCAATTTGGAGGATGAACAAATTCATTACAGCCGTTGAATGAAGAATTAACAGTTTGCAAAAATCATTGAGCGGATAAAATGTGCAACGAAAAGTCAGGTCGAGTCATGTTTTAAAGTCTTCTCCAGCAGTGGTTTCACCGCTATAAAAGAAACAGGCCACATGATATTAACAAACCAATATTGTTCTGGATATATTAACAAAAATGATGTGTTTGTCTAATGGTGTTATTGAATAAACAACTGTGGCAACAGTGTTTACAGTAATTCAGTCACTTCATTTGTTCGAAGAATAAATTATAATATATAGTAAGTGCCACTAAGGGCTCTGCAAAACATACCTAGACTTAAAACCCAATTAACTTGCAGGCATGAATTGTTCACACATTGACAAATACATTTTCACAACCCTAACTCTGAAACAATGCTGTGCACACAGGAGAGTAAATAGCCTTTCACAATCTCTCCTTTCAAATTCTAAATGCATTCAGTCTAAACAAAAATGGAGAGAAGGAGCTCTGAAAAAAGTGATTAAAAATTGATGATGTATTTTATAACTCTAACAATATGTATGCAGGAGCACGGTGGCATATATTCTTTGTCTGTATGGGAACAAAACATCTTTACAATATAAATATATAAATTATATTCTAATTTATTACCTCTCATGGAGGGTGAATGTAATCTTTGATTCAGGAATATGGCCCACTCGTAGATATATCTAAGATTTCATTCAACCACATTTTAAATAGGGTTTGAATACAGCAAAGAGAGACGTAATTACATTTTCTGGCTTATTTGGCTGAGAAATGACAATTGTACAACCGTGATGCCTGTGAAACCGAGGCACATTTGTTCATTCAAGATGTCTGGAGGAGAGGTCAGAGTCAAAGCTGAGGGTGGGGGATGCAGATAGGCAGGAACTGAGAGTCGGTTTAATATTAACAGTTCAACAATGGATGCAGCACACCCATCAAGCTCTAAAGTGACTAAATCACAATGAGGAAAAGTCATTTCAAAATATTAAGTCTACCTCCAGGTATTTGGGTTACAGCAAAGAAAAAAAAGAATCCTTATCATGTTTACCGAGTGTGTTTCCATTTCCCTTTGGGGGGAATCTATTGTAATGAGAAAAAGCAATGAAGGAAGATTGTTTCTTACCGAGTGCTTTATCAACACAGTTGATTTTACTGGGAGGGCAGATATCTGCAGTTCCTGGAGAGGAGAACAGAAAAATGAATCTGATCAATCTGAAACAAAATGATCAGTGACCTGTGTCTGCTGCAATGAGGAGCCGTGGCTGTGAGCGACACTCCGCAGCTTGTTAGTCATCTTCAAATGAGGCCAGGCACACAGAGGGGGGACTTCCATCCACAGAGCATGGGCTGTCCTTGATTGCACTGAGAAATGGAGCATGCTGGCTTCACACATAACGCATATTTAGAAAGTCTTTAAAAAACAATCAATGAGTCATTTCCTCGCAGACAAACATATTGCCCAGGCCATTAATGACAGGTATTCATTGGCAGCACGATTAATTGGCAGATGTGTGTTCGCCTGTCTGTAAAATGTTGTGGAAGTCTCCTTCCCAATCAATAAGAAATGTTAATTAATACACAGTGAAATAATGTCTGATGATCTGAAGAGTCAAACAATTGCAGCTACTTCTGAACAAAGTTAGACTTATTCTGTTGTGGAAATAACTTGTGATGATTTTACACAGTAATGAACCATCATTACACCATATTGATTGGAGAAAAAACT
This sequence comes from Anarhichas minor, assembly GCF_050575085.1. NCBI lineage: Eukaryota > Metazoa > Chordata > Actinopteri > Perciformes > Anarhichadidae > Anarhichas > Anarhichas minor. Next base: position 11,415,924 of record NW_027466450.1, read on the forward strand.
TCTTTTTAATCATCTTGTGTATTTCATTTTTTAGAACTTTTGTGCATGGAAGTAAAAGCCGTGCAGTGTCACTTGCATGCTGTCCACACACTAAGAACAAGAACAATTTAAAAGCCTTTTTTGGTGGTCATCCAAATATAGAAATAGGACGAAATACTGAAATATTAATCTTGAACCAAAGAATCCAGGAAAACACAGTTTTGCTTCTACACCTCACAGTTCAGGAGTCCTGCGCAAAATATAAAATGCTTTATAAATAGCCATCTAAAATCACTTGTTCGGACAAATTTTAAGAATCTGTTTTTTAGTTTTTGTGATATCCTGCAAACAATCACAGACGCATAAATATTTCACCAAAAACACAAGTGCACAACATGAAGACAACCTAAGCAGCAATGTAATTCGGTGTCTTGAAAGGACAAGAAACATGAACGCACAAACCATAAAAAGTAGAAAACTAGTTCAGAATATGTAAAAACTAGAACCAACAGACTGTAAACAAATGTGGGATTGTGTAAACACATGCCAATCACAATTTGCTGGCATTTTAAATTCAGACTGTAAACGGTGGCTGAACTACGTAAGTGAGAAAAAGAAATAAATATGTAGCGGCAAACTGCTGCTGGAGAAAAATAATTGATACTGTAAATTGTGTAAGGCACAGAGCTCCTGCGTTACATACAGTACTGTGTTGTCACATCGATGTCATAAAAGGATTTTCAATTCACAAGCATACTCCCATGGCGAGCTTTTGAATCAATCGCTCTCTAGAACCTCTTGAAGGAGTTTCCGCAAACTTAATATGCAACAATAAATCTGATTCGCTATTGATAAGTGCAGTGAACTAATGCAAGCTTTCCCGCCACATGACGGAAGCGCTCTTCTAAATCCGGAATGGGCAAATGGCCTGGAAAAGCTTCCACATTCATTACATCTGAGATAATAAATATACTATCTGGTGTAATAGATCATCACAGAAAGCAAAGTGGTTCTGCTGCTCTCTAAACACATCTGCTCTGTGAACAGCCCTCACTATCGTTCAATTCAAAAGTTTCCCACTCAATAGACCTCTTCTTACCTGCGATTGATTGGTGAGTTGGAGGGCTTTTCATAGGTTTGAATCTGATACCCTGAGCATAAGATGCGTTTGCAGGCATGAGTAAAGTGAAAGCAGTAAGATGTTTCCATGCAGTTACCAGGTTGATAGGGAAGTCAACAGCCATCTTAGCTAGTTTTTCCCAAATCATGAGCTCATAGCTTATTGCAACCCAATCACGATCTCGTAGTAAGGTACTGACACCCTGCAAAGCACACAAACTGATTAGAAACGTGTCCGCTTCACAGCCTGTCCAGATCAAATGATTAGCTGGGATTTCTCTCCACCGATCAGACCACCACTTTGGTGCGACCGTTACAGCCTGCGAATGGAAGTTTGAAATGTGTGCCTGGTATATAAATGTGTAACCTAAGACTGGTGAGCCTCCCTTTGACAAAACTCCATTATGGAACAGCTAAGTTACAGCAGTATGGGGTCAAATCAGTATTAAAACCTGTGTCTACCTCAAATGTCTCATACTGTGTTGTTTACTCACATCAATAGACTTCCTCAAATTTTCCGTCGTGCCAAACAAAGCCGCAAATGTCAGCTGCGCTGTGTGAACGTGGAAGCCAAAGTGATTCCTTCATACATTGTGAGTTTCCTGCCTTAACTTAAAAATGCGACCACCTCAAAACATGCCCAATTGTCAGACCCATCAGCTAACAACAGTGGGTATTCAGTGAGTCAGCTCTTTGACTTCATGCAGCCTGGCCATGATGACGCACTGAGTAAGTCCAAACGTCTTATTATGTGTTTGTTGGACTGACCTCTGCAGACCAGAGACACTGCGTGAATGGTGGAACGACAGTGACTACACAATTGTGTGTGTCATGTCTTCAGTGTGCTGCATCTGTGTCTGTTTGATTGTCAATCTGCTCTGCTCATATTATCACATGTCCATAGCTAATTCACCATAATTCAACAGTAGATTTATCTCTGATATATTTGGTTGTTCACTGCTTGATTTAGAGGTGCCCTGTAGTATATAAAAGAAATCTGATATTGTAACAGGTCTTGCTTTTTTGTTGTTTTTATAGATCAAACACTACAATAGTTGCTTACAGTACACATGGCCCCATTGAAAATGTGTTTTTTTTTCTTTATCTTAAAATTGTCTTGAAAATGAAAACTCTCCGCATGATTCAAAATGTTCTCCGTGCTACATCTTGTTAACCAGTTGACATTTTAAATTGATTGTGCGTTCGAGGCAATCTCTCATTGTGTGAGTCAATGTTAAATGAATCTTTTAAAGCCGAGAGCTGTTTGCAAACCATCTTCCAGTGGAAACTAAACACGAGAACAACCAGGACTGATACAAATAATCAATCAAAAATAATGAATGAGCACCACAGGAGCACAACAGCTGAGATGTACAAGCATATGGATCAAAAAGTCATTGAGACTTGTCGTCTGAAGAGTCACTGTCCAGAGAGCTACCAGCACTGCTGAAGGGCATTCCACTCCATATATCAAGCATCAAGGTCAGGCATGTGGCAGCCCAAATTATGTCCGTGCTGGAATTATTCAAGTGAGCAACAACATAATTACTTGTTTTGCACACAATGTGTCATCTGCAAACACAGGGCAGGTTTTTTTCCCATCACGCTAGACCAAACAATTTTTAAATGCTAACTCTTTTGGAGGATTTTAAACTTCTGATTTTCCCAATGTGAGTTGTGTCACTTTAATTATGCTTGTCATGTCATGACACGTAACATTGTACAGTTTCATGTTGGTGTGTTTCTACAACCACACATACATTATATTCTTAGCTTAGGTATCAGTTTATTCATTCTCAGGTCCTGCCTGACTGTAATCCGACAGCATGGATTACTAATGTGTGTGCATTTGTTATTTAGTCAATCAACCTGCTGGGGCTCTGTGTAAATGTGAGGTAGGGCTTGATCTTACCGGGCATGTGCACCATCCTGCAGCTGCACACTCGCAGGACCTCGTTGGTCTCGCAGAGCAAGCGACATGCACTGATGCTGTATGTGTCGTATCCTGGGAACTTCTCTTTGCTGGTGGAGCGGCAGTTCCCCCAGGGCTGGGGCAGATAGGTCAGCTAAGTACACAGAGATTTATTAGACCTCAGTCTTGAACCACCAGGCGCGAACAGTTGCATGAAGAAGAGTAATCTGGTATGGAGGGGGGGGGGGGAGGGGAAGCAGGACGGTGGGCTGTGATGAAGAAGACCTACCCTCTGCTCCTGACATGAAACAAAGGTCTGGAAGCCCGGAGAGACGCCGAAGCCCAGCTGGTGGATGTAGGGAGGCTCGTCCTGACTGTGGATCTGAACTCGGATGCCGGCCTCCAGGGATGTCTCGTCTTCAGGATGAAACAGAGCACAAGCACGGAGCATTGCAGAGGGAGAGAACAAGGGAATTACAGATGGCTGCCTCGTATGACAACTAACTGCAAACCATATTTCAGTCATGTTTGAAAAACATGGCAGTAGGGATTATTATTATGTGACAACTACAATGCAAACACAAATCTGAGGTATTGTGTTCAGATATTTCCTCTTACAAATCACATTTTCCAGGTTGCAGGAATGCAATCAAAAAATGCAATATTTACCGCGTGTGAGCCGGAGAAATGGTTGCTAGAAATGGTGGTTATCTCATGCTGTAGCATATGATGGGATTACATTGGACAAATAGTTTTGAGGCTTACTTGTCTCTCTCCAGATGGGCAGATACTCATCCTGCTGGATATCCAACATGATCTCCAGCCCATTTCCCATTCCACCCTGCTTGCTTTTCCTGGATGTCGTCTTGTTGCCATTAAAGGTATAGCATTTCCCATATCTGGTGTAAACCTGGAAGAGAATAGATTCCTATCATCAACATCACCATAAACATGACAAAGTCCACACGCCGGCTGTGACAACATCATACTTGTGGTGCATTGCAATGAAGGCAGAGATATGGATGAAGAAAATAGATAAACAAGCTGAGTGTCTGCTTGGGCAAGTTACTGAATATTAATATATGAATATTACCCACAAACCTCTGGATGCAGTCTGCTGGCTGGCTCAGTCCCTCGTGGACTATGATAAGCTGTATTTGAATTAATTCCCAACACCCACCACATAAATCCTGCACAATACTGCGCAACAGTACTACGACCCCACTGAAATATCAAATGGCATAATAGATTCTTTAATCTTCCTTCAAGAGAGAACTAAAGACAATAAGAGAGAGACATCATGTCACCATCTATCAGAGGAGCTGTCTCTGTGGGGGACACATCATCTCTTTGTTTATGCGTCTCATCTAAACCGCTGCACTGCAGAAAATGTGCATCAGATCATTTATCTCGTACCTCTCACAAGCTTTAAAGGGACAATTTGTGATCTACATGGAAACAAAAAGGGACTGTATATCCACTACCAATATCAAAAACACAGGATGGGAACCTGTCATCAAACTAGACAACAACAAAATCTAAGTTACCATGTTTTAAGAGTAATTTGAATAATCATTTTAATTTAGATTTAATGAATAATATGTAATAAATAGAAATATGTTAAACACTAAATGCTTGTTATTCAATTACCCCTTCGATAGACCCTTCCCCCGATCAGTGATGATGCAATCATGCAACAGTAAGACAATATCATGTATGTAGCTTAGTGCGTATTTAAAGACCCATTCACAATGCCCTTGTTTTAAAACCAGTTACCTCAAAACATAAAAAAGCCAGAGATGGTGTTTTCAACTGACGAGCTAACATTGACTCATTTAGCTAGCTAGCTACAGCTGAGAAAAAGTGCTAGCCCGCAACATTGACGATTGCTGGCTAGGAATGAGCTTGGCAGGTTTAGCAACAGTAACGAAGGGAGGCGGAGCTTGGCAAGCGGTCATTTCAGGTGTTCTGTGAAAATGCTAAAATAATAAATACAAAAACAACAACTTTGCTTTAAGGTTTTTGCTGGCTTTAAGAAAACATTGCTTTTGAGAATGCCTCACATGCCCGCAACTATCATGGGTGAACATTGTTCTCCTCTGTACACATTTATAATACATCATAATACATCTTTTCACAGAGAAAGTAACCTATTGGATTTGATTTGTTCAAAGATCAAATAAAAAAAGGACAGTGATGAAAGTACTAAAGCCGAAGAAATCACATGGCAGAGGTCAACCGACAAATTGCTGGAGAAATGACAGTGAGATAACAATCGAGCTGAGTAGATGGCAGACGTATCATTAAAGGGACACTGCGACCGTCCCAGCATTCTCCAAAACATCGACATCTATGTTCTGACTTTGATATCAGCTTGATCCACCTAATGAGTGCTGTGATGTCTAAATAAGGGATGCTGGTGGAACAACAGACACTCTCATTTACAGACCACAGGGTGCATTCACATCCGAGATGGTTGAACAACAAATCAAAGTCACGGTTGCGAGGTTCGGTCCAGTAATTCCCTGGAACAGTTGGCAATTTAGCAATATCCACAACAGTGATTAGAGCAAGAAATGAGTACCAGTTACAAAAGCTCGGGCTTGTTTGGAAGGAGAGCTGTATTTTACACAATAATAGACCTCGAGGCTTTTGATCTGAGTGTGTGTGTGCATGCATGTTTGTATTGAGAGAGTTTCTGAATGCATCAAAGTAAGTCGTATAGTTAAGGATTCAGAGAAATGACTGACACAATTACAGATCTCCGTTTGGCCTCCGATGTGGTACAAAGGGGGTCTCCATGGTGAAAAGTTGTTCAGTTAGTTCTGCATTTCTTTGTAAATAGTAGAATCTTTTTCGGCTGGTGTGATTAGAAAATGGGAGGTGGCAAAGTGGGGGAGGGGGCCAGGAAGAAGTATTCAAGTGTGACATTTGACTGACATGTGCTATTAGGTTGAAATGGTTTAATCTCTTATTTGGCTGGTGCGGAGCAGTTGAGGAGGTAAGCTGCACTTATCATTGATCCTCCCCCCGTTCATTGACACACTTAAGCCTCCGCAGGCAGACTTTATCTGATGGAGCAGGCAATAGAGGCAAAGGAGGATTTCACTTTAGAAAAGCTCCAAACACCCCGACCAAGTGCCTGGGATTCCGCTCTAAAACTTTGGGCTCTGAAGGACGCCGGTGTGTTTACAAATGATGTCCCCAGAGAGTACGGCAAAGTTTTCCCATCATCTCACCCAGGATGTGGTTGTTGGCAGAGAGCTTCCACTGGTTTGTTTCTCTGCCTCTGAATCCCCCCCCCCCCCCCCCTTCTCTGTCTGCATCTGCAACGTGATTGATGGATTCATTTTTCTCTTGTTACATCTCGCACCAAATTTAGCAAAGGTAACAGGGCTGACTTGGGCAATTCCCAAGTGGGGACTTGGCACTGCTGTTGACAAGCTGAAACAGAGCAGCAGCATGGCAGTTACAAACCAAATAAAAAGAGGTTTTGTACTCCTCTGAGTGGCTCAGTTGTTTACAAGAGCTAATTATTGCAGCATTGTTCACTTAGTTGTCATTCGGAGGTCCAAAATATATCACTCCATTCAACAGACTTTTAGATGGAAAATAGATCCAAACATGTGTTTCAGTTCTGTATTACTCTGTAAAGTGATGCCTGAACACAAACTTATTACACTTAATATTATATGTTGTGACCCCATGTTGTTGTGTTATTTATGTACTGATTTTACATAATATTATTATTCTGTTTCTCCATATTGTGATTCTACCATTCAAGGATGGATTATCTTCTGGGCAAATTGGATAACTGGCATGGGGCCCCATAAACTCATGGGTCCCATGGTCACCTTGTACCAATTAGCTTGAATAATTGCTGATTTGTTTGGTAATAACAATATAAACTGAAAACTAGAAGGAGCTGTAATAAATATTTATGTATTAATAATGGTCCACATAACATGATGGGACTTTCTTGGTCGTAGAACCCTAAAACTAAAGTAACTAAATATAATTCAACCATCGCTAATTTGATAATTTACAATTGGGCTTTTTCTACAGTGACCTGTCAACGCTTTTTCTTTTTAAAGGCTTATTGTTTTGGTTTAATGGCCTGCAACTCTACTGTTTTGGTTCTCAACACTCTACACTCTTTGGCTGCAAAGGACAGCTTCATTTTCAGCAAGAAAACAACAACAACTTCCAAAAACCCCCACTGTACCTGACAACGTCAGCGTTTAGCTGGTGAGCATACTGGAACATTTAGCAGTTATTTCCCCCTTAACATGATGCTCAGTCCTACAGAGGGATCGCTTGTTAAAATGAAATTCTAACACCTTTATTAGTACATTTTTGTTAACCACAAACTAACTCACACAGCAAACCTGGAGAAGGACAGTATTTCAGACAGAGAGTCCTGTTTTCTGGGTCTCTGTGCACTGAGTACTCCACACAATGCATAATGGAAAGAATGGGGGGGCCCTATTTCACCTTTTACCTATTTTACTTTTATCTTGTTAATCCGGCAGTACTCCTATCTCTTTATATGACGATCTGTTGAATGTGTGAGGGATCTGTTTTTTCTGTGGATTCTTTTCCACTACAGGTAGAGGGTGTCTTATGTTCACTCTGTAAAGCTTTCTGAGGCAAATCTGTGATTATGGGCAAAATGAATCAAGTTGACTCAACTTGACTAGACGAGACATTGGACTTATAAATGCATTAAGATGGAGCTCTCATCTACTGCTGCAACATGTTATAGAACAATGGCCGACTTCATGCCATTTGCACATACTGTCTCTCACCAATTATAGCATAAATGGCTTAAATGTCAATTCAATTCATTATGTGTCATTTGGCCGTGTTTTTTCTTCCAAAGTGTCTTGTTTCTCTGTCTCTCCATGCTAAATGTATTAAGAGACCAACCCCATACCATGTAATTCATAAGCCCTAGTGGGAGAAACCCCTTAAAATCCTCTTTATGGCCATGATCTGACAATCCCATGGCACTTTTCCTTTTAAATAACCTGCAGGAATCACTTCAGTGCTTCTCCGGAGGACATCCATTTACAGGCAGGCGACGTGTCACAGGGTAGCTCTCCGAGTATGAGGAGGGAGGATTTGAATTAATTTACGGAGGGCGGTAGAATATGCCAGAGCACTGATTGGCAGTTGAAAGCCATTAAGGCAGGATCATGCAGGTTTAAGGTTCCTTGATTTAATGGCTTCATTACAACCTCCCGGCAGAAAGACTTGAATAACAATGTGACATGAAGTGAATATTTACATTGTATTTCTGAACGTTTTGGCAGGACCAACGGTGTAGGCTGCTGGTCAACGTACTACGCTCTCTCGGCCACTTAATTAATCTATTATCAACTTTTTAATAGATAAAGTGGTAATCCAACCAATAATCATTCAGTTTCTTTCAATCATTTTCTTCTCTAGTGAAGTGAGAGTTTAAGGTACTCTTTTCTAGAAATCTCTGGTATAGAGGAAACTGCACTGTGAGCAAATGGAGGTTTATCCCATTGGCAGACATGTTGACTTGTTGTAAGAAAAACGCAATTTGAGACAAAATGACTCACTACAACACATGTACAGGGAAGGACAATGGACAAAATGTAATTTACACACAAGTCATTTGCATGAAGGAGCTGTTTGACAGAACATATTCTTTACTTCCCTGCCATAAAGACAATGAATTAAAACAATCTAAATGTTGCATTTACACCACAGCTAAAAGTGTCCCAGTTCACAGGTTTATGGACCATATGGATAGGTCATGCATGCAGTTTGTATTTTAATGCTCAAATAAATAAATCTGCATTGCCATAACAATGCATAAATCTTACATGATGCATCTGAGCGAGGACAACATTACATCCTGTAACAATGAGAAGCCAAATAGCTGCAAAAATAATTTAGGGACCCACCTCAGCTCGGTCAAAACTGTTGTTGACAACGGGATGTACAAAAAGGACGTCATGACTAAATCTTAGGTCCTTCCTGACAGAGCAAAAGAAAACAAGAGATGAATGATTCTTCATAAAAGAAAAACTAAATTTACTTGTGAAGATTTTTGCTGCATTTCTTCCTTTCACCCTTGAACTACTCCCACTTGCGTCTTGGCTACAAAACTTTGCTCTATGAAGTGACTTTTTACCTCTCACACTCTCAAAAGCACCCAAAAAGAGCAACAAAGGGCGATAAGTTGACACTAAACTGCACGTGATCTTCTGTTAAACAACAAAAGAGGTAGAGGAAAAAAGAGGGTCTCCACATCTTCATCGCTGATATTTATGTGTACAATTCTGTTTTTGCTGTCTTTTCTTGACAAAAATATAACGAAGGGCTAAAGGTGCTATATACAAAATTGGGAGCAATTCTATTGCCTCTCAACGGCTCTCAACATGGCGACGACGGTGGCTTGCTGCTACGGTGATAACAATGCTAACATTGCAAACTATGGCAAACTAAGCTGACAGAGATAAGTGGCTGCTACACTTCCACGACGGACAGCTTTTTCAACTGTCACCATCATATGAGCGCATGGCAGAGCCCTGAGCAATTTTTTCGATATGCTTGCACTATTCAGTATGGAAGCACTGAAACTCTCAACAAAACATCAGCAACACCTTTCAATAAAATACAATCGTCGACAACACTACAGCCTTATAAATGACTATAGAGTTGAATAAAAACCTGGAAAAGTGACAACAAAAATTGTTTTAAGAGCTTCATTAAGATATGGTGTATTACAGTGCCGTTAGATTTGTCACAAAGTGCTAATTCAGGGTATTTTCTTCCTTTATCCTAAACTCAGCGCAAACAATCCTTCAACAATCTGCCTCTGCTGTGACAGAACCTTCAGGGGTCTTCAGAAATCACGTACAAGGCTAACAGCAAGGCTGCAGAGATTCTGAACATTTTTTTAGCTCAAGATTAGAAGAGAAAAATGATAGTAATGTGTTAACCCAGCGCGCATGTCTGAAAAACTGACAACAAGTGATAAGTACTTATTGCTAAATCTTTCTTCCTCTCATGCACCACGGTTAAGATACATAATTCATAAATAATCCTCAATCAAATGTCAAGCAGATTGCTTTTATCCTGGGTCAGCACTTTGCCATCTCTACAACAGTGGGGAGTAAATACAAATGTGCAAACATCATAACCCCCCTAACCCCCACTTCAGAGACAAACAGTTTGGCTAAGCAGAGGCTCAGACATTAACGGTGCAGACTGGAATGTGAGATGCACACGTTTTGCACCATTAACCTCCATCTCAATATCGGCACTGGGAAGGCAGTTTAGGATTGCTATTCAACACATTACAGTTATCGTGTAACAATTCCGACCAACATTACACGGCCTGAGCGGCGAGATCTCAATGGTAGTTTAATAAAGTTATTCAAGTGAGATAAATACAGTGTAATCAGAGGGCTGTCATGGTTGGTCTTGCTCTGCAGTTGGCCCGAATAACATTTTTAAAACGAGGTATTTTTCACAAATAGTCATACGAAATGTAAATGAAGGCTGGATAGCAAGAGTGTTCCCAGAAGATCCTCTGATTATTAAGAGGAAAAGTCAACGTAACCTTTTCTGATTGAATTCATGATCAAACACTGAGGTAGGTTTACACTACGAGGTGGTGAACTTGCTTATTAAGTAGTGTCTTTGCATTTTGCTCTTGCGTTTAACTAAATACCCAACATTAAAATGATGAACTCTGGTATAAACCCGCAGGGCTTGTTTCAGTCATTAGTGTAGGAGTTCTGACTCATCTCTTCCCTGCCTTTGCTGCCCTCTTTCCGGTTTCCTCCGACAGAGCATCAAAATAAGTGGAGCACCAAAATCAGAACAGTGCACTCAGCAATCCTCTCTCTCTTCAAATGTTAGTATTCCTGTTTTTTTTCTGCCCCCCCCCCCCCCCCCCCCCTACACACACACACACACCCCCACCATGCTGCTATCCCTGCATATCCGATCCGAGCATACTCAGCTAATGGGGCAGTGAGAGATGCTCTTGAAAACGACGTTGAAAATGGACAGGCTCTCTAGCACAATACAGCAACTCACAAATAGAATAGTCACTACATGCAGCACTCTCAGAGATGTGGAAGCTTCCTTTGAGGACAGTCTGTTCTAACATCATGGCTAAGGGCCCATAAAGGTGCTGTTTTATAAATGTGAGTAGAAACTACTGTCATAATGGGGATAATTCATCTGGATCACCACAGTGAAACAGGTCCCTAATCAGTCGTTATGTGTAATTGAGATGAATCATTTCCTGCAGCGAGAGCTTGTGCCTGGGTCTAACCAAAATGGTAATAACTCTTGACCTGAAGAGTCGAACTGAACAGCACCTATTAATTATGCTCCATACGGAACAATAGTTGTCGTTATCCATTTATCTATGTAAATATGACTCAACCTGGATGGTGATGTTCATGTCAAAGTGTCTTCAATTCTCAAGATAATAGCTCAAAACAACTGACAAGGTATAAACGTTTCATCTTGTCAAACTCTGGTTCATCTGAGTCATTTAGGATCCTCTCCGTCAAAGCCTTCCAGCGCTTCTGGTTAAGCTATGATTATATTTTGGCCTATGGTGGTGTAGGAACAATTTGCCGGCTATTTATTCCACTCCAGCGCTCAGGGTCATGGCTCAGAGGAGAGGTCATGGTACAGTGCAGTCATGCTGAATGTATGAGCTAATGGTACGCTCAAGATAGCAAAAGAGTATACTGGCCGCTATACATGAGCCAAGTATGCTTCGCTTCTCCACTTCACCTCATTTTGCCCACAGTTCTGATCAGTCATTCTGTACGGTCGACACTGATACTGAGGAGAAGTCTGCCCTGGGCACTGCACCGGCAGACATTCCCGCCTCAGGCATTTGTCTAACTGTCGACTTTGTTTTTCTGCAGTCATTTAGATATTCAGGTTTAATTAAGGTACCTCTGTCATTAACACAGGATTTCATTTCCTAAACTTTCAATCTCGCACCACTCTCTGCTTCCCTCAGTCTCTGGCACCCACTCCAAAAACACAAACACTCCCACCCAACTGCCACTGAAGAAATGCCGTCACAGTTCTCTGGCCAAACTTTTATTTAGTATTCATCATAACCAAGAAACCTGCTTGGTTGTTTTCCTTGGAAACTCTAGGGAAATGATATCTGTGGGATTGGAGCCACATGTTGGGGTTGATGAAACTGCTGAAGAGGAAAAGCAGGATCACCTATCTCTTGACATGAATCATCAATATAAAATATGGTTTCCCTTCAGAGATATGACAGAGATACAGATGGAAATAAATATCTGCCAGCTCTTGTCAAGTTTTTCATAACTGAGCACATGCATCACCTTATACAAATGCTTGCAAGCGTTCCATTAAATGCAGCTGTTGCATGAGATAATCATAAATAAATGTTTTTTTTTCTCCTCTTGTAACATGTCTAATGTCCAAGGACTCTTAATGACATGCAACACTTGCTTTATTCACAAGATGGTGCAATAAGCACTTATTGCACTTATTTCCCCATTTACTGACTCACCAAACCTTTTGGGGAGTACAACAGTGAAACAATATTTGCCTCTCAACCGTGTAACGTTTATGAGCATGGGAATTCATGTATTTCATGCTACATAAATCATCCAAGTAAACAAGTCTGATTAGTGTTTCTGCTCAGGCGAAAGAGCTTGTTTTGAGTCAAAAGCAGATCTCACAGTCCATTAGACTAAGCTGGATCTAAAGCCAGAGCCCAAGGAAGTTTGGCAGACACAGGGGTTTAAACTGCACACCTAAACACGCCCACTTTAATTTGGCTTCGAATCACAGTCCTCTCAAATTGCTGAGTTTAAAGAAGGAGATAATGCAGCAATGGAGCAACGGTCTGGCAAATCGAACAGACCTCTGATCCTGTCCTTGACTGACTCTGATCAAAGTCACAGCTATACAAAATGCCCTAATTGTATCTGCAGGGGCAAAACCGTTCTCACTCCTGACTCGTCAAATACCCTTTAGCGTCTCTATATGACACACCAGACTTTTTCAACTAACTACAATGTAAAGCAGCCCGGGGCACTGGTGGACGGTAAGAACGTGTGACGTGGAGTAGAGTGCGTGAGAGTCTGCTTGGGGGCGTGCAGGAGAGGTGGGGAATGGGTCAAACAAACAACAAACGCAAGACTTTTGTCGAAAGAGACAGGTGTTCTTGTCCTGTGACAAACTAAAAGTTTTTCCGTTAGTCCTGTGAGTTGGTACTGTCCTGAGTTACATGAGTCGCTAGTCACTGTGTAGTGACGTGAGTTGCTCGTAAGTCAAGTTAACGCCAACCGCGCTTTTTTTCCTAAATCTAAAAAAAGTGGTTTTGTTACCTTAACCAAACTTCCTGTAAAGACGGTAGTTTATTTTTTAAATGACACTATGCATGTTAGTAGTGTATACTGAGACCCTTTCCCGAACCGTTGAAAAATAATGCTAGATCTCCAATCTCCAATGCCAAGGGCCACTACCAAGCTTCACTATTTGATGAGTTGGTAGTGGAAATGGATTGGCGGGGGACGAGAGTTGATGATTCATTTCATTCATTGGTGACATTTCTGTCATTATAAGGTAACTGCCCTTTGTTTATTCTATTCTGAAATAAAAACGCCACAAGCCCATTCAACTGTGCACACACATGCACACAAACATCCTTGCAGCATCACTAGACATTCAGTATTGCTCAGTTAGTTCACACGTCTCTTGCCTCTCTCTCTCTCTCTCTCTCTCTCGTCTATCACCTTTGTTGCAACTCCAACTGTTCGCCAATGGAGGTGGATAAAGATTAAAGATCATTTGATGCTCCTTTAATGCCAGGTTATTAAGAGTGAGAGCAGAGGACTTCTGTAATCCCTGTCTGCAGATCAAAGACAGGCCAGATATCTGGCCTGCTATTAACCAAGTGGCTGGATGCCACCTGCCCAGATGTTTGGCATGTGGACTCCAGGTCTGCCAAATGGGAATCATGAGACCACAGGAGGCGTTCCATGAACCATCTGAGGCTCCCAAACTTCAAGGACAAGCCTGCAGTCAAAATGTTTAAAACATTTTTTTTGACATAGTTTCTATAATAATCTATCACTCCTTTTATGTTTACTATGCCTGTATCCTGTTAAATGTCGAGATTTTATAAAACATTCTTCAAAAAATTAATTTCACACACAAAATTTTGCTAACAAGGTTATTGCATTTGATTCAGACACCTTTAGAAGTTGATGACACCGCTGCCTCACTTTTAAATTTACATTTTCTATCAACATAACAGGCACTTTTGATATCCTGCATCAGAGGCCACACAGCTCAGTGTGGATTAGAAAGAGTTGACGTTGGGCTTTGCATACCCCACAGTCGTGACAATCCCAGGCCTGTTGCCTGGGCTCTGACTGTCAGTTAAAGAACTTGCTTGTGATAGGGCCTCAAAAACAGTGGAAGGCTTCCTGTGGTTACAGCCCTGACTGTCAATGTGCATTTGATCTCCTTGGAGTTTACTCATACTGGAGCTGTTTGTTGTTATTTACAGCCAAAGCCTCAGAGTGGGCCGGTGCCATTGTACACTCAGCCGAGCTGTGGTGGAGCTCGAGTTGATTGTTGCCATTATGTTAACCATTATCGAAACACATTACTCACTGTCACAATAGGCACAGAGACAAAGATCAACATAAATGCTGCAAAAAACATCACATACAGTGGTCACAAGGCCATTTGGCTCCATGACGCTCATGTGACCTCACCAACTCTTTTGCAACAATGTGACACTGCAGTCCAAAACAACCACAGAAGTTAAACGCATGCATGTACATGTCTGCCATGTCTAAAAGAAGAAATTACGAGGCCGGTCGGTTGGTCGGTTCCAGATCAAGACTGAAATATCTTAGTATACAAAAGTGACATTTTTAAATGTAAGAATAATAATACAGTGTACAGTAACTGTTTATTTACATTGTGATTTACTTTCACCTTGAATCCTATTTAATTTAGTAGAATAACCAAGATTTTTTTTTTGCCAAACAGCCAACAGTTTATGGAGAGCTTTCCATTCATAAGTCAACAGATAAGTATTTTTCTGTCAATATTAACAGATAAAGAATTTTCTTTGTCCTCTAATGCAGATGGCAGTATTTATACCAAACCAGGGGACTTTAATATATTTATTTTCCTTCTCTGTGTCACAGGTGAATATGGCTTCAACATTTATAATACGAAAATATCAAGCGCATGCATTTTTTAACAGACATTTGCTCCATGCGGATACATCTGTTTCAAATCAATTTCAGAGGTGGTACCCTCGACTTTGACCTTGTCCCGGGCTGCTCAGATTTTGACTGAGTTCCATTAACGCAACGCAGAGCAATTTCATTGCATGTAACGGACACAAAGCCAACCCTGATGCCTCCAGTGACGAGCTCTTTTGCAGGCATAAATGAGATGATATAATGCAAACGCTTTACATGTCTATCATATCTAGAAATCCTTGCATTTCAAATATTCATCAGGCCATTTGAATTTCAATGCTTAGGGTTATGAGTGTAGACGTACAATTAATTTATCTTCGACATTTTGAGATAACATCATTAAGTATGCAGGATTATTTCTCTTGCTGCAAGATTAGTCGCACCCTTCCACCACAAACACACACACACACACACACACACACACACACACACACACACACAGAGAGAGAATCAACTCCACTACCTGAAGGTGGGAAGCAGCTGCAGTGTGGTTCTCCTTGTATTCTGCCTCTAGAGCAAGTGTTGTATAAGTCAGACCCGAGTCAGGCATTGCAAACGCATGACTTATTATAACAAACAACAAAGCGGTAAACCAAGAACAAGAATGGTGACTTCTGCAACTCTTCTCGAGATCTATAATTCACTTTGACAGGTGTCAGAAACGGAGCATGTTTATTTTCGCCGTGTTGTGACAACAAGCAGCAAAATATACCTCTGAAAACATCAGAGGCCGTAACATCCCACAGTCTGTGAATCCTGTGCCGTGCATAATATGTCATTAGCAAGCGTTGACACCATTGAGATGACTAAATGATGATAACAAAGCCCCACGCATCAGAGAGTCTTCAATGTGACGAAAGAGAGAAGGCCCACCCGACTCCACACAAGGCTCTCTCTGTGGGTGTCTGTTCCTTTCAGAGAGTCGATAGACATTTTACTAAACATGAGCAGCTGACTTTAAGTAAATGACAGTAAGTGCAACGCAGCAGAGCAAGCCTACTGTTCGCACTCAGACACCCCTCAGGATAATCACATTGGTTGTCATCATAGCTTGAAGAGCAAGTTAAGAATTCTTTTCTAAACTGACTCCGGCAACAGTTCACAGACAAAAACAGTCAAAGTGGAATTCTTTTTCCGAAAAGAAACAGAAAAAGAAAGCAGTGTTCCAGTGAAACGAAATGAGTGCGGCCTTTGACTCGGTGACTTAGCCTGATAAAATTCTGTTCACTGTCTTTCAGCTCCACCAAACAGTGGCAAACAGAATGTCTCTAACTGATCGGTACAGCAGTCAATACATCAGTGTGTGCATTGGGATGAAGAAATCAATGTCAGTGAATTCCCATGCCTCCTCCATCTCTGCCAGCAAGCCCTCATACAGGGATGGAAAGCCATCAACTGCACCTACCCAAAGGGGATAGCGCACACCCGATATTGATGTTTGAAGGGTTGCCTTGGTGCCAAGAAAGGCCCTTGTAAAAGCCATGGTAAAAGATTACCCAGGCAAGCATGTCCTCCTTCAGCGCAGCCGAAAACACTAGTTTCCACCCTTGGTACCGTTTTGAAGGGTCATTTTTAAACACAGCAAGGGATGAAACAAACAACAAGAGAGGCTCGGAGGAACCATCCATCACTCCTACTTGACTATACCCTGCTGTTTGTCGAGCTGGAGATAAAACTGGCCTTATCTTTAATTAAGCTTGATCAAACATGGTTAGGGCCCAATCTGTAATGCTAAACTAAACAAACAAAAGAGGCTCGCCTGGGACACATTTGTTATTGACAAATTGACTGATAGAAAATTGCGAGTATATTATTCTGCGGTGATGGGTATAATGGTGATGAAAAAAGTCTGCAGCACTGTACCAACTATACTGATAAAGTAGTGCATTTAAGGATTTTATAAGTCTGAAACTACAGTCACATTTACTGTATATTTTTAGCCATATTACTGCTGCAACAAGTCACATTCCACACATGGATCAATACAGTTTCATTTTGCCTAATCTCTCCTTATTTATGTAAATCTATAAATCTAAATACAGTATGTAAACCAATTCACATAATGTCAACACACTGTATACAGTTTCATTTTCTTCATTCACTCTCACTAAAGTCAGTTGTGATCATTTCTACAAGTTCGATATTACAGATTCATTCATATTAGACCGAGACAGAAGGTGAGATTCTAAAATGATGAAACAACAAAAAAGGTTTTCACTCTGTATTGACAAAACACAGAGCAGATATTTGTTTACTTCTGTGTCAGCTGAGAGGTTTTTGTTGAGGTGTGTGAGTTGTTGCATGCAGTTTAGCAGATAAGATTGATGTGCCACTGCTCTGCCAAACAGACAATGTAATTAAAGTCATGCAACCATGGTCTCTACCATAACTGAGGCACACGAAGCCACATCCTTTTTCTCAGGCTACTATATTTATAATCAAATGCCTCCAAACCTCGCAGTGCATTTCTATCCAATAAATCAGAAAATCTGGTAACATCTAAATCTGGAACATGGTGACATAGTAATGTTATAGACTTGTATACCATGTGGGCATGCGTAGACGCCGGTGATGTGACATACATGACATGTGGAATCAAAGAAAGGAAGTCTAACATGTTGTTGGGCCAGTACAGTTATGTTCACAATGAACTGCAGTTGTCCGGCTCCATTTCCATTATATAACATGGTGTCATAATTTCAGTTGGAGGAAAACTACGGCGCGGTTTCAGCCTCCACAGAGTTTTAGTGTGCAAGGCAATGTTGACGAAAAATTGGAGCAACAGGATTCAGACGAGGCGATCAAATGCAACACTTTCGACTTTGTAGAAGACGAGAGCGATAAAATAGAAATGCTGAAGAGGAAATTTCAGCGCTCAGAAATACTACACTCAAATCGTTCTTCACACAAGCCCAGAATCAGTCGAAACCCATCGATGTATATGCCACAGACTTATAAATAAAGCCAAAGATTTAGAATTTGGACAGCTGCATGATTCCCTGCTACGTGACAGAATAGTATGTGGTTTAACTAACAACCGGGTGAGACACAAACTGTTATGAGAAGCAGATTTGACATTAGAAAAAGCAATCGATATCTGCCGTGGAAGTGAGATTATATCCAGCCAAGTCTAAGCACTGACAGAAGAAGTAGAAGTCAACTGAAGCTAAAATACAACAAAGTTAAAGCAAACCCAGTAAATCTTGAACAACAAGTTGAAGTGGAGGTGGCAGAATCTGAGGAACAAAAATTGACATAATGCTTGACAACAAATAAGAAAATTGTGACTTTTAGACTGGATACTGGCGCAGACTGCAATGTCAGTTAAAACATTCAATGCACTGGATGTTAAACGTGTTGCCTTCTCTGGTCGTCAGATAGCACCACTGGGCAAGAGAGCCCTGTCATGTGAGTCCAAGGGGCAAGAGCAGTGACAAGAGTGCACAATGTTAAAAAGGAAAAGGACTCTGTTAAACACTGTGAAGATCTCTTCACTGGTCAGCACCTTATACAGATTACAGAAGTACGTTTCGGTTCTAATAAGGGCTTCTGGCAGATACAACTTAATGATGAAAGCTCAAAGCTGTGTACCTTTAACAGCCCTAAAGGAAGATACTGATTCCTGTGATTACCGTGTGGATTTTCATCGGCGTATGGGATGTTTCAGTGGAGCATCGCACAGATTATTGAAGGCTTGTTGGGGACAGCATGACCACAGGCTGAGATATTGCTTGGTTAGAGCAAGGGCGTGTAACCTGGAACTAAACAAAAACAAGCGCTAAATCATAACAAGGGAAATCAAATACATTGGACACACACTCCCAGCGGACGTAGACCAGATGAGGAAAAAGTGACCCAGCTGCCACCCGACAAGCAGGCGCTTCTGAGGTTCATGAGAGTGAGCCTGTATCTTGTCAAGTTCATACCCGTCAGACATCAGCGCGTCATTATGGGACATGCTTGAAGGTGACACATAGCGGCACCGGGAGGAAACGCAAAAGAGGAGTTTTGAACGGCTTAAACAGCTGGTCACCAATGCTGCACAGGTATGCACAGATAGAAAAACAGCTACTCACCAACTTTCTACGGGTCTGAAAGAAATTCCATCAGTAGGTTTATGGGCATTCATGTTGAAAGTGACCACAAGCCACTTGAGAGCATCTATAAAAAAACTCTACACTGTGCTCATTTGAGGTCCTAGAATCAGCTATTGTCCAGGCCAGGTACTTCATACTGCGGTTGCTTTATGTCGAGCAGAAAGAAGATCTGGTGAACAAAGAATTGAATTCTTCACAGGACAACTGGTCAAGCTCAGGAGACTCTGAAATGCAACTGAAAAGACATAATACTGAATGGATGGCAAATTTAGAAGTGCAGTATCAAGATCTCTTTCACTACAAAGGATCTGCTAAGTGTGGACTACTTTTCCCAGAGATCATAAGTTGAGGGACACCACCAGTTGCAGTGTCATTATTTTCTATTATTATTGCAATGCATGGCATCCCTGATGTCGTCATCTTGGATAATGGTCCTCAGACCTCAGGTCAGAAACAGTGCATTTATGAGCTTATAGTTTGAGAAGATGTGATGCGAAGACAAAGCCTGTTGTAGGATATGTTTAGAGTTGTCAGGTTTTACCAAAGTCCATAGATCATCATGTGTGAAAAGGAAAAAAAAGATGAACACGGTCATGTGTAGATAGATGTGACGTAATGCGTAAACAAAGACAGGGAGTCTAAAATGTTGCTGCTATAAAGCGTGGTGAGTTATTTTCACCATGAACCGCAGTTGTCTGGCTCCATTTATAGAACAACAGGAAATTACTGATTGGGATCACTAGTTGTAATTGTGAGAACAAAGCCCTGATTAAATCCTTTTGTTGAAAACACTGCCAGCAAATGTTGTTCATCCAGAGGAAATGACAAATAATGTGAGACACACACAAATCTGACAGCAGTACTATCTGACTTCTTAGCTTCTAGATGCTCCACTATTTTTTTTACCAGCTTGTTGCTAAAACTTTATCGTTTGGTGCCGGACAATCCGTATACAGTCGGTTTATCTGAGCTTTCTCTGGAATAATCCACGAGTGCGGTGAAAATGAACCAAAACAGTAAAACAGCTGTAAAATGGAAACAATGAATAAAAACAAGCTGAAACACTTCGTACACTTGCTGAGTCTGACTGACAGTGAAGCTACAGAAATGTGGAACGCAGAAATCATTTGGACTCATTCATTGGGACAATAACATGTTCACACCAAACAAACACGTCTTGCTACTTCCTTTCGCATCGTCACATTTTAGCAATCTGGGGAACATAGCCATGTTTAGTTTCCATCACCTGCAGGACAACAAACAAAACATGCAGTTCTATTTCTTGAGAGAGGAATATTAATCATGCCCGACCACAGTCCTGCTTCAGGTACACACACAAATAGCACACCCACGGAAAAACAACATCCTATATTGTTTGTATATTGCCTGCCAACCAGTCTGCAATTTAGTCAACGCTGTAAAAAACATTAGCCTCGGGTTTAGTATCTTGAATTAAAATAGATTCACAGCGGTCTGCTGTGATAGGGCAGTAAATTACGTGTGCTTGTACTGTTGTGAAACTGCAGGTAGTTGGTGAGTGATCATTTGTAGATTGGTACAGAGATAATGGCAGAGGCATACTGGTGCAGGTCATTGTGTAGGGCAGAAACAGAAAAGCCTTCTTACAACATACCTGCTCTGCACATCTTAAAAGGTTAATCTGACAAATTAAATGGGGACATTACAATCTGATAATTAAGGACATAATAGTACTTTTTTCACATGGGAAGGCCCCTTGATGACATTTCAAGAAAGCAAAAAAACAGAAAAGACAACTTTGTCAGATCTTAGCCCTCTGCACTGCAACACTTTTTTTTTATATCACCTTACGATTTTTGTTTATTGTAACACATAAATCATCTCTGTATCATACTTGAGAACATCCACATCTTTGTTTTACCCATGAGCTGTGACCTCGATACACCAAACAGTCTTTACAGAAGACCAAAGCATGGGTATAAACAGATAAATATGAGAAGTTGACCCTACTGAAATCCCCAGTTTAATTAATGCCAGGTCCCCTCTCTGTAATTTGAAGTCTCCTTTATTAGAAATTTTAAAAGTGCTCTCCCCGGGGACGCTCTGAGTCACAGGGAAATTGTGGCACAATATGTTTTTAATTTCCCAGGAGGTCCTTGCACAGCAACTATTTAACGATGGAGCAGCTTTGCTGAATGAAACTAAAAGGTATGCTTTTTTCTTCTTCTTTTGTCATCATGCATGGCCCTGACATGAAATATTCTGCCTATAAGCTTAGTAATACTTACTCTTGCTTTCCACTGGGACATGCACCGTAGTGCTGCTACAATACAACTTTAACCAAATGTTAATCACAATAAAAACAATCTAAGAGTTTTATCGAAATGCAGCATTTCAGAAATAAAAACACTCCAACATGCTGATAACTTTGTTCTTAATTAATTATTTGCCTTCAGATTATGCCATAATTAGGTTTTCGGATTCAAAACACAATTGACATAAAAATTGATAGAAAATTATATGAGTTTTGCCTTTTTGACATTATGAGTTGGATGACATTCAACAATACAACACTACAAAAGACTTGAGTGTGTCGTGCAAACAAGAAACCATTATAGCATCACACACAGCAACACAACCTCCAAAAATGAAGCAAAACCATGTATTAAACTTTGTAAACGTACAGTAGGTCTCACTTTGTTGTTTTATATATAGGCCACATGAAGAAATGTTTCCGTTAGCTCAGAGGGAAATATCAGATTATACTTAAATACCTGCTTTATTTGGTCATTGATGCTAACTCCATTAGCGTAATATTTAAGTGTTCTGATGTACAGTATGTTGTGCATTTTTTGTTATTTACTCTGCTTGTTATTTACTAATGTTAGCAAGTTAACATTAGTTTGGCAACAGCTACACCTGCTACTTAGTGGATGTTAGTAAAAAAATAATCTTCATGTCAGACGTAGTTTCTGTGGTGCACCTCATTTTAACTTGGTAAATCTCCATTTAGTGAACACACACACACACACACACACACACACACACACACACACATTATGCTAAGTTTGCTGGTGGAACCAGCTCGAGGTCATGGGGTGACATTATACGACAACAAGAGAAAGAGTAGCCAAAGAAACTCAAAACCAGATAATTGGAATGCAAATATTTTCCTGCCTTCAAAGTTTTAAAGGATTGATATTTGGGTAAATCTATTAAAGGCAGATAAAATAGTAGCTCGAAGAGATTCAAGGTCAGATCGATGCTTTCCGATCAATGTGGATGAAGATGTAATTTCCAATGGCAGCATAATCATCTTGGGGCTTCTCATGCAGTATTCCCTGACCGTCTTTGTTGTATTGACCAACCCCACAGCGCTATCAGTGATAGCCTTCATCTACATTTAAAAAAGAAATACATAACCCTCTTGTTATCCTTTAAACGAGGCACCTCAGATTGTTAATCTTTATAGACTGACAGTAGTTTGACCACAGCTGTAATCAGGCTCCTCTCTACATTTAATTTGTTCCTCTGCTATGTTTTAATTTGGGTCAAAGCTGCGGAAGTCACTTCACACAATAAGGGTTTATTAAGGCCGTATTTCCCCATGTCTGGACACTATGTGAAGTCTGTCTCTTTCATCTTTAGCCCACAGTCTGAGGAAACATCCATCAGCTGTTCCTGCAGCCTAGCAAGCCTGATGCTGCTGCTCTCGGTCCGACTGAAAGTCCAGTTAGTTTAACAGATGTCCTGTCAATATCACTCAAATGTGCGCTCAACTCACTGTGGAGCTCAGAGAAACACATTCTGACCATTTTCTCCACAGGAGCTCTGCCTGTCTGAGAAGCAGCTGACATTTCCATCCTCACATCTCCTCTCCAGCAGCCTGACCTTGCTTATGAAACTATTATCCTTGTAGGATGTTTGCTTTTTTTTTTATCCTGTAGCGATAAGTACATTTTGTTCACTTGGGATACTTCAGGTGCTCGTTTGGAAAAGCACGTACAAGGTTGCGAGTGCGGGGTTTAGAGACACAAGACAGCAGATGAAGCAGCTGAGGAGCGAGTCTGATCCACCGACTTGACAAAAGCTGTGAATCAGTCTGTGATTCACAGGCCCGAACTTGCGCAATGTCTGTTATTTCACTGCATTACTGCACTCACAACAGAACCTGATGATGGAGGTGAGTGATGCAGTGAGTCTTTTCCACATCTTCTGAAAATGCTGTGCACTCTTCTCATTAACGCTGTTGCCCAGTCGGTATTTATTCAACCATATGATTTCAAGTTCAAGGACTCTCCTGATAAAACATGTCCAACACCTTTTTTCTTTTTTTCTTTTTGCAATTCATACTGTTTTTCAACACCATGAGTGGCAGCAGCATGTCAATCATAACTTAGCATTTGGGCTTGTCTGCAAGGTGTGTTTGACAGTTAGATGTGGTGGTGTTACTATCCACACAAGCCTTCAGGAAATTACCTGAAGTGTGTGAGTTATGCATCAGTGCTGGGGGTATACGTTTTATAATAAACACGCTGAAAATCAACCTCTTGTGATTTAGTTAGTTTTTTGTGATTTTATGTATTTCCCTTCTATTCCCAACTATGAATACAAACATTCAATATCTATCTCTATGTCAAGTAATGTATTTTGACTTTTAATGTAGAATTCCCCAGTGTGTGCTTTAAGCAGGAGAAATTGCTAGGATACGGATATGAGTTATTTAGCTTTGCTGGACACTGACCATGCCATGGTTAGCTATTTTTACTCCAGTTCAGCATCTGTGCTGGTGTGACACAGTGTCAACACACATTGCCGAGTCAACACACTGTCAGGCCTTGTGGATTTTGCTCCCCAGTGGGAGACTTTAAGCAGACAAAGCACTGAGGACTGCTCCTGGTAGAGTTCTGGTCACTGCAACCCGCATGCTGTTTTTGAAGTTCTATCTATCAAATTTTGTAATCTTGAACTTTGTCAAGTTACTCCCGGTACATAGAAGAGAAGTCCTCAGCCCTGGCTAGATAGGGATTTTTTGTTTGTTTGCGGCTTTGATGTTGGAGCCCTAATGAGAACACATTACTACATACCTGTTGGGAAGAAACACATTCAGCAAATCAGTAAGCTTCTAAGCAGCTGTTTGAAGTTCCCTTGCCCGTTCCCTTTGCTTCACATTGTAATGTGGAGAGGTACTGTCTTCTAATGTGCTTGCAATATACTGCGTGTTCCTCAAGATGACACAAATCAATAGATATACTAATCCGGGTGTATCCAGTGGGGCATTCTCTTATCCTGCTGGATTTTCACACACTAACTTAAAAATCTGTTGAGTGGTCTTTAGGGCAAGTTTCTTATTCCTGTCAGAAGCAAAAGGGATTATGTACGATACTTAAAGCTTCACCCACTTAGAGTTGAACTTTTTTCCACATGAGGCTGAAAAAGAAACCAGAAAAAGAAACTGTTTACATTTGCTGACAGCGTAGGACGCGATAAACAAACCTTAAAGGGTTGTA
The DNA here is from genome assembly GCF_050575085.1 of Anarhichas minor. NCBI lineage: Eukaryota > Metazoa > Chordata > Actinopteri > Perciformes > Anarhichadidae > Anarhichas > Anarhichas minor. Next base: position 11,440,807 of record NW_027466450.1, read on the forward strand.
CAAAGATTGCCCCGTCAGACTGGCAGATAAAATGCCCTGTTTTCCTTGTGTTGACATCTTCTAAACTCAGCGGCGAAAATGGCTAAATCTTTTTGAATGTGAAACTGAATCCACTAGAGTGCAATTGCGCTGAAGGTGCAGTGATGTTGGGTGGAGGGAGCAAAGTGGTTGCGGTCGTATATATCAACAGCTACACACTATTTATTGTATGAACAGTTTAAAACAACATCTGCAGCTCTGACGGTTTTAAAATCACATTTCAGCCGTTAATTAGTGATCAGTCTTGAAACATCTAAGCAGTAGCATGATACAGCCAGCCATTGAACTCAAATAGGTTTAGTAGGCTGTGTCTATTGCCTGTTTATTCACTGTGTCGACACTTTAACGTGCCGCCAATATGTGAATGACTTCTTAAAGTTCAAACCATAGACTGCTGAGGCAGAAGGGCCAGGGCACCTCGGTCTGTAAAATATTTGTATGAATAAAAGCCTGAATTGTAACTGTGTTTTTTTCTCAAAACTTGTACTTTAAATAAGCCAAACGATATTGGTCACCCACTCCCACTGACTTCTGCAATTTGACATTTACAGCAATGTCCGTAGTACGGAAAAGGAATGGAGGAGATTGATACAGACAGACGTAACGAATGACACTAACGACTAACAGCTCCTGTGAATCTCACACTTCATACTACGTCAGTTGCTCTGAGCGTGTAATAAGGAGACAGGTGTGTTTACGTTGGAGTTAGTTGCAGGCCTGGTGCGTCGCATACAGAAGCTAAAGAGTGCATCTGTGCATAGTGTCAGACCCCGAGGCGTTGGGAGTGATAACGGGTTGCTGTTTCAATGTATATGCCCCTTCCTTTTTCAGATGCGTTTGATGGTCCATGGTTCAAAATTCAACTTCTATCTGATTTTGACATGTTACTATTTGTGTCATCGTGAGCAATAAGTGTTAATTGTCTTGTCCAAATAACAAATATGTCATCAACAATTTCCAACACTAGCAGTGGCGGTAGTCTTGGTCAAGCACTGCTTTTAGACAGACTGGTGATTATACTCATAACAGAATATGTTTGACTTTAATCCACTCCTCTGTTTGCTTCAGTGATCCTCTTACTAGAACTTATTCCACATTAAGGGTGTTTAGAGTTGACGTGTTCCTGCCTTCTCCCTCCTTCCAGCAGTCTACAACTCTAACGTTGCAGTTTGTTGCTATTTTGAGAGGATCCAAAGAGGATAAAACGAGACACCTGACTGATGGCAAATTATTCCCCCCAATCCTTGAACTGTGTGTCAAAGCCGAAATTTATGACTCAACTCACATCTAAGAGAGCTTGATACCCGACATTGTCACAGAGTAAAGAGCTGGCGTGTAATTGAATTGAAAAGCACAAAGCCGGTGGTAGATCGCACTGGAAACTCGCAAAGCCTGCAGATTTGAAAACAAGTCACGACCCTAGTAGCCATAAGTGCCATCCAAGTCAAATCCCAGTTGCTTGCATGTGTCTCTCTCTCTGTCACACAAATTCCAAATTCCCCCATCAATTGAGGCGGTGGGCGACACGATCCCTGACAACTTTTCACATCAGTCTGGGGATTAGAGGCATAAGGTTTACGCTGGCCTTGCCAGAATCCAGGATAACATTTTTTGATTCAGCAATTTAAACTAATTTCAAGGCTGGCTCTGCAGCAATTTTCTGGATCAATGGAATGTCATAGCTCACTTGGTCACTAGTCCTCTTATCACAGGTACCTAACACAGGGGGATGCTTTGCTAATTGCCTGGTTTGGAGAGCAGGGAATCGTCATTTCCTCCATTTTAGCCTGATGTCTGAAGGCCAGAACCATTTGATATGTTATCTGCCAAACAAAAGCTTATACATGGAAAGACAATATGTACTGTATATATGATATGTTGTGTTGTTAACAGCATATGAGACTCTGCAGGAAATTACAAATATGAAAATATGGATAAATTAGAAAATGCACGAATATCAATATAATTCCAGTAGAAGCATAACAAAACTGTTCTGTTTCAAATGCAGTTTCTTTAAATGTAATTGCAACATAAGCCCGGGGCAAAAATAGTTGAATTGCATTGACTTCTGAATGGATGCTGACTGAAGCAATGTTGTCCCATACAATGTATTTAAATATATACTATTCCATATAGTGGACTATTTAAAACATACTTATTTTTTGATTGCTATTCAAGTACCCTGAAACCTGAGAACTGGACATGTATTGTCGTAAGTGTGGTTGGAACTGGAGCATGAAATAAATAAATATCTGCAAATCACTTCAGCAGTCTGGCTTCAGGGTGGCACAGCTGAGGACATTATCTGTTGGACTATTTATTGGTGCTTCTGGCTCCTCTTATTCCTTTGAACATGGATAACTCAAATGTTGCAACTGAATCTTCCCGTCATTAACTCAAAGTGCAAAGAAAAGAAACAGAAAAAACAGTCAAAATCACCGGAATTGCTGTAATCTGTGACAGATTCAGCAGGGTTTCCTTTTCTTCTCATTTCTGCAGACATGCTGTTTCAAGACTGACTTGGGACGAGACCAGAAAACATTTTGGGGAAAACAGTTCCATTCCCCCCCCCCCCCCCCCTTGCAGGGCCTGTTCCATTTTCTTATGTTTCAATTGCCAAGGACAGAGCAAAGCAACATAGGGTTAAAAAGCAATTTCCTACATCATGACAACTGTACAAATGTATGGTGGCAAATGTTGGAGGAGGAAAGGGGGAGGTGGGGGTAGATAAGGGGGAGAAAGACACCGTGGTGGCAGTGGTGGAGTAGAGAGGTTAATCCTGCTGTTTAATCTGTGGAGGTATGGGGGGGCCTTATCTCTGCCGCCTGCTGCCATTGCGCTCTCCTTCAGCATCCAGCATCCCTGACTGTCTGACATCACTCAGCGCTGGGCTGTGGTGGGGGTTGGCTGGGGTGAAGGGGGAGAGGAAAGACAAGCTAGCTGCAGCTACATTAAGCGCCAATGCTACCCCAGCCATACACAGTACCCCTCCTGTACCCACCACCCTCCCGCATGCCCTGTCGTGCGGCTTTGTGGCGACCACAGCGAGTCAGATGAAGCTGATTTTGTTCAACATCCTGTGGGACTGAAGACGACAACCTCCATTTCTATATTTGTTTCGGTGAAACTGCGATGAGGGAAGAAACCAGCGAGGAAACGCTGGAACTCATTGGCCTGCTATCTGACAAGACTGTTGGCAAATCGAACAGCTGTCAACTACCCTCAGGCAGCAGAGAAACAAGAAAAATCCCACATGGGCATACATTTTAGCTAGCATGCCTATTTGGAAAAACTGAAGCGTGGATATTCATATTCGAAGCCACATCTCACTGCAACTTAGCTCATGGCTCTGATTAGTAGATGACAGTATAATATGCACAAGGGCAGCTAGTACTGAAGGCCTGCAGCGAGATCAACTCGACTGTTATTAACAGCAAAAAATAACTGGCCCGCCTCCAGGAAGAGGGAAAAGAACACAACATCTTTTGATGATGACTTCCACTTGACCTTAAAACCACCATTTAGGTTTCAGCCTTGGATCCAACAAGCTTTTCTGGAGGGTGTAACAAACAGTAGCCTTGATGACTGCAAATGGAGAGAGAGGTATTACTGTATTCACTGATTTAGAGAAGCAGTAATTATAAAAATCAACATAATGAAGGCGGCGACTGTGTGACTTCCTCATTCATTTGATTTCCTTCATTCTGGCTGTTCCTTTATATTCATCTCCTCAAAATATCCATCGCATGAATTCAAGGAAAAAATCAAATAAAAGGTGTCCTTCTTTTGTTTGTTGTTTTTATTGACAATGTCACATTTATCGATGATTTCTCCTCCTTTACTAACGGTTATACATTTATACTCCACTGTCATCTTTATGTTATATCTCTAATCCTTATTACTCAGTGGATCATTTCCATAACTGCACAAGACTATCTAAGACCATATCTGATACGATTTATCAATTTGGTTTTAAAAAGGTTTAAAAAGTGAAATGTAATGCGACAAATTATATGCAGATTGTCTGTGTTTATGTTGTGTTAAGGTGGAAAGGAAACTTTATAAACCTTCAATAACAACACTGTCAGAAGTCATTGGAGTATTACAACTGTCAGCCTTTCAGAGGTTACTACGGTGGTTTGCCAGGCAGTTTTTTAACATGATCTAAATTTGCCTATCAATTTCTAACACAAAATAAGGAAGAGTCACAAGTGTTGGCAGGAAAGATGCCCTGTTTTAGACTTCTGGACGAAATTTAAATGACCTGGCATCCACGGTTATCCGATAGTATATTCATGCAGAAAATGGGCCACCCTTAGCTATCATACTGAAGAAATAAACAGACCAACAAAACAAATCCGCATCCCAAGCCTCAGGCTACAAAAACAATTACCAGAAAATCCATTTATACATATACAGCTACCTATTCTTTTAATGACTCTATTAATGATAACATTCCATTGGCTGGCTAAGGTCCCAGCTCTGTTGTCCGTTTTGTTAATTTTTATAGAGCAAAAAGAGAGCAAATGCTTTGAGATAAACTGCCTGTTGTCTTTACGGAACAAATCTGCAATAAAAACAGTGTTTATGCATCTGAATGTGTGAGATGTTGGACTGCTCAGTCGATACTGTATTTGTTTACACAGACAACTTCATCCAAATGCCAGAATCAGAAGAACGCTCCTAATGTGTGCTTGTATCTACAATTTCTGGAGGTGATTCTCTGACAATGTGACTAAGGGAACTTTAACAGTCTCGCAGTCTCTGAGCCTTTTCATAAAAAAGAGATTTGCAGATATGAAACTATATCCCCGGGACTGTTGGTGTCCACAAATAGACAATTTCAACAGTTCCAACAACTATACGCCCTAGGAACAAATTTGGGGAGCACATGTTCCTTTAGTGCAATAGTTTTTGTGTTTCCACTACATCTGAAAAAAGTGTAACGATTGGGCAAATAAGATTACTGTCAGATTAAAAAGCTACTGGGTGCTTTAAATAGTCACATTAGCACGTGACGAGACATCAACACAGAGTTATCGAGATGTTCTGGATAGGACATGTGCACAGGTGGGAAGGGAAAGCAAAGACAGCTGTCTCCAAAGGGGACATGTGCTTATCAGAAAAAATTACCTTGGGTCATTTATTCAAACACTTTAAAGCAATAAAGGCAGAAGGAGTGTGACGTCTGTATACAGCCAGCAAAACATCTTAGTCAGGAGGTCAAGGTGGATAGTTGGGCTTTTGAATCAGAGATTGCAGCGTCTGATCTACTAATGTGTGTTTCTTTAAAGCTCAAACATAATCTTGCTGGGGATATTGCTGTGCGTCAGTTGCAATACATAATGGGAAGAGTACAAATACAAAGAGTGCAAACATAAAAGTATTTTATTTCAGTTCAGACTGGACAAAAAACAGATGTAGTTGCTTTCGTAATGTTTTCACCGTCTTGTTCTTTCCTTCCCCACAGGATTTGCGTCAAGTCCCTTACTGTGCAGTGAGCGTGGGTGTAGATATCAGCCATATTAAAGCCTATATTTAATGAAACTCCAGAGAGAAGGTGTTCAGAGGCCGGTGGCAGTAGCCGTAGGAGACCCAAAGGCAGCCGAGCGTCATCGGGCAGTCCATAGGGTGACGGCTCTAAGGTCTGCCCGGCATACATGTTGGAAGAAAATGAGCTTGTGGTGCAAAAAATGTTGTATCACTTTATTCAATAACCAGGACTGCCTTTATCCAATTATTTTTAGCTCAATACCATGGCCACTTACATTTTCTAGCCTAAAATTTGGCAACCTAGAAACTGTTATTTTACAGTAGCTTAGAAGAACATCCTCTCTTGTAGGAGCACTGTGTAGGCGTTACAATGTATTAACCAGCGCAGATTGAAACAACTCAAACCCGAAATGATGCTGTTCTGTGAAATGTCGTGTTTTGCGAAAGGTTGTTGAGTTTTTTTAAAACGTCCTGTTTACAGAAATGTTGTGTTTTCTGATATATTGTCATGTTTTTTGAAAATTCGGGATTTGTGAAACGGTGTGTTTAATGTGTAACACATTTACTTTCCTTAGAGCACTTTGAAGCACAATTTAAGGAATGTGTGACGGTGTTTTCAGTTTTTGAATTGAGGCAATACTGTATTATTTTGTTCCTCTGTGGTAAGCCCCAGCTAGCAGTGTTAATGCACAGTTGATGGCTAATGACAGGTGTATTAAGTGATCATGGGATTTTAATGGCCACTTATCCCTGGCTGTCAAAGGCAGAGTCTACTGTACGGAAAGCTTCTGGGAGCTGCTACAGCTGCTGTCTGTCTGCCAAATGGGCAGCTTTCTGTTGTCAGCCTCTCAGTTTCTGTTTGACTTTGTTCTCTTGAAGCAACACACTCATTAAACTCTACAGACCACCTGTGCCATTGTTCACGAGGGCCTCTGTAATGTTTGTATCAAAGCACTTTCAAAAGACCTGTTGTTCCCTGTTTCTTTTACCCTTTTGACAAGGCAATGGATGTGAACATACAGTATTTGTAACATGGAGCAATGCCTATTAGTTAATCATGAAGCTAATGTAATCCATTATTCCCTATTTTTGCTCTTATCAAATCCTGCAGCAGTTTTCAATAACTACGAGTGACTGTCAATATAATTAGCCATCAGCGTATTAACATTTAAAAAACAAAGGGTCTATCACAGTGAAGCAAAGCATCGCAGTTATATCTTTTAGTCCTCCTACTTTCATTCACAATATTTACAGTTGGGAATTCAAATAACAAAAAACGATAAAAGTGTCCCTTTTGGAAAAATAAAATGAGAATTGAACGGGTGGAAATCCTCGTCGTAAGAGAGTTGGTTCAGTGTCGTGCATCTGCAGATGAGGAGCCTTTGCACTGTATGTATGTGGATCATTGGCTTTACAATGGACACAGACAAATAATGCAAGTATTGAAATGTTTTATTTATTTTGTTTTTAAATGGCAAGAATATTATTTGTTGTAAAAAAATGAGAAGGTGAGATGAGAGGTTTGCGGTTCACCTTTGAGCTGCGTATCGAAGAGAAGAGAGGTAAGAATATACTGCGTCTCTCCCTTTCCTCCGGCAAAGAACATCTCTCACCGTGAGTCTCGTGGGGGAAGCTTCTAAAACACATCCAACACCCACATAACTTCGATTTAAGATCTGCACCTCAGCTAGTAATATCACAGACTAACATTTCACAGTATCCTGCCCCGATACTTTGTCTTTTGTAACTGCTGGTGTGATTACCCCCGAGGCATCACTCCTCTGTGAGCTCTTGGCTGGAATCCCCTACGGCAATATTACACGCCGGGTCTTTTTTACATACTGGTGGTTGGGCAACGGCAGGCTAAAGGTCTCTCAGCCCATGTTTGGCTCACATCCACGCCATCTGAGAAACATTTTACAATACCAGCCATCGACATCCATCACTTCAGTCTGCATCAATTCATTCCCTAGATCAATTTATCCCTTTTCTCTTGGTAACTTCACACATCTCATCAAGCCACATTTGAAATGCCAGTGGTTTCATTGATTTCCATTAGCACAGTTCACATCCCTTGGGTGAGGCCACAGCCACGTTGGTCAGGATATTTGAACACTTCAATGGCTTTAGAGATCACTGTGACCACACACTCCTGTTGTACACTCACTTCTTTCTTCAGCTGAGCAGTGGTATACTATGTAGATCTGATCAAAAAGACCAACAATGCATGACATGCTTCCCTTCTCTTCAGTGACCTTCTTTGGCACCTTTTCACCAACCTGACTACCTGAGGAGCTGCTCTAGACTGGTGCCTCAGGTCCATTTGGAAAAAGAGAGATGATCGGTTCATTCCCTGTAGGATAGTAGAGGGAACCAGAGAGCCGGGCCTCTTCTGAAGGCACACAGCACTAAGAGCTATTCGGTGGTCCAGGGGACATACTTGAATGTCATGTTGGATCAAATCAAAACATAGTGGGAATAAGGTCAGCATCGGAAATGTGGAAGACCTCCGTGGCTACAAGGACGGAGCTGAGTCAACATGGGAGTATTATTAAAAAACCACAGCTGTCTCTCGAGGATAGAGAGTTGCACTTAAAAAAGAAATTTCTCAGTTTCTCAGTGAATGAAGCCGCAACAAAAAAAGGCCCAAGGCAAAGGTTGTTGGGCCTACAGTCAAATGCCTCATACCTGGCAGATAAAGGTAAATGCTTTTCTTACCAACAATCTCAATGGCAACAGGCAAACAGGACTGTATTATCAATTCTGCATGGTTTGAAATGGAATAATCACTCGATAACCTGGAGTTTAGGACCCAACATAAAGCTCAACAGATTATTGTTCAACAACAATGTAGCTGGATTAAATAATAAAATGAAATCTACAGAATTAGAGAAAATAACAAAAAAATGTTGGGCTGTTGCCAGCATAATGTTGTATACAATAATGACAAATAATAAGCATTTCAGTTGTTGGATTTTTTGGTTTAAAGTGTTATCACATTATAAAAAAAAGTTTGACATAACATCAGTAAATGATATGCTAACATACTCTGCTAATGTTAAAGGTTTTTATGTAGAAGTGCAACATTTTAGAAACATGTTTTCTTCCAACCTCCAAGGTAACAAGTATCACTAGTGAACAACGTTTAGCCATGACTAGCTCGAAATCCCCAAAACTGGCCGGGCGCTGAAGAAAATCCGAATCGATTGCATGTCCATGGAGTAAAGACGGTTAGTTATCAGACTCTGGTCTGAGCTGGCTGAAGTTACGCTCTGATTGGCCAGTCTGTGTTCGAGGGGCAAAACTGAGCAAATGGTCAATTATGGCCCTGATATTGGTCCAACCTTAAATAAAATGCATAAGGTCGATTTGCCCACTACTATCCTGGCTACAACTATTGCTCTTTTATATCCATAAAATGCAAAGCAATCAAGACTCCTTTTACAGCTTTATCCAGGCTGCCATGAGCAGGACCATCAAAGTCATTCATAAAATTGCTCAATCAACAAAATCCTAGCATGGGTGCTCCTCTGTCACCTGATTTGTTCCTCTGACCGCTTGTACGATGATCATGCATCTGAACTGCCAAGATCAAGCACAGAGCTATACGTGCCTCACCTAGCAAGAGCATCCCTGGGAATGCTTTTGTCAGCAACATGTGAGCGTCTTCGCTAAATGTCAGATAACGAGGCTAAAGGGAAAAGAAGTGCATGCACACATAAGCTCACGGAGATATACTATGATCTCCCTGGCCTCCAGCGGCATTACTAGGTAGTTGTGAAGAGAATTTAGCCGGGGAGAAAGTCAATGAAGTGATGATGAAAATGAGCCCCCTGATGCAGCTGATTGATTTTTTCAGTGAAAAATGGTAGGTGCGTAGGGAGTACTTGTCGGCACTACACACATCGCAGACGGTATGGGGAATCGTTTTCTTTACTAGGTGTTCTCACGCTACCTGAATTTATCTTGGAGGGGTTACTGCAGTATGCCTTGAATTGAAGAGGTGTTTGACCTTGATTGAAAATCACTCACCACTTTGGATACATTTTGTTGGAGACCATTTTTTTTTGCCAGACACTTTGGGTTAATTTTTTGGGGGAAATTATCCACATGAGCCACTAAAAATAAAAAAAAATGTCAGCCTTTTTGGTTGGACAAATCAGAGAAAATTTTTTTTAGGGGAAGCTCAGAGCTTGCAGCTTACGAGCCCAGCAAATGTTTAGACAATTATTAAAAATTTATACTACAACCAACTGAGTGAAGGTTAACAGAAGCCTGAGTAACTACAGCACCAAAACAACATTGATATGATGTCTGTAGTAATCCATAACTGCCTCCTGCACCATTCTGTGGTATCAGGACGTAAACCTTAGCATCATCCAGCAACATACACCTTAATCAGGTGCTTCTCTGCTCAAGGACAGCGAGCTTCAGGGGAAAAAAAAAGGACTGGAGCACATTGATTGATCATACTGGATCTTCATGTTGGGCAAAATGCACAAAGGCATGAGGAAAATGTTGGTTTTAAATAATAGCTGTAATGTAGTTTTTGCTGTGCTAGCAGCACGGCCTAAAGGACAACAAATACTAAATGTGGCGTGTATCGTTGCTCTATATCACATCTGCACAATAGAAACTAGACAGACAAGTCATAGTAGGTATGAGATGCCCCGGTAGCTGACCTGGTAGAGCCCCGTGTGCCGAGGCTGAGTCCATACCTCAGAGGCCGGGGTTCAAATGTAACTCTCTTTCCTGGCCATCACTGTCACAAATATAATTTCTTTTTTGGTATTTTAGCTATTTATTAACGCCATTAAGTTGGGGGACTAAAACAAATGATAAAAATTAAAGTAGGAGAGTATGCAGCACTTTTAGACTTTTAGTCGAAAACATTTCCATTTGATCACATAGTGGGATACCAACTTTACATTTTTACCGCAACAAAATCATCAGCATGTTGTTCATTCCATCTAGTTTGAACTTACCCTCGTCCTGTGTTTTCTTAAGTGCGTACTGCAAGCTTTCTGTCAGCTGCAACTCAAGGCTGTACAAAGGGGGTGAAAAGATGAAATGTAAAAACGGAGAGAAAGCATCTTTAATGGCTGCAGCTTTCAGCATCTTTCCAGCTGTTTTTTTCCCACTGGAGTGGAAGAGGAGGAGGTGGGTGGTGATGGGAAGGGGGATGAACAGATGAACTGATGGCCTTTTGCTGTGTTTGACAGGACTACAGCCTGGCCAGGATTGTTCTCTGCTTCCCAAAAGACACCAGTCAGCTGCTGGAGGCTAATGTTAATTAGAGCTTGTCAGCAGAGCAGCCTTTAAAAAAAGGGTCAAAGAAAAGGTCAGTGTGCTGTATTGTAATTATTTTACATGTTTAAACCTGTTCTTCTTTCAGAAATCTGACACCAACATGATAATGGTCTTTTTTTCCAGAATAGAATTTGTCTACAAGTAGAAAAGGGAGCTTCACTGTTGATACGACTATATGATTAATTATTACTGTGTCTGAAAAGATGTTTAACTGTTGTCGACTGACTGTTGACTCATACAGTCAGTGTGATGGATGGTGAAATAGTAGAATATTAGCCGGGTACTGATAGTGATTGAATAGTCAGTATCAGTACCATTTGTTATTTTAAACTCTCTTTCTAATATCTGTGCTATCATTGAAATCATGGTCAAAGTTAAAAGATCAGTACCAATTTCATGTCTTTATGTTCAATATTGAGCAGGTTTGTTTAGCTTAGCATAGAGACTGGGAACAGGGGGAAACAGCTAGCCTAGCTCTGTCCAAATGTAACAAATTGACCTACCAGTCCCCGTAAAGCACACTTATAAAACGCATCTTTGTTTGTTGTTTTTTTAATAAATACAAAGTGAACTGTAAAGATGAGGAGTTGCAGGTTTACAGGGGGTTATGGGTGTGTGAGTATTTCTTGTCTGGGAGCAGTGACTTCTTGTCTTCACTGTGTGAAAGCTAGGCAACCAGCAGAGACTCCAGGTTACAACGTGAATAAATATTTCCCAAATTGTTGAACTATTCCTTTAAGATTTTTTGTCAACTAAATGAGAAAAATAACAGGTGATGACCAGATGAATTGTTTTTTTTATAGCATCATGTTTTAAAGGGCACATATAATGCTAACCTTTTGGGTTCATGCTTGTATTTGTTTTTTTACCATAACATGTTTACATGCTTAATGTTCAAAAAACACAATATTTGTTCTCATATTGTCTGTCTGAACACCTGTATTCACCCTCTGTCTGAAGCTCTCCATTTTAGCGCCTGTCTCTTTAAGCCACCCTCCCAAAAACGGCCAGTCTGCTCTGATTGGCTTGCGAGAAAAATATGGTGCACCTTTTCATAGGTATAGGTATTTGTTTTGTTCCATCTTTAACCCGTAATGTTTCTGTGTAAATTTAATGACAGGCTGATTACCCCGTGTTTAACGGCACATTGCAATGAATTGTGGGTAATTCCCTTGGGCAAAGTCTGCATCTAATGCTGACTTACAGAAAGGGTTCGTAAAGGACTCAAAATGTCTGCGAGAAAGCCGTCAAACACTCGACGATTTGACAGTGGGACAGAACTAAACCCTCACGGACTTTGCAGGTCCGTGAGTCCGTGAGTGTGGAGATTGGGATTGGGCCACAGTTCTCAAACCGTGGGAGGAGATTCTCGGATGGGGGCAGTTTGTTGCGATGAGCCTGCATGTGACATAGATAGAGATGCCACATCTGAATGGCTTTTTGAATCACATGCTTGCTGATCTAGGCAGCATACAAAAACTGACTCTGTTGTCTTATTTCACAGTTTCATGGTATGTTAGGCACTCAGGATACCCAAATACAAGCAATGAAAGAGTGAGTTTTTCACGACATGTTTTCTTTAGCATACATAAATTCAGTCAGACAAGCTTCAGTTGCACAACATCAGAGGCATGCAGAGAAGAGAAAGGAATTCAGTTTTGTTTCACAGATTGTAGGCTGACCCGATGGCAACATCACTCGGAGGCTGTTAACCCACAATACATCAGGTGACACCTGTCTCTCCTGTGCTGCCCTTCCCATTTTGTCCTCGACTCACTCCTGTCCATCCTCCCTGGCAGTGTCAGACAGAAATCTCCCTGGGCCAAGCTGTGCCATGTCCATTCAGTGCTTCCACCCCGTCAACCAGCAAACATCTTCAGATTGGATCGCCTGACCCAACCTCCACCCCCGCGGCTAAATAGATTGCCCCCATTCCCCTCCACAGACAGGTGGAGACAGGTAGAAATGACTGTCTCTCTCTGCTGGACATTCATCACAAATGCTTCCTCTCTCGTATCCACTTAACAATGTAGCAGAGATAATACAGCATTAGAGTCCTCACCTTCATCATGCTGACATTTGTTACGCCTCGGCAGAGCTGCTCTTTGATCCAGCACATGTTTCAACATCACATCTTTAATCTGTGTAAACAAGTCAAAGGCCAGCGTGGTTTAGGAGGGAGAGGATGGAGAAACATTATTCAGACTGAAGCACGTAGCGCGCCGGGTGAACCCGAACGGAGATTAGAGTGTATAGTCATGTCACGAGGAGTCAAGACAGTCACGTCTTGTGTGCTTGTGTGTGCACATGAATGTGGCTCTAGCAGGTGTTTTCTCTGTGACAATCGAGTGGAAAGTCCTCGTTCAGATCCCTCTGTGCATTCCCAACCCCAGGCTGTAAATAATAAAGAAAAGTGTGACGTCTGAAATTGACATTTTTAATCTGCAGTGCCTCTCAGTGATGTTATCTACTGTACTGTCTAAAGACTGAGAGGAGGGGGACACATTAATCTTAGAAACATATTATTTTAAAACCGTCATAAAACATTATTTATTGTACATATAACATATAATAAATGTGAGACAATATACTGCCTCTATGGGAAAAAGACAGCAGGTATACATGTCAAAAGAAATATGATGTTTGAAAACATTTAGTATGCAAAACACGTGTCAAATCATATTTATACGCAGTAATCCATGATGGAAATGTCCACATTAACTAGGCAAAGAAAGGGTACAGGACACAATATTTAGTTGGAAGAAGAATATGGATGATGCATACTGCTGTCCTCCATCTCTCTGCTGCCAGCAGCAGTGAGCATTTCTCTATGATGACTAATGACCGGGATGTTGATAACAGACATCATAACAACCCGTGATGCATGTGGACTATGCTGTATTATTACATTTGTTCTTTAGGCAATTTTATTTGTTATGCCAAGCATTCGGAAATTATGTTACAAGATGATGTTATGCTGATTGATTTTCTCAAAAGTCTGAGGGCAATGCTGAGATGAACCACATGCCAGTTGGCCACAATGAGCTATTTCAATGGCATATTAATTTTAAAACTGCACTTAATTTGTCCTTTTTCTTAATGCGGTCTCAGGGTGACATCTTTCTTATGAAACAGATGTAGAGGTTGTGAAAGCATTGTGTTCTCACTAGCAAAGGAAACACAGTGCAGATGAGGTAAAATATGAAATACATAAAATCACACGCATGCCCTCAAAATGAAAGCCCACAGCTCAGATCACTCTAAGCCCTGCTGAGACTTGACAGTGCATACAAGTTGGCATATCTACCCAAAAGCACTCTACAATATGTCACTGACCAGAAATAGAGCGTGCATCTTTCATTGAGCGGCACGGTGAGATGAGAACATCAGTCAGAACAGGGTTTCTATTTGAGGTTGTCAATTTGTACAAAGTAAATAACAGGCCCACCATTTAATGTGATGCAGTTTCAATGCAAGGAGGATCCTTCACTATGTTGAATACGGGAGCATTTACAAAAGGAAGACATAAATTCATAGATTTTCAAAGAAAATTAAATCAATCTTAAAAAAAACGCCTTATTTGTGAAATCCATTTTGTCTACCAATTTGCTCAGTAGAAACAGCTGGACAACCATTGGATGCTTAGATATGTCATTTGGATTTAATGTTGGTGCTGAATTGAGTTTGATTTAAGAAGCCAGCACTATTTATATAAATCTTATTCTGAACTGCACTAAATCACTTTGAGGTAATATTTAATCTTACCAGAACTTGTTTATCTGTTCATTAAACCCTCATTAAATTATGTCAGAATAGAAAATGCTGTTTTTTTTCTATTCTATGATTGAAGTGTTTGACTTTTAGATGATATAAAATAATAATACAATAAAATAAAGATTAAATAAGAATTTGCAAAAGCATTGGAATTATAGGTCTGTTCTAGTCTAGTAATGTATCGATCCATATAGCCATAATAATTTGAATAATAAGGAGCAAAAAGAGTAAAAACGTAATATGAAGGCTAGTGCACTGAAACATGAACATCAAGCCAGAGCACGACCATTTTATGCTTTGTTAGTAAAGGTCAGACCGGTACATTGATGATGTGCTTATTATCTGTCTCAGCGACAATCTGTTTAAAATTACCTCATTATGTTGATGACCAAATCAAGTGCACCCCTGGGCCCCGTGCACTCCTCCTTAGATACTGCTTATGCCAAGTCACGGGCTACCAGTGCTGTCATGTTAGACCTGATGAGAGCTGTAGGGCATCTGATACTACATGCATGCCAGTTAGCCATGACACGATATTAATTATGTTAAAGCCCATCCTGTCAGGCCGCCTGATCTCCTTATAAGGATCACAAACAGGTGAGGCTACAGGCTCCTTCACCCTTTCCGAGTGTGTCGAGTGTGTATTGAGCTAACAAATAGAACCTTTTCCAAAAATGTATTCATGCATGAAATCACAATGGAAATTTTTATAATAATTTTATAATTCCATAATCTATTTGCATTCTTCTGTATATATGAGACATGTAATTATTGTTTTTGCTGTATTTACAAACAGGTCAAACAATAGTGGGAGTATAGGAATTACATAACATGTGTTATCTTTGTGCAGGCAGGATGTATGGTGAAAACAAACATGGAGGACGAAAAGGACAAACCAAACATTGATGAAAAAACAAAAAGGTGTAGAAAGAAGATGGCTTTATATAATTTACTTTTAGGTTGTATAAATATAAATAGGTATAACTTGCTAAATCGGAAAACATCATACAGTTTTTTCTGTAGTATTATACGGATCTGGTCTATACATTCATTAGCATTTTTAGCTCAGACAATCTTGTTGTGTTCATATGCATAACGGAGTAATAAAAACATGTCCATTATCGTCATCATTATGTCTTGCTGTAATTTGTCCAAGATGCAGGCGGGGAGATGCTCCCCACCACAGAGTTAAATGCTGAGGAAGAAGAGGCAGTCAGCGACTTTACCAGACAACAGACTTTGAAAACATGCCTGTAAGGTTTGATTTTTAGAATAATATTGTTCAAAGTGCTTTCACATCTCCACTTACCTTCCAGTAACACTTTGAGCTGTTGATGTGCAAAGGCCTGCAGTGTAGCCTGAAGAAAAACTCCCATCAAAACCACATCAGAAGCTTTCAAGAAGTATTGAATTAGTATTCTCAACATATTTTTTTTTTCACCTACAGTAGCTCGATTGATTATTCACTATTCATTTCACTCAATTTCTTTGGTGCTTTGTTTGGGCTAAACTGTTGTGTTGACTGAATGCTTTCATGCAGAACATGTAAGTGGCCACCCAAGTTCTTATTGACTAGTCCAAAGCAAACCGAAAGATCAGGCACTCACAATCTTTTGACAGGAATCAAAAGCAGTCAAGCCTTGACACTTATCCCACTGGGATGTGTACTATTAAACAGCTCCGTATGATGGGCCACTGCTACAGTTGAAAACATTTTACAAATACCAACAAAAAAAAATCAAGTGAAAGAACTATTTGGCAGTGAGCTTAAATACACAACTGCTTCCAAATCCACAAACATAACCAATACAGGACATCCACAGGGTGGACAAAACGGAGTCTACAAGCTAAAACCACGCAGCAGGTTTTTAAAAAGACTGTGTTGAGAGCCACCCAGATAATTCTGACCATTATTAACCTCTGGCTGACCCTAATTCAGCTTCACAATCCCCCGGATTCTGAGGATTAATGCTGCATTTAAATAATTAGGGTCAGCAATGGACAAACACCACATATATAAACCTCTGCTGACATGACCGCTATTGAATTTAATAAGACCGTGCAGCCACAATGAGCTGTCATCCTATATGGAACCGGTGGATAAAAATGTGGCAGGAAATAACACGTTGATTAGCCTTGTTTTATGCAGCAAGCTGTTCTGTTTTATTACAGCCTACATGTACTGAATGGCATTCATATACGAATGGGTGTTTAAAGGAGTACAATTTTAGAGTCAGTAGTTGGTATGCATTATAACAATTATTCAGGAGTGGTTCTCATTTATCAGATGCTCTTTGAGAAGCGAAGCCCTATTACACATTATGTGTAAGGGTCAGATGTGGGTTAGACATTTTGGTAGACAACAGCTTGTGATCTATTGACCATGAAAATAGGTATTTGCAACTAGCTATTAGATCCAGATTCCCTCAGGAGTCGGTAGAAAGGGGCCAAAACAAGAGCGATATTGGACATTTACACATCCATATTTGCTGTTTGTGTAATATATGTCAATGTTGTGTTTAAAGTTCAGCTGCGTCTGCTGCACCCATATGGCCCTGTTTTGTTTGTATCTCTTGGTGGTGATAACATGCCAAGAGATGTAGCAATGCATCGATTTAGGCATGGAAGAAGAAGACTGCTAGCAAAGTAAGCAATGTAGGTCTCAGAAAAAAAATGCAGGTTAATAAAAAACAAACAGCTTTTAACATGTTCATTGGGCCTCAAAGACACAAAAAAAAGATTTTGGTGAGAAAAACTGAATCAAAACATAACTTTGATTGTATACAAAAATACTCAACAAGGTGCCTCTAATAGATTTATTGTCATAGCACAAAAATGAAAACATGCCATATGAACTAAAGCCTTCTTTTGAATTGAAACAACTGGCTAATAGACACATTCATTCACTGGAGCAAATACAGTACGGCTGAAGGCGTACAGTGTCTGAGTACTGAATATAAAATACCCCCCTACATAACACAAGGCGTTATTTCCACCATCATCAATCCACTAGCTTTCATCGCGCTGAATCTCATTTAACACCTGCTGTTGGTATTTTGGATCAGCGTGATGTACAGCATTTAATGCCATTTAAATGTATTCTACATCCAGCTCGATGTTACTGTAAATTCCCTTTGAAAAGAGTAGTGCACCTCCACACCCCGAGAAGGTAAAGGAATCTTCTATCAGGTTAAAAGAACTGTACATCTTACTGCAGCACGAGTAAGATGACACTTCAAACAACTAATTGATCCATGCATTGGGAAATATGATCTGAAAATTTTGAAAAAATACTTTCGGCTGCTTTAGAAGTGCTAATTAGAAAAATGGATCCCATATATTAATGTCTAAAAACAGAGCGCCCGTCTCTCACCACTTTGGTGAAGGGCATTTCTCCCTGAAAGCTTTGCCGGTATAACGTCTGTGTTATTTGGTGTGTGCATGTGTGTGGATGAAGGTGAAGGGTGTGTGGTTGGTAAATAATGCTCCTCTCTTCTTTTTCCTCTCTTTCTGTCCCTCTTTCTTTGGTCACAGCTTACGTCTTTGCCACTATTTGAGGTTAAAATCAGCATTGCCTTCGGCTCGAATTGCTGAGTGAGTGACAGGTCAGTGACAGGAAACAAATGTGAGCCTTCATCACACTGGGCAACCACATAAACATTCGGCAACCCCAGGGTCGCGCTCTGAATTGCTAATTCGTTTGTGATGAGGGAGACAGGGAATGTATTTTGAGGGGGGAAACCATGGGTGTCACAAGTCCACCCCGGCTTTCATTTACGAAGTCATCAATTCAGTGTGTTTTTCACTCCCCCCACTGCTTTCAGGCAGAATGGACAGTTTTTCTGTTTTCAACAACATTGATCAGCTTCTGTGCTGCGAGCTGCCGGGACTCGGGATATTAGAGAGAAAATGATCAGCCTTTCCTTGGGGGGGGGGGGGGGGTATACTGCCTTAGATCTACTTCGAGGTCTCTGTAGATATACTAGTCCACAATGCAGTAGGAAGGACAGCAGGTATATGTGTTTGTGTGTATAATGTTGAAGAACAGAGTAACAAAAGGCCAACACAGGAGAAGGTGGGATGTCTGGCCCACTCTGTGTGGGTTGTAAACTACTTGTTTGTTTTTCTATTTCGGGTGAAGTGCTGCTTTGTGTTTCATATTTGAGGCCAGAGCTCCAACGTGAAAAGTAAAAACACTGCAGTAAAGCAGAAAAAGTGTAGAGATAGAAGTGTGTACAGGGTAAAGAGATGATTGACCCCATATGAACCGAGTTTAAGATCCCATGCGATCCACGTCTTACAAATCAAGTCCGACATATTAATTTGCCAAACAATAAGCCCTTTATTTATTTACTCACTAACTAAGGCACCTCAATAATGCAGGGGGGGGGGGGGGGGGGGGGGGATAGAGGAAGAGACATGAGGCAACAATGCTGCATCAGGTTAAAGGGACAGGTGCATGCTGGTGCTCTGAAAGCAACAGGAAGTTAGTTATTGTTGTTTGGCCCACTTATCAATACGGTCAGCAGTTGCAGCTGCTGGAATTAGCTAACAGTTAATTACATTAAAACTGTTAGCACTCCAGATAGTTGCAATTAGTGGCAAATACACTTTCTTGGAGTCAAAGCTCAGTCAAATCTGATACATGACACATATTACTTCCAGAGTACATGATTATGGCAATGTCCATCATGAATACAAATTCATAAACCCACTATGAAATCACAGAAAAAAAAATAAAGACTTCAAAACCTGCCTGAGAATGATCACATGTTGAAAAGACAGTGATGGCTGTCTGTTTATCCACATCGCAAACAGGAGCGGCTGAAGGCAGAATTCATTGTCTTGATTTTGTCTGACCGGGGGCCAATAGTATCTTGAAAAGCTCTGCTATAATGAAAAGTGTGGGTTTGGTCTTTTGCACGTGAGATCAGTGGCTTTTTAAAATAAGCACCAGGCCAGCACCACACTTCTGTTCTTTTCCACAAAAAAAAGAAGTCTAACGCAAAGGCCAGGGATGTATGCACCCATGCAAAACAGTGTGAGTAGCCAAAATGTTAACCTTTCTGTTATGATCGCAGATCTTTTTAGAATGGCTGCCTCAAAACAGGCTACCAATATCTTATTTTGCATTTCAACTCTAACATTTGCATTACTTAAAGGGCCAGTGTGAAGCATTTATAGGGATCTATTGGTAGACATAATACAACATTAATCACCTGATTGCAGACCAAAGAATGATTGATTGAAATTGTTTTGTTTTTACCTTAGAATGAGCCTTTTATATCTACATATGGGAGTGGGCACCCTTCACAAAGCCGGCCACTATTTTTCTCTATAACCTCTTGGTCACCATATTTGAATGCCTGGAGCAATTTTGGTGAAATGTGCCATCGCCTCTTCAATATACTGTTTATGTGATGGTGGTACAGCTGTTTCTCTCCAGGAACTACAGAAAGCAATATAGAAAATGCTACAAAAATAGCCTCTGCACAAAGTACTGGCCTAAACATGAACTTGAGAAGTGAACTCTGGCAAGTACATCGCAAAACACCCCAGCACGATGAGCTCTTAGCGCTAGAGATACTTACATTGAACTGGTGATATTCATTGTAATTGACTCAATTTGTGGTCGTTACATTTACTGGCCAGAAAAAACAAAACAATTGTAAGATAGGCGAGGCAAAGAAATGAAATGCTTGCTCAAATTATATATTTATTACCCGATCTATCAAGGCCACCATGCAGGCATCTGTGTTAGTTTATGTTCCTGTCTCGCTGCACGCGGCCTTGAATGATGCTGTTGAATGTGGAGGCAGTCGAGATGCGATCAGACAGGCAGTATCTTTGGGCTGCCCGTGCCTCCAGGGTTCTTGTGCTTTGTTGTAGCATGGTAAAACATAATGGACATAATTGCCATGCTAGGCTACTATAACTTAATGGATGGGAAGGATGCAGTACGAGAAACATGTCAGTGTTCCTCTATTGGTTGCTGTTAATATGAGTCATAGATATGCAATGTTTGATTTAAATTGAATTGAATCAAACCCTGATGTGAGAGTGAGTCACACTGTGGAGTAACTCAAACTTCATCACATCTTAAATGGTTATATATAATGTATACAGGTTGTGTTAAAGTACATTATAAAGCTTTATCATATCCTCATCCACACCCAGTCATAGTGCCTGTAAGACAATATATACGCATCAGCTAATTTCCCTCATATTTGATCAAAAGTAAACGTTCAATGCGATCAACAACGTGAGTGATTCGACACATTTTTCTTGATCCAAAGCACCATCATGTCTGTAAATCAGTCTATTTCCATTCCACACCAGCTCCCTCATCCCCCAGCTCCCTCATCTCCCTCATCTAATAGCAAACAATCCCTTGTGGTGCAGCATCCTTTTCCATCTCACTGCCAATTGTACAGGACATCTTTCACATTCTGTCTCTTCTTTGACATTGTCCCCTTTGGGTTTGCCAAAGCAAGCAAGGAATACACAATACGTAGGTAGATCTTCATACCTGTATCTGACTGGAATACTGATTGAAAACATGGTGTACATGTCAGATATATTTCTCTAATTTCAATGGCTTCCAATTTCTTACTTTGAACATTTGCACAACAACTTCAGAGTATAATAAATAGTTGAAACATGAATATGAAACATTGAGAAAACATAGTCTTGAATTACTGTGAACTCATTACAAGTGAGGATTACGTGGTTGTGGCCAGCCTCTGTATCAGTCGAAATAAATGCAGGTACCTGAATATAAAATATAATGCCATATTCAATGGATTCTAAAGGGCATTTTAAGCATCCTCATGCAACCGCTGGCATGCTGCGGGGAACCAAACAGAATGCAAAAATAATCAAACATCCACTCCCTCTCGCTGTAATCTCCATGACTTTCTGCACTATGGCTGATAAAGTCCATTAGAGTGAAGTTAATATATCGAGACTTGACACATTTGGCCTCTGAAGGAAAGGCCCCCCCCCCCCCCCCCCCCCCCCCCACACCCTTCCACACCCACACACACATCATCAGTGAGATGACGGCAAGAATAATGTGCAGCACATATGGGAGTAGTCCAGTACACGACACAGTAAACAGGCTCAGTGCATGATTCTGAACACGAGATGTCTGAGGGGGGGGGGGTGTAGACCAGCCGCAGTATCATGAGAATAACTGAAATATGGTATTTACGCACATATACTGCAATGAAGGGATGTGTACACAAACACTTTGCTTCGTAATACAGGCAGCGGAAGATTTACATTAATTTTCTATGAAGGCTCCACTGAGAGGAGCCTAGATCCTGTAGAATTCAAAAGAAGCTTCCTCCCAGTGGACTGCACTTTACATCAAGTAGAGTCCTGGTTAACATTCAAATCATGAGCCTCTTGGCTAGTTTTAAAAAAGAAACGTCAGGTCATTATAGATCGCAATTTTTTGCCGGGGTAAAACGAATACATGAAACCTTTATTACCCACAAGGCAGAGAAGCAACAGAGAAAAGACACCTTCAGAATAATTCCTTTCTTCTCCTGGTTTACTGGTCAGATCACACCCTCTCCCCCCCCACCCCATCCCCTCCCTGTGCTTCTTTTACAAGTTCCTGGGCCAGTCATGTCAGGGTCACTGCCTAATCACATTAGGGCTTGATCAAAGTTGCAAGAGCAAGAGGGAGAGCAGGAGAACCTCATTTCTCACAGTGTGGGGATTAAACTTCCAGCAACATCTCAGGATCGTCGGCAGCGCGCCACGTCCCACAGGCCCTACAAAAGGCTTCAGCTGAGTGGTGGGCGGTGGACAGGCTGCTGAACCTGTTGTAATCTGGAAGATAGAATACAGAGGGCAAATCCAGGCTCCATGTGCTGGGCCAAGATAGATGATCGGCCGGATAAAATATAAAATTAAATACAGGGAGTAAATCACTGCTGCGGATGTCTCTGAGGCGGGTGATCAAATGATCTTAACTTTCCAGCATGGGGAGACTGTTGGAGTAGTAGTTCCCAGACACACATATCAATATTTCACAGGAGGACTTAGCACCTTTAAGATTGTTTTAAATTCACACTTACATCGCCCGCGCCAACACGAATCCCCACAAAGTGATACGTTTCTAGATATGCATCTTCCCATGATCATATTGATGGATCTGCTACATAATGGGGCCGTTGAACAAATCGGAAAGAACACATTCAATGTGAAATTCCCACCTAACAAATAATGTCAAAACATGTTAGAGCTGCAATATTGAATTGTTAGCCAATGGTCAATTTTGATGGTCATTTAGGTTTTATTTAGTTTTTTTTTTTTAATATTCCATTTAATTTGTTTCCACCAGTGGAGTTTTATCAATTTCAAGTACAATTCTTCATCAATGCCTGTCCTGATTTATGACAAAACATCTCACTTTGTAAGTGTCCTCTAACAATCAAGCACACATTCAAATACAGGAAACTTGAACATTATCATTTTCAAACATCCTGCTCATCTGAAACCAAAGTCTATTTAAAACAGAAATAGACAATTATGGCGAATGGTAATTGGTGTTTATATTGCTTTCTGGTAGTAACATTTGAAAGCCTTGGTTCTTACACTTTGTCCCTAGCTGGCCTATACACTCACTGCCCTCCTGTAACACCAAAGCAAGACAATTGCTCTGAGTAGCTCCCCATTATTCGGTTTTCACAAAACTGTAGCGTTTAAACTTCTGTATTCCCGCCGCCTGACGGTTCTGAGCATCTGCAGCTTTTTGGTTTGATCATTTTCTCTCCGTCCCTGCAGATCTGAAATAGAAATGACACAACTTGCCTTGGGAGAGAATAACAATGCCTCCCACCACTTTTCCATTATATGATCATGTTCTTTTTCTTTCCTTATACATTACGACAATAATACATCCCCCTGGTAAGTTCATCTTTACTAGTAATCAGAGAGTAAACAAGCAAAGAACTCCATTATTATCTACACATCAGCGATGATAAAAATATCAGCAGATAAGGCTGCAGAGTTAGAATTAGGAGGCTGGCAACTTCCTAGATTTCTATCTGCGATGGCAATTATATCCACTTTTGCACACTGATGGATCTGCTTGTTGTTTCTCACAGTGCCCCATGTGAGTGTTGTCTATCTGGTGTCCCTTTTCTCAGCACAACATTGTTTGTCAGTGGCTGCCAAAACATTTACAAATGACCGTTATTATTCGTACAGACATTTTCTGACCTGCCACTGCTATTGCTATTCCACTCAGCGCTTATTGTATTCATACTAGTTTGTTGCATCTTATTGTATTCGTTTGTTTCTGCACTATGCTTTTGCTCTGGTTTATGCTCTTAGATGCTTGTTTAAAAAAGGAGTGGTTGTGTTGCCTCAGCTAAACTTCCAGTGAAGATGGAAGTCTAATGTGGAAAGACGCATGTAACTAGCGTATATTGACACGCTGTTCCTGACACGTCCAGAACTGATGCAGAAGGGGCACGTTGAGTGTCGTAGTTCGAAGCTTAGGAGCACTTACCAAGCTGCGGTATTTGACGGATTGGGGCGAGAATGTGTTGTTCATGTTGAAGTCACAAGCTCCGTGCTCTCAAACCACCCGTCTAGAACTCCTCGTCCTAAAGTTTTTGTGATGCGATAACACCATTATGTTACTTCCTCGTTGATTCCGAAAGAGCCATTGCCCTAACTTCACAGACATAATTCACCACCAATTGAACCACGAGAAACAAACAGTGTTTTTTTTTAGGTATTGACACAGCACCTGTTGTTTTAATGGTAAACACAGCCTCACTTTGGAATGGACTGACACATAGCATGTTAGTGTTTAGATACGAGGACTCGTTGGTGCAATCGGTTTCTCATCAAGAAAAAAATCTGTTACATTTTGATTGTGAATACAATGTATAATATGACAGTAGAAGACTATCTATTCTGTCCGACGCGTGAAGTTGAGTTGCGGTCTCATTTTATGACCAACAATTTCTTTGTGAGCTCTACTGTGACACCCTAGAAGATGAATAAAGCCATAGAGCACAGTGAAGTGCAGCACAACCTTCTATTTCCCCCTGCAGGTCCATGTGATGTTGATGATGCAGGACGACAAGCCACCAAACCTGTGCAGTGAATGAGTTATCTGTCAATCCATGTGAATTCATGTTCACCTGACTTGGTGTCTAATAAGTCACTGTGACCCCAAAATGGACAAGAACTCAAGGACAACAATGTATCATTTTTACTCTGTAAAAGTAAGGTAGAGTAGGTGGTGTGGTGTTCACAGTATCTTAGGCAGATGTTTAAATGTATTTTCATGTAAAGAAAATCAAGGTTTAGCATGCCACAGTTTTATACAGTTGTATACATAAACCCTTGCCAGCCAGGAACAAGTTCTTATTTTTCTCTTCACTATACCAACAGGGTAAAATGAAAATGACAAAATATCTTTTACAACCTAATGATTCCAATCTTTAGTTATTTGTTCACTGTTTGAAGTATATATAGTATATTTCCGAGAGTATTATAGTATGCGTTCCCCCATTGGCATGTGGTAGCTTAACCAATGGCACACTCGCAATAAGTGTGCAAGAGAGTTTTCTGGAAATGTTGAAGTGCCTCCTCATCTGCATGCCAAATGACCTCTTACACAGTCAATGGCAGTTGTGCCGCCTGTTATTTACGGTAGTTTGATTGATTTTCTTTCTCACCTGAATTCCGAAAAAAAAAAAGGCCTATTCAGCCTCTGATTGGCTAGTACTCGCTGCCTTCTTTGCAGTTTATTGCTGATAAAAAAAACATTGGAGGAATGCTGGAAGGGTTAATGATTTCAAATCAGATGCGAACGTATAAATAAGGATTGCAGCCTTCATATGCTCTCATCTATAATTACAATAGGAGAAAATATAAATGTTTACATGTTGCTACTATGCACACCATATGGATGCAATACAATTACAGATCACTTTATCAATTTATTTATCAAAATATGGAGATTTAAATTTTGATGTGGTGTCATAACACAACTAATGCAAACTTTCATGTTGATGTGGTTCACCGATTTACAAGCAAATTCATAAATGGTGCTTCATATCGAAAAAGGTTGATGACTCCTGGTATATAGGTCATATGCCAGTTCAAATAATGCTACATATGGTTTTTATATACACACACAATGGTGCACATACTGTAGTCCATTGCTGCTAGTTTTTTTTCGGCGGGTGTTTGCTTGTTTCTATGCCCTTTTGTATCAGCTTCAGAAATATTAAATGAGTTGTTCACTACGTGGCTTATAAAAAAATACAACCTCTCTAACCTCTCAGTAGGAAGAGAGGCTCAATGTTTATTGCAGTTAAATAGACTTGTGAAACATTTCAGCAAATCCAGCCATCTGAAAGCCAACTGTTCAGCAAAGCATTAAGTACGACTGTCTGGATGGTTAATGAAATCAGTGTCACCTTTAGTTTGACCCTATTCCACTGGGATCAAACTGTACATATTGGGTCTGAAACATTAAAAGAGTATGGCAAGTGAGTATTAACACTAATCCACATGCAGTACCTGACTCCATTCAGAGAAGCCTCTGAACGTGTAGTGACATTTTTCTATTAAAAAAACTTAAATATTTTGGCTGATAAAGGGCGGTATTCTTGGCAGGTAATTTTTTTTAGTTTACAGCCCTTGGCAGTGAGCTTAAAAGTTAATTTCTGACATTGCCTAGGCAGAGCAAGACATTTTAACTTTCACAGTATGACTTCTTGCTCTGCTCATAGTGACGTGGAGATTTTTATGATAGTGTTGCACACTAACGAGGAACAGTCCTCAAAGTTGGAAAGAGATTACGGCACTATCAACAGCCAGAAGTAAACACACCACTGCACAACATCCAGACTTCAACCTCCATTTCGAGCTTATATATGCCAGGGATGCCATTTTACCTTAAATGTATCACAATCCGTATGGGAATAAAAACTGTCTAGTTCAACTTGCCACACTGCACACCTGGGAATGCCATTAAAATATCAACATTAACCTTAATTTTAAGCTTTGTTCCATGCAAGTCTGTAACAGAAACCGAGCTACACAATGCTGCAAAAGTGCTGTTTGTAGGGCTAAATTGAGGTGGTGGTGTGGGATAGTGCAGGCTTTCCAGGCGTTTCATATTTCATTCATATCTGTCAGTGATGGTACATCTCCCAGAGACATCTAGGAAATCAGAGTGGATATAAAGGTTTTGCTTCACATTGTGGAGTCATGCAAGAAGAACAAACTGACATCCAAGTTTTATCTTAATGAATAGATGCTCCAAAAGAGACCAAATGTTAACTGCAGGCTGACAATCTGAATATCTAAAAATCTTTGAGTTTGTCTCCTCAGACAGATTATTACCACTGTTTTTTGGACTCTTGTCTTTTGTAGTTTACTGCTCTGCTGAATGTGTTTACTTATCCGTGGGGAGCACAATCA
Source organism: Anarhichas minor (assembly GCF_050575085.1). Taxonomy (NCBI): domain Eukaryota; kingdom Metazoa; phylum Chordata; class Actinopteri; order Perciformes; family Anarhichadidae; genus Anarhichas; species Anarhichas minor. The sequence continues at coordinate 11,467,891 of NW_027466450.1, forward strand.
AGGGGAAATTGCATGTTCATGGCGCAGATAACACAGACTGGCCACCAGCAGGAGACACTTTTGCTGAGGCCAATTTATCTCAGAAGCAAACTGTCTCCAAGTCTTTCAGTGAAAGTATTCTTTAGATTGCACTGTCTTCCTGGGTGTACGGATTTCAGCAATAATAATTTTTGCCTCTGTAAACTTGTCTGTACCTCCAACCAATCTCTACCCCAGTATTCTGTAATGATGCAGCTTGTGTAACAGAGCAGGTGATCATGCCTCATAACAAGCTCACAGTACCCACAAAAAAGGCAGATCCTTTCCAATACAAATGAGGCTGCACTCTCTACATTTATAAAATGAACTCTCCAGGGAAGGGAAAGAAACCTAAATCTCTTCCACATACAGGGAAAGGACCTCAAACAGTCCCTCTTTTGCTCCGCTTCTCACTCTTTTGTCCACAAACCACCAGCGCAAGTACTGTCTAATGAGATGCTAATCCTGGCATCTTACGGTGGCGTTAGGAGGGGTGAGGGTTTTATTTATTCAGTGGCATCTACTCTGTATACAGGCGATGTCTGGTGAGATCAGGCCATAGTCCTGCATAACCTGCATCAGAAAGAGGCACCGTTAAAAGGGGACCTCTTCCGAGTATCATCATAAGCTCTATGAGGATCAGTTCTGATTCATTTTTCACCTCATAACTGAATAATAAGAGTTGTAAGTTCAATTATTCAGAGGCTTAAGAAAGAGAACCCGCTTTGTTGTGGTCATATTGAAAAGGTTATTTGATGAGTCAAATTAATGTTGACACTTTGCTCCTATTGTTATTCTGGTAAAAGTTAATTTGCATATTCATTATCTGGAATGTATTGATTGAATTAATACAAACGTACTTTTCAAAGCCAAGCAGTCAAGCAGGAAGGAAATGAAGCAAATAATGGCTCGATTTGGAGCACTTGAGCCTCATACAGCAGGTGGAAACAAGGGGGGGGCTCTAATTCTGCTCTCAAGCCAGCTGGTCCTAAAGCGAGGCTGCAGCCAATCTCACTGACCGCTCTGTTTCCTACTGAGCTGTTTCAGCTGAAGGAACTGTGCCAAGAGGTGTGGCAACTCTCTCTTCAAATCACCTTTTATTTCCAGGCTTTACAAGGCTCTCTCCGGTTGTAATCGCAACATAATCATGCCCACTACATCTATTGATTTGTTCACGGTGCACTTCCACTGGAGCAGCCGAATGGTATCCTTAGGCGAAGCTCGTGCCAAGAGAGATATGATGACACCAATTAGATTACACTGATATTCAATGGATTTAGGTGGGGTGGGTGAGAGTCCCAGAAGTCCCTCAATGTCATTCTAATTAATTATTTATCATTACCTAAACATACAAATTAGTTGTCAGTTTAAGGGCATGCTTTCACGGAAGACATGTTCAGTCTGTCTCTGGGGATAACTTTCATCATGGCATACGTACCAATTATTTATTATTATCCTGCTAATTCTTTTTAGAGCAGAAAGAGTGAAGGTCAGAGAGGAAGAAAAAAGGCACAGTGATTTGTGAGTGAAGCCCACTGACATTTATCCCTTCCGTGGACTTTCAAGATCTGTTTAGAAAGATGCCGTTGCCCCCTTTCCTTATTCTCAAAGTGAATGTCAAGGACAGGCGTAAACAGCGATGTCATACCTCATTACTGATCATATTTATTCTAAGGAGATGCCCTTATCACAGTGATTTGTAATTAAATGGATGAGACCGCAATTTTGAAAAGATCTGTCATTTTCTCATTCCAAGTTCTTGAGAGGGGGGGGGGGGGGGTTGTTTAATGGATGAACTATTTGTCTTTTCCAGCCATGATGCATGATAAATGCTTTTCATCTCATTTTAAGATCAGACAATCACAGTTTGAGTGGGTCTAATTATAGCAGCCTCCCATGAGTTGGCATTAAACTACAGAAGCAAGCAGACATCTGGTAATAATTGGCACATTTAGAAAGGGTCCGTGGCATTTTACAGATGTTCCTGTGCACTGTTTGAAGTGTGTCAGGACAACCATTAACTCATTTTGAGATGACACCGAAAGTGCAAGAAACTAGGAACTCAAACCTCCTAACTTCAAATGCTCCGTCTGATGTTAAGGGCACATCAAATGCCACATCGACAGGATGAACGTAGCAAAAAAGAAAATCATGTTTATTCATTAATAATGTGTTAGAGGACAGACTTTTCTATGCCACAAAGGGCAAACTTATTTTAGTTAACTTTAACATTTATCTTTGGAATCATTTGGTGCTTAAACATTCATAACATTGACTATTAGCTTTACGTTAATACACATTGACTCTGGCTTCTACTGTATAATAAGTCAATACTACATTTGCCTTAACCACATAGTACAATCAGCAAATCATGTTACATTGACACATCAAAAAGTGTGGGCTCGAATATCACCTGGAAATGAAACACACTGTGATCAACAAACAGCTCCCAGAGATGGTCAAGAAGTTTCTTCCTGTTCTACAACGTCCATGTTGTTTTGCCCCTATGTGTCTCATAAATAAAAGCATTTTATGTGGTCTAAGTAAAATCTAGGACATTAGGCTATTAATGGCCAAGGGACTCCTCTCCTGGGGCAACAGTGTTAATCGGAGCAATAGGTCTCCTTCCTGCTGGATCAATGTCAGCACAAATTTCAGATTGCTTTCCTGATGTGCGCCAAGTTATCTGTGATTCAACTTTAATAGGTTATTGAACGGAGCCAGCATTTAGGGAGCAGGGCCGTATTTCACGTTATTGACAATCAAATGCACACAACTTTCTCATTAGCATGCATTAGGAAAAAACAGAATTAATCTTGACTACACCATTGGGGAACATGACTACCGTTACACGCTTGTTTAAACAAACATGCCGAACAGTGGCTCGGTGTCAGGTGAGGAGGGGACATGAGGAATGTAGGTAAATAGAGCCTGACAGACGTTACACCGGACAAAAAGCTCCTGTGTTAACTGAAGGAGAAGCATATGAAGAAAACAAAGGGATGAGCAGAAACAACAGTGTATTTCTTTCTAAAAATAAATGAAACATTGCATTATATATTTATAATGATAAAGCAATCCACAATATCATCTTTAATGTTGCAAGACTTCAGTGCATCACTGTCATCATGGTTTTCAGCATGAATGCCACTTCAAAGATTTGTAGTGCATAAATCTAGTATCTCTGTTATGCAGGGCAAAAGAGGTCTAGATGTTTAAAATTTATTTGACCAATAAATTGGCATCAATTTGAAGAATACTGTGTAATGGACAGTCATTCATTTTCATATTCTTTACAATTACACTGAAGCACACACACACGCAAACACACAGATGTGCACTAACAGCTATGCAAATAGTACGTCCAAATGATATCTGGGCTCGTGATGGGCGTGACTTTCCTGCTTTAAGCAAGCTCATTATACTGTAAAGCGTTTGCTCTGACAATTCCTAACTGAAATGCAGCGCTTGGATGACAAATTGAGTGGTGGCAATTCAAACTGGCTGTGCTAAATCAGATGACATTTCACTGCAACTGAAGGTCAAGTGTTTTTGTCAACATGGACAGAGCCTGATGACGAAGCTGCCAACATCAGGTGAAAGATTTACAGCACATGTATTACTCAAACACGAAGTGCACATAACACGTGTGAGAGGAGGGAGGTTACTGTATGTTGGTAAAAAGGTATATTCACACTGTTAAAGTGAAGGTATGCATGTAGAGTGATAATATCCATGTATAGGGAGTGCAATACGTTGTATTGTAGGCTTGTGGCAGTTTATAAAGTGTTAAACAATAAAAAAAGAACAAATTCATTACAAAAAAACAACAAAATTTAAATAAAAACTGAAATTTCAAGTGGAAGTGCCGCTGCATGACGGGCGTGAAAGTTATTTCTTTCAGCACTGGTGTGGTGGAGCCAATCAATCAACCGTATGTTTTGGGCTCACCATTTCCGGACCCGTCCTCTCTCCCCACAATTCCTGTTCCTTCTAAAAAAAATTGAAGAAAACATTCAAATGTTAGCCAGTTCCAAGAGCTATTTAACAACTAAAATATGTCACAGAGTGCGTGTAGCTTGCCATGCTTCACGTTTTCTAGCTTTGTTGCTCGTAGTGTGAACATAACATCAAGGCTTTTATTCAAGACGTCCAGGATTTAGATCTGTGAAGCAGTCAGAAATCGCAAAATCTGATATTTTCTTCTCAAATCCTTCAGCCACATTAAAGCACAACAACCAAAAGGTCAGGGAAATCATTTTTTCTTTTCTACATTTTGTTGGTTATTGTGCCTAATGTGGCTCTGACTGGCTTCACTGCAACACTGCAGTTGCTCTTGAACAGCAATATTACAAAAGGAAACCTAAATTTGAATCTGCTGAAAAGGTTTAGTCAGCCATTGCTTTTAGCTTTACAAAACAGTATAAAGATATGACCACGGTTCCTCCACAGCAAATGGCCTCAATGTTGACCAGTGGCAGCTACTGACATTAGGAGGGCAATAACGTGAATTATTCATTATTTTCTATATACTGTATATACATACTGTTCCGTGCTCCTGGCATAAGTTATTGAGTAATTCATGTCAGGTGTTTACAATTGGTATTAACATTGCTATGGAGAAAAAAGAATGTTTGGTGCATTTGCTGCTGACCCAACCTCAAAGCCATTTGACAAATCATTGCAATGCATCTCCCAAGAGAAAGCTATGCCAAATGTCATCATACACAAAGGTCTGTAAAGGTGGTTTACACCACAAAGTCATATACATTCAGACACAATATCACACCTGTCATGACACCTTAGTGTTTATGTACTACAGTTCAAACCTTGTTTGCATAACTGCAGCCAACAGTAATGTAGCCGGAGAGGGAAAAAGAAAAAAGGGATGTTAAAAAGCATGTACGTCAACCATATCTCATGCAAGGCTCATAAATAGCACGACATCTCCCAATCTTTCAGCGTGTCATTAGACCGCATTTTTTTTTTTTGTGTGTGGCATTTATACGCCAAAAGGTTAATGTTGTGAAACGGCTTCTCACATGTCACTTAAAGCCATGTGTTATTGTGAAATGGTGGCAGTTACGTTTAGTCAACGAAACCACATAGTTAGGTTTAGGGAAAACATCTTGGTCGGGCATAAAATAACTACGTAAACTAAGTCAAATATGCGCGTTTACAACATAAGTGCAGAAAAAAGGTCTCCCCCGTAACTTCAAAAAGAAAAAGAAAAAACAATTTAGGACGCGGGTCTCAAACACCAGTCTCCTGGTTCAAAGTGATGCGTTTGTTTGACCCATGTAACTCCCCACCCATCCGCCATAAGCAGTCTCTCTCACATTAAAGACATCACTTGTTGAGGGCTCATCATAGTTCTGTGAATGCTTTTGCATTGCAGTCAGTGCGGACTACATGGCGTTCAAATGACACGCAAATATAATGCATGCAACAAAAGCAAAAATGATCCACCCAAAATGACTTAAAATTATTCAGTCATTCATACGCCATTTAGTGAGAGCTATGTGCAGTGTGTGTGGTAACAAACTCCAAAAAGCAGCAAGGGGCACAGGCAAGGGTTTGACATTAGACATAATACAGAATAAGGGCCTAGCGTCCAGCCAAGCGGACAGACGAAGCCTTCATGTTTAGACTCTGCCAGGGGTAAATATTCACTATGACATTTGTGTTGTATGCTATTTCCATCGGCTGATTTCTAGCCGACTGACATTTTCATCCAAGTCACACTGGCCGTGATTTCTACATTTCAAATCTATTTAAAATATTGAATACACGCAGGGAGTGGGAACAGCGAAACGCATTGTAAGGTGGTCATGGTGTTCTTGCAGTGAAGACCAGTTATAACACCTCTCTGACACAGCCTTACCCGCAGAGTTTGTGTTCAGTATTTTCTGCCTTATTTTAATGGCCTTTAGTTTAGAAAAAAACATGTTCTAGTTAGCTTTACCTTAATTTGGAAATAAACATGCAACAAACCGGCAAAGCACTCTGCCGTGTTTTAACTTTGGTTCAAGCTTGGCTTAGTATATCTTTTGAAGTTTCATATAATCTAGACATCCCTGATTTAACAGTCAGCGCTCTCTCTTGTATTCTGCAGACTTCCCACCACAGCAGCTCTTTTGAAGCATGCATTACACTGTTGGCTAACCGCTTTTTTGGTCGTGCTAGTTCTTGTCTTGTTAGCTACCTTTTGGCATCCATCCCATTAAAATGTTGTAACACATCGTTATTGCAACAGTTGAGGTGTGTTTTGAGATTTGTCTTGTTTTTTTCCTTCTAGTTCATATTCACAAACTGCCCAACTGCTGCCAGGAGACATTAAGCACTTAAGTTTGATACTTTCTGGTATGAACTCAAAATGATCCCACACACTGCTCTCTCATTTGAAACCTCTAAATTGGTGGCTGACATCCATCATCTCAAACGGGCACTTCTTCTGCGACTGACGTGGTACATTAAAATTCCTTCTGCGCAGCTCATAGGCATTTAAGATAAATAATCAGTTTGAATAAACAATTCAAGTTCAAGTTTTCAGTAACGCAAATAAAACTATTGCATTGAACCGAATTACATTGTAAGGTGTCTCTATTTTTTTGTCCACCTCCTGCATGCGCTATCTCTCCCAAAGCAATTAAACCATACGAGCGAGGGGAATGAAGACGCACGAACCCATTATGTGGCGTTGGCCTAAAAGCAAGCTTGGTTAATTTTTCAGAGGAATTTCCACTAATGTATTCAGAGACTGGGAAACATGACAAAATAAAAAGCTCACATTGGCAGCTAAGAAGAAAAGTGTGCGTCTAAAGTGTCCTCGGCCAAAGGCTTTCATAATCACAGTCATCTTGAACGGTGAATGCTATTCATCATCAATGTAAATAATAAAAAAAACAAATAAAAAGGTCTTTATTATGATGGATGGGAATGGTGCTTTAAGTTTTGGTCTACTATATCTTTAAGAAAAAATGCATACACACTACTTAAATAATGTATTAGCTTCATTCAAACAGAAATCAAAGTATTTTCCTAAACACACTGATAATATTTATGAGTTCTTTTTAAAATGATCTGGGGAAAGGCTACCGGTATTGTGGGCAGTGCTTTGAGTCAGGTTGAGATGTATTTGTTTGATGGGGTCGCTGAGGCAAATGAAACCTTTCAAACTCATAATACAGACCCAAATTGTAAATGCCACAACAATTTATTAGCAGAGTTGATGTGGAGAACATGTGCAATATGGAACTCGAGGAGAAGCTTACATACATGTCATTGCCCCAAAGACACTGCAACACTGCTTTTCATTTGCAAGAACTAATTCAAATTCAGCAATCTTTGAGTTTGTTCAATTTCTGTGTAAACGAATCAGGCCCAAGGGCGCAATCTCCATCAAAAGTCCATCTTGCTCTTTATTAGGTGGATCCTAATTCAGACGATGCTGTTTTTCAATCAACTACAGTACATACGAAAAATCCTTATTTCAACTTCGACTTTAAATTTGATTCCACTTCATTAAAATGCTCATTCCCCCCCCCCCCCCCCCCCCCCCCCATCCCGACAAAGTCTAAGCTGTGAGTCATCCCGTGTTGCTCGATAATTTCAGCGCCCTTTAGGAAAAAGGTAGACAGTGTATATTGATTGATTTGTGCTGGGGATATACGCTAAAACAAACAGATATCTTGCTCTAAAGATCAAATTCTTCACCAACTCTGGCAGCATTAACAAATGCAGCTGAGACTGGGTCCAAAACACAGACACAAGATAATTAGTCACACCAAGCTTGGAGTAGGAAGGGCAGCAAAGCAATCTGACTGAAGGATGTATTGATCCTGCAGAGAGGGAGGGGCACCCAGTCAGGAGTCATGATCAATCTTGCGAACCAACTCTCTCAATCTGTGATGAAACCTGAGTGTGTTTGTATGGGGAAGCATTCTATCTACACTAGACGCACTCTGATCGCATGTGTGTGTGTGTGTGTGTGCGTGTGCAGCCACATTAACACTACCAACAGCTTGGTGTATAACTTGTCAGAAAGAGACAAATGTCTGTGTGAGCAAAAGACTCCCAGGGGTTGGAGGAGGGGGGGGGGGGGTTTGGCGGTACCACAACAAGCCTTTATCATTGAGTTAAAAGCCATCTCTGAGCCGACGATTCTCCCCATCAAACCGAGCGCTCCAAACCGTGGCACAGTGGGAGCTTTAAAACCGGCTCAGGGAGTGATAAAAAAGGTAAATCTTCCCAAATATAAACAGTTTGCATATTGGTGTTATCCAGTGGCAGGTCACAGGTGGGTTTCATCTGATTAGACAGTGGTGATGCATATCAGAAGGTGCAGCCGACCAATTGCACTGTAATTCATCTTCCTCTGATAGGAGGAGGAGGAGGAGGACAAGGTGGGGAAGGAGTGCAGTGGGACTGAAGTGGGTTGTAAAAGCTGCAGTCCTCCCTTAAGCCTTGAAAGATACGGGATCAATGTTCAGTTATTTATTTTTGCATTTCGCAAAAAGGGTAAAACAACAAGAAAATACAGCTCAAGAGTTTGTTTTGTTTCCAGGTTGTGGGGGTGTAATAATGCTCGGTTCTGGCCTCCAGGGTTGGGTGTATGGATCAGATATCTGACAGAACGCTAAGCTGCAGGGACACCCACGGCAGTGGAACTGTAGACGGCTAATTGACAGGCTGTTGGAGACGAAGCAGGTCCAGATAGCCAGTCACTTTCACGCTCCCACACTCCGCGGTCTCCACCAGGGGGAAGGCGGGCCCGCACGGCAGGGGCGCGCACGTGTGAGCGTGTGCGTATGCTGTCAAGGGGTGGATGTCACTCTCGCAGTCATCTACACATGCAGGCAGGTCAATTTTACACAAATATACACACACAGACACGCACACACATACTCACAAATCTATATAGAACTGAGAACGAGAGCCTGTGCATGTGAGTTTTCGCAGGACTCGCAAACAACCAGCGGGACATATTTCTCGTTGTTACAGGGAGGATCACACTTATTTCTACAGATGCTTGAAAACCACACACCGAGTATGAGACTGACAAGTGATGTGACCTTGGATGTGAAAGTAACAATAAAAAAAACATGGCGCATGGCTTCAACACGGCATGAAAATATAGAGCTTGTTTTGCAGTAGAAGTAAAGCCGGGTCATTGTAGGAGACATGTTGCAGGTTTGGTGACTCATCTTGGTATGATAGCACATCAACGTCTGTACATTGCTGGTACCAACCCAATAGGTAAAATTCACACACACACACACACACACACACACAACACTTAAATGCTATTCTATATGTACAGTCTTCTAGGTTTAAGCGCATGCTCTACCCACCGCTCTTTATCAATAATTTGCTTATTATATTTAGGCTGTTTATATGTGCTGTCCTTTGCTCATGGTATTTTTGATGTTTTTCTGATTAACCACCCTTGTTGAGATCAACTCACAATAATGTCACTTTTGTGCCATTTGTTCACAGTATTGATTTGCATTAATGTGGTTTACGATTTAATTCCAGTATGAAGGACAGGAGGGGGGTCGAACATCATCTATAGCTTACACTATTAAACTTTCAATTATCTATAAAACACACAACAGGGACTTTAATCAGTGTAATGACAGATCGCAGGTGCAGAGCCCCTCAGTTTCGTCCCCCGTTAACCCAGGTTTTTATAGCTCATCTCACATGCCACCCTATAGCTGTTTAGTTATCCCCATGAATATATGCAGAAGGGATCTGTCCTTGCTGAGAGCAAAATCTGATAATGCAGCAGCAAACACAGCTGAGAGTCAGAGCAAACCAATTCAGAGCTCTGTTTAAAAAAAAGCCAAAGGGCTCGCTGCTCATCTCTGCGACAGCACAACACAATAGATGAACAATTATTCAGTTTTAGACTGGAAGAAAAATAATCTATTTATTCATGGCTGGTTGAATTAGCTTTATCTTCTGTGATTAATCCAAGTCAATAATGTAATCTTTAATTATAAAGAATGGCCTTATTACCTACGTCAAATAATCACGCCGGTCCACACTGCTGAAAAGGGGAAAACAAATGTCTCTGCTGCGTGATTATGTATTTTCCGGCCATAAATTAGAGCACCCAGACAATTTTGTTCGGGCGCTGAGACTTGCATTTATTTATATCTTTCAAACAGTGCATGCACAGAAGCCAATTAATGATTGTATGTAATAAACTAATAACTTAAAATAGAAGGAAAAAAAACATTCACACCCTTTAGTGTTTTTTTGTGATTCAAGCATTTTATAGCACACATTTGAGACAGTGGGGTTTTGGCTAAATTTACCATTCAAATGTAATGATGAACTATTATTTATGTTATGTTAATTAAGAGCAATCACTTGAAATACTTTATGCAATAAAACAGATTGCTAACTAGAGGTCTATTGCACAGAACATTGTATTTTTTTTACTGAAGAAGCTTAAATACAGGAAATTATTTCAATTATATTTCATCATACATTTTTCCCAAGAGCCCCAAATCCATGTAGCTATTATGAAAATGAAACATCTGGAGCTCCTGGGATAATCAATCGACAGAAAAACACATTACAAGAAGTCGATCCTGAAGGAGGGCCCCACGAGAGGACGAATAATGGCCAATGTGCGCACGAGACGTTTGCATGGGTGTGCATGTGGCTTTGTACGTGCTTACATGTGATTAATAGCACGCCACCTATAGTAATGGCTTCCTTGCTGTAACGGATGATGAGCAATTTGCAGTTACAAAATACACACTCACAAAAGCACGAGCAGAGGAGTGAATGCGCGTGACTGGGTTTGTGCTTTGTTGCCTTTGCATGCTGCTCTCCTGCCTGGTCCCAAAGCTCCCCAGTCCTTCCTGCCTACGAACTCACAGTTTTGTTCCCCGCCAGGAGTCGGAGTAAGTGATTTGTCATGCGTGGAGGCAGCAAGTAGCCTGTAACAAATCTAACTGACGGCCCACGAAAATGCAGATCACATAGCCGACAGAGAGGAAACAGCAGCTTCGGGGATTTTTCAACAGGATCTTAATGTGTGATGAAGTCGCCCAGTGTCCAAAGAGAGCTACAGGAAGCTTCATAGACTGACACGGGACAGACATTTCCAAGATGTCAGAATTGTCCGCTAATTAATGTACTCAGGGAGGACTGAGTGTCAAAGTGTCATAGGACATTGCCATCAAACGCACTAGAAGCACATAATAAAGTTTTACTCATGTTATTGGTTCAGACTAAATTTTGGCAAACTTTTCAGCTCCCCCGAGGAACACGACATTTCCTTTTGACTGATGGAACGAATGAGAATTTTTTTGAAGGGGGATCCATTCTCAACTTACTTTAAGTCTCCATGTGGGCTGTCTTTAAGACAACAAAGATACATTAATACATCACTACGCTATTAGAGAATCCAAAATGAGAAGCAGTGAAATGTCATTATTTCTTTGTTGTAATTTGGCACATCAGAGGTAATGTAGTGCCATCCATGTGATAACACAGAATCTTTAGGTCTCAGGAAGGTGAGCATATCAATGTTCAACATACCCTATTAAGACTTGACACCCACACTTTATCATCGCTAAAGCAATTGCATATTCCTATTCCTGCAGGAGAGATGGGGAAATCCATCTCCTGCAAGGACAGTGCCTTTAATAAATAGTGCACAGAACACAGGCACAAACTCTCCCTCTTTCACCTGATCCCCCTCTTTCACTCTCTCTCTCTCTCTCTCTCTCTCTCTTACACTCATACTCACACACACACACACGCACACACACACTTTCCGGCTCTCTTGGAAATTGTTTCATTGCTTTTAGCCAATCTGGCTAATGCAAAAATCATGTATGTCTGTCTTTAAATATTTAATCTTAACAGCAGCAAGATTGAAATACAACGTTGAAGAAGCATTACTCCTTCCCTCCTGGTAGGTACAAGAGCTCAGCGAGAGAGAGAGAGAGAGAGAGAGAGAGAGAGAGAGAGAGGCAGCAGAGAGAGAGAGAGAGAGAGGCAGCTGCTCTGCAATGTCAGAAAGAGAGAGCGACAGGGAGAGATGGAAAAGAGAGGAAGAAGAGACTCGGCTATTTTCGATGACAATTTTGTTGCCATGCACTCTCAGCTACTGGAGTTGGAAGCAGCATTAAAGCACAGTTTGCCTTGGAAAAGTATACAACCACATACGACAGCTCTCTCTTCTTCAGTAGCAGCCTTTGTTCTTTTGACATAATAGATTCTGGAAACAGGCTGAAACGCACGGCTGGAGAGAAGCACTGTTGCTGCCTAGAACTTAGTGAGAAGAAATGCAGCTCAATGACTGAGGCAAAGTCATGAATCTTGCATACGGAAATGTATCGTGGGAACCGCATGGCCCCTGGAGATGAGTACACGCACAAAGAGAATTTCAATTTCTCTTGCCTTGAAGTGTTCATTTTGCTTTTATGCTTATCGGTAGTTTTGTGTGAACAAGACGAGTCTCGTAAAGTTGCGTTCGTATGATTCCTAAAATGTAAAAATGTGACTTTACTTACTTTCTACAAGAAAGTTCTGATAAAGACAACACATAACGATGAGATAATATGATAAGAGTCTGACAAAGACAGAACTTTGAGAAACTTTTTCACTCACCACAGAGAAGTCCTCGGCTGAACAGTTCTGTCCACTGAAATTGCAGCTCTTGAGCATCTCTTCTAACTGATGTCCTGTCCTGTTGAAGATGTCCTGCATGTCAGGGGCAGGATACATCAAATCAGTAGGTTTGTGCCCATCCTTGTTTTTGGGGGGCAGACCTGTCAAGTTAGCCAGGTGGTAGATGTCGGCATCGGTGAGCGCGGAGAAGCGAAAGCGGTTGATATTGCAGATGGTCACAGCGGGGAAAACCATCTCTGGGCTCGCCTCTTCATTCAGAGACGTGACATGAGGGTGCTCCAGGTAAGAGATGGCACACTTAGCCGCGTGGTATAGAAACAGTGCCAGTGAAGTCAGAAAGGCAAGAGCCCAGAGAGTCTGCCGGATGCCCAGGCGACCAGAGACAAAGATGTGGTTAATCCCATGAAGAGAGCAGGAGTTAGCAAACCCGACCAAGTCCTTAGCCGGAGGTGTGCAGCTCTCCTCGATCAGGCTCTCCTTGTCCCCATCCTGCTTGCTTTTCTGCTTCTCATCCTCCTCTGCAAATTTGATTTTGCAAACAAATTCGATAGGCATGGGGGCAGCCAGGTCTGCGTTTTGGTTTTGTTTTTGGTGGCAGCTGTCAGCCCTGGATCACTTCTCTCCTACTTCCTTGGCTTTTGTCCTCTGAGCAGGAAGCAACTCCGGAAAGAAGAGGAAAAAGACAGAGGAGAGTTTGTTGCTGCTGCTGCTGCTGCCGTTGCTGCCTCTGCTGTGACTGATAGTGCTGCTGCTGCTGCTTCTGCCGCCACGGCTCCTAGTGACTAGAGCGCTGCTGCTGCTGTGCTGCTACTGCTCTGAACGCTTGTCTCACTACTTGATCAGCTCACACAGTCTCGCTTATCAGCAGTAATACAGCTGTCAAATAAAAAAAAAACCTTGCACACTGCCTCCGACCAACAGATGAAAATGCAGCATTTTCAGTCGGACTAAAATAGGCACAGTGTACTTAATAATTCATGAGAAGGTAACATTCTTATTATTTCCTCCTCACTGGCGTGAGTCGCAACTTCCCCCGGTCATCCCTGCACTTCCAGCAGACAGACCCCCCTCCTGCTTTATCCACTTGTTTGGAAGGCTGTTCTACATTTAGACCTGAATAAAGTTGGTGTCAAAGGTTGTTCTGCCAAACATCCGGTGTTTCAATGCACTGCAGGAGGTCAGCGTTTTTTAATGCCACCCCCAATAAGGTCTCTGGAGAATGCCTAATTGAAACAATAATGAGGAGTGCGAGTATAGTGGAATTGAGCACAAGGGACTCCTGGTAATCAATGTTGTCTTTGCAACAAAAAAAGTAAAAGACTATTGATTTGAACGAACGTGTTTGTCAGAGATTAGGAGAGGCAGTGCAACAGTGTTTTCTTATCAGGAACTAATGGTAGCGTCACGAGACTCCTGTACGAATTAGAATTAGTGAAAGCCTCCTGATCTGGACCTCGATGCTGCTAAAGATGTTGAAATAAAGTATTGATCCGCCTCCGTCCCTATCCTTGACAGTGTGTGTCTTAGTGCTGTTAATGGCCCATTTCCAAGTTGCCAAACAAAATTATGCAAATTCGAGGCTGAAAAGGGAGAACCTTAATGCATGTTATTCCCCTTTAAATGGAATTAGTCATGCGGGTCACATTCACATCACAAGGGGCTGGGACCTCGAGAGAAAAGGCATATCTAAAAGTGAATTGAACCGCAAACACACATGCAAAGTCAAATCCGAGAGAGCATCAGAAATGCACAAGAAAGGGTAAAAAATAAATCTCTCGATGACGTTGACCTGTGAAATACCTTCATCTTTTTCGTAATTTTTGTTGTAAGTAAAGGAGCATTTCAGCATAAGCAAACACTAAATGATGAGAATAGTCAGATCTAAATTAGATTAAATTTGTAAAACGAATCTCTTTAGGGACAAAACAATGTAACAACAAATATCCCTTGCCTTGTTTTCCATTCCTTTTTTTTTGTCATTGCAGTGACTCAGACATTTGCTTTATATACTTTTATCTGTCGTAGGACTGTCTTTTCATGTTCTCTTCTTCGGCTAGATAACCAAAGATATCTAGGATATTGCCTTTACTTGATGGAAGCGAAGCGTCCATGGTTTAGCTAAGCCTCTGGCAGGCACTGAGGTCTGCTAACCACAGAGTGTTTTATGTAGTCACTCCCAGAGGATGCTGGGCTTATTTACAGTCTCACAGAGGAAATGAAAGCTCACAGTCCACACCATGACTAAATACCAAATGTGAATAAAAAACACGCAGGCACATCTGGCACATGAAAACCATTCAAGGAGTGCATGGCATTATGTTTGTTTGTCAGAGCCAATAACCCTCCAAAACCCAGGCCTGTTTCGTGTTTGATGCCCTAAATATGACATACAATGGTTTAAATGTCGTTGATATTCAAGTTATCTTTCACACTGACATGAAAATACAATATTATTACATATTACAAATACATTAGCAAGTTTTTTTTGTATGGCTTTAAGGGCACGTCTAACACAAGTAATATGAATTAAAACTTTTCCAGTTTATGAATGCTGTAATCCAAATGCTTTTCTCTTTTTCAAATACAAGGCTCATCTGTGAATGAAAGTATTCAAAGGTTTAAAATTAAAATTAAAATGGTTGGAAGAACTGAGGGATGCGGACGGATGATGAGAACAGGGCAGGCTGACAGTTTTATGATCTCATCCAAAAAGCTCCATCTATTGGACGTCTCTGTGGTCAGTTGTTGCTGTGATGTAAACTGCACAATTTGGCAATTTAACGACGGATTCAGCTCGCTGTCCAAATGTCAAGGGAGGGTGGTTTACCCCAGACATGCTCATATTATAATTAATTAAAAATGAAATATGATTAATCTATTTTCTTTGGTTGTAGATATTTAAAAAAAAAATTCAACATGTTTTAAAACTGAGTCTAATACATCAATTATTGAGTAAAAACACCACAGGGAAGAGTGAAACAAAGACGGAAACTGAAGCATATTAGGCAACAAACAGCTTATAAGCCCTGCAATCTCTTTTCTGATAGTATTGGAAGTGCTTTCCCTGGAGGACTTTTTGTGTCCAGGGACTATAGCAAAGGGACTAGATCTACACCCTGGTTCCTCAGATCAGGGTACAGTAAGTTTTCAACAGGGGTATCTATGGAGCATACAGTGTATTGATCTATTAATCAAAATGAATACAGTATTTTATTTTCCTCCGTTGGTATGCAAAAGTCATTACAGTAGTAAGGGCAAAACCTTCTGAAGAAATGTGTGTGTTTGGTTGAATTTCAGTGCATATTATGGAACCTAGAATCCCTGATCAACCAGCTCCAACTGTGAGGCCAGCGTCATAGTATTGGCTGGTGGTTATATAATCTCCGTTAACCATCATACATTATAGCTAAATTGTGATTTGAACCCCAGAGCTTTTACCCACAGGAGGGTTAAGGTTACTTCATCTTCAGCCAGGAAACCTGCTTTGCACAAGACTCCTAAAGAAGAATTAGCCAAACACCATGCACCGATGTGAGCTGGATAATCTTGTGTGAATAAAACGTTGTGAGGCAAACATGGAAAATACAAAGTCAAAAAACATGTGAGTGGCAGCAAAACTACCTAAACATGTTAATAAGTACACAGTGTTTGAATTCGGTTCAATTAAGGGACAGACTTTAAGTTAGAAGAGAAATGAAGAAGGTTTCTGCCTTTAGTTTGTATGGCAATGAATGACATTCTGACACTCATCATCTATCAATTAAGAGTACATTTCCTGTGGGTTCAATTTGCGCTAAAGGAGGCTTGTGGCAACAAGTTGATGCATGTTTGTGACTGTGAAAGCTGTGGTACTGCGAACAGTTTCCACATTTTTCTAGTGTTAAAAAACTTTTTAACTCTTGCAAGCGAGCACACTAATAATCAAACAGTCTGAAGAAGAGATATTCAAGTACAATTCAAGAAGGTCCAGTTGATAAAATGGTCAAGGTGCGTAGTGCTACTTTGGTTGGACCAGAGAAACAGTCTCAGACACACAGTCTGTGGCCAGAAAGTATAGCTGCTGTCATCTCTCTCACGTCTCTCTCACAATGTTGTTCTCTCCAGCACACCGTCTACGCATGGTAAGCTATCGAGTTGATTGACTCAACTGAGTGAAGCTATTGACGTTTTTTAATGTTTGTACATTGAGTGAATTGCAAATGCTCAAATGCTTTCAAATAATCAATCAACCTAACACTGCAGGTCCTGCATTGAATGTGATTAACAAATGAAATTAAAACCGTCAGCAGTCAATTATTACTCAATTAATGATTTTTATTAATTGGTTATATTAATGTATATTTGCTAATGCTCTAAATTCAAACAGGAAAATGCATACCACACATTTACAGTGTTGTGAAGTTGCGGATTACAGCCAACTCATTACCCCTCCGCTCACTCCTCTCTTTTTCAAGTCAGCGGTACCGCGAGCCGCTGAGTGCAAAAACCATGGTAACGCTGCTCACCTCGCTCACAGGCCATGCCTCCCGTAATAACAGTACTTTAGGAGGAACGGAAGTCAGACGGCGGCTGGAGGTGCCACATTTTTGCACTCTGCGGCTGACATTACTGCAGTTTCAGGTGACGTAAAGACGTGAAAGGCTCACGGCTATAGAGCCAGTGTGTGATTTGTCCTTTCTGGGCTTCTGTGTCAACATGGTGGTGCAACACATGGAAAAAGACTTTCCTTATGCAGATATGAAGTGCTCATTCTAAGCTAACAACAATTCTTAGTTTCAGGTGATTATACACTAATGAAAACATAGCTCTGAGCATTTTAAACTACTTCTACAAATAGATCCCCTGACATGCGTTACATTGTGCCTTTAAGATAGTTGTTATTTTGTATATAAGGACTGTGTCTCTTTCCATCTCTTTAATAATAAAAAATAAAAAAATGAAAGAAAAGCTAGCACTGCAATTCAGTCCTAAAAGTGCAGCCGTGAGATAAGCCTGTTTACAGATAGATTTGACATTCAATGTTTAAACTTGCATGTGTGCAATTTCTATTCGACAGGTATTAATGTGTTAATAAGTAATAATGAAGACTCATGCAACAGAGGCTGCTGCTACCTCAGCAGTAACACAGGCAGGTATCTGCGTTTAACAGAGAACATGGCTCTGTGGAAGCGGCAGGGGAAATGTCATATTTGCATAAAAGCCACAACATATTGTATTTCTTGTTTTTCTCGATGTTTCATATTCGAAGGTGTGGAATTGTAGAGGCTGCAGACAGCAGGCTGATATTTGGTCCCCGGTCCCCCCCCTTGAGCTAATAACGGAGATCTCCGCTGAGTGAGAGGAAACTTTAGATTGAACTTTTATAATCTAATGAGGAAATGTCCTTAAGTGAATTAAACCACTTATGTCTGTGTTCACAAAGCCTTTCATTGTAGTGTTTCATCTGCATCTCTATCTGATAACTAGAGCCCAATTACAATTACAATTTACTTTCAGGCTTAAAAGCCTGTGTTGTAACTGTGTTTCATGTTTCATATGCACCTTCTTTCATCAATACAATGAATAACACGTCATAGCTTTTGAATGGATGTACCAGCTCTGGGTATACCCAGAGCTTTGCTAACTGAAGGCGATACAGTATAATTACGTTGTGATGGAAATTCCCGCACTTTCTGAGACTCAGTTGTTTGAGCTAAAAGCAAAGCAAATTTGTCTTGTTCACAAGAAATGTATGCACACCAAGATGTGCATAAATAAGCCATGATAAAGAGCTCTGCAAATGCAAAAAGCCATCTTCATCACCATGTAAGATGTAAATGAAATTCCCAGGGGATGGCATCCATGCAGCCCATTTATAATATCAGGTCTCTCTAATCTGCACGTATGACACGGTGACCCATCGACACCCTCCCACTGCATTCACTGGTCGGTTCGATGGTCATATCGGAACCAAATCACAAAAAGATCAGACTTTCAGTGACAGTCATTCTGAATGCAAAACTGCCTACATATCAAAGTATCGTCTATTAACAGGTTGACAAGTCACGGTCAATTCAGAGTCAGTTCAAGCGTGTCATCATACATGGTACTACTGTATTGGCCCTGTTACATGTAACCATTTGCCTTTTTCTCAATGCCTGTTCTGGTTTGTCATCACAAACTGAAAGCTGTCCACAAAATTTCACATAAAGCTGCCAAAATTGTCCTCCCGATCTGTCGTTTTCCTAATTTGTTTAAACTCACCTCCTGCAAGCACAGTTGTCACAGACTCCAATGACCTGCTTTACAGTCGCTTTACTGTTCCTCCTTTCAGCTGAAAGAACAAGACAATAAGAAGGGCAGGCTTCGCTGTATATGACTGAAATCACTGAACTACCTATATCACGGTACCGTATGTGCGCTGTAATGTGTATTGTTAGTGTGTGCGTGCTTGTTAGTGCTCTGTGTACTGTTACCACTCATCTATCCATCTATATTTACACTGCAATAATTGGTTTGTGTGGCAAACTGAATTAAAAATGCATGCCCTCTATAATAAATTAATATTAAATGTTTCAAATAAAATTAACATTTAATTTATATGGCATCATGACCATGACGCCCACAAAGTGGTTTCATTTTGTGATCAGCTCCACTTGGCTGCTCTCCCCTCACCATGGCATTTCTATTCTGGTCATCGTGATGACACAGTACACTCAATATTACTTATACATATATAAAACCTAAGAGCATATAAGAGCAAACATTGTACCAATGTACTGTTTTTCAAGAGAAAAGACAATTACCACTCCTCAAAATGATGTAGAAGTTTAGAGAATATATTCATCTGTAGAACACACTGACTATTTCAAACAGGTTTAGTGGTACAGTTAAGTCAATACATGCATGATGCTCACTGTACACAACGTCAAAATTCACAGTGAGCAAAAGGCTCACAACAGGCCAACACGTCGATGTAAATTTGCAGTGAAATTCTAACATGACCTACTGTATTATACTTATACTGTATATTGCTGCAAAAGGAAAGCATTCTGGGAGTCTTAAAGCTTGCTTATATGATCCCAACGGTCAAGTGTTTCTTTTCACAGTAATTTACCGCTCACCACAAACACATTACTGTACATTCTGATGATAATAAGTTACTGTATTTATCTGTATTTAACTGTCCAGGATCTTCCTGGTCAAACTGCTGCCAGTAAAATACTCAATCATTTTTTAATCATTACAGCAAATTACTGTATGCTCTCATTACAATAGGTTGCTGTGTGCCTTTGACACAGTAATACAGTAGTAGACACTGTAAACGTAGTAGCTTACTGGCAAAATTGCTGCCAGTAGTTTACTGTAATTTTGAATTAAAACTGTTTACAGTAGGTGGTTTAAAAGTTGAGGACAATAAATAAATATCTATATAATGTCCAGTCCATATGCTAATAATAACTTGAGACCTGGTGAAACAGCACGACACACAGTGAGGCAGAAGGATCAAAGTGCTCATGCAAACCCACACAGTCTAAATGTCTTTTCATTTGTGATTAGGCTGATTCTTCTGTGAAACCACAGAGGGGGAATTACAGTAGCTTTAATCACTATGAAAATGCTGAAATGACTGGTGTAGCTTGCTAGGTGTCATATCAGCTTGCATTAATGCTGAGATTGGACATGGTGTGGTTCAGCAGCTTAGTTCAGCCTTTGCGAGCACAAATTCTGCTAGCATGTTATAATAGTAGATGAAAGTCAGAGGTTCCAGTGCCCAATGAGAGCTCTCATTATTAAGGTTGTACTATCTTCTGAAGGACCATATGGGTACTCATTTTTCTGTATATGTAAGAACACACTGCCCAAAGGGATGAGGAAAATATGGGTAGCTTGTGCAGTGGACTGAGGAATTGCCATGCTTTGCACATGAGCGCAAAGAGCAGGGTTCAGTGACTTTTTTTTTTTTATACCCCTGAGGATCACTTCTCTTCAAGTTGACACACAGCACGCTGCTTTATGTGGCATTGCAACATATTACTCATACACACCCTCAATATTTATATGTTAAACAGTGAAAAATAGTTAAACAATGAATGTGACCACTGTGTCACTTGCTGGGGATAAAATAATTGTGCATAACCTCTCCAGTGGTTTGAAATATGTGTCAGAACATGAAGAGGCCTGAATTTGGCGTTTACTTACCTTTGGCATCAGGTATTTCAACAGAATGACTTGCAGCTATACTCCCATGAGAACAAAATAAATGGAGGTACATGTAAAGTTATTGATCTAAATCTGAATTTTAAAAAGGTGGCTGTTGACAAGGGCACCTAATAATCGACTTGCAAAATGGCAGAGGTCTGCCTTTATAGCTGAAGGTCACAGCAGTAAAGCAGGTGACTGAGGCGAGCCTTTGCTTCCTCCTTCTAAAGTGCATTTCTTTTAGTTCTCTAAACTGACCCCCGCATAAAAAAAAATGAAAGAAATTCCCTCTTTCCCATAAGAAAGTGGAACAAAAAGCTAAATGTCACCAGTTGAATCTTTTCTGACCAAAAAACCATTCATGCGAAACATCTACAATATATGTTGTTTATTATAAATAATAAATGAGCTTGCTTTCTTAAAGCCTCCTTTTAAAAAAGCACACTCTCCCGTCTCTTTTTCAGAGATCGTGGTGTCAGGTCTTTTGAGTGGGCTGGGATGAGGAGGGAAAACTACTAGCTCTTAAGACTCGACTGAAGACCACACAGAGAATAACTTTTGCATTTCTTTTTTAGATTGCTGTGACAAACACTGGCCTGTTAGCCAACTGTTTTTTTTTATTATAATGGAAAGTGTGTGAGATTAGAAGAAATGAGGGCTTGGCAAAAAACATATATATTTCATATTGAGAGAGAGCCGAGACTGATATTAATGTTGTGTCATTAGGTAGGGACCTGGAGTCAAGTTGTTGTTAGCCTAGCTTAGCATAAAGGGTGGCGGCATGGAGAAACAGCTAGGCGGGCTCTGTCCAAACAGAAAATAGCCAATTAGCATCTAACACGGTTTATCTTGTGTGTTGAATCCATCCTCTAATATAATTGGTTGTGTTGTGTTGTGATGTGTTTTTTTTTATAGAGAAATTACATACTCTTTGTGGATAATAACAGCTGGATGCAGAGACTGTGCATAGTCTTGTGAGTCACAGTGAGGTTGCCAGGTTTGGTACCATTGTTCCTGGTAAAAGACCAAAACCTGTGCTCACCGATCACATCTGGCACAATGTAGTTACAGACACTGACACATGGATAAACTGTTGTTCGTTTGGAAATAGGTATATTTTTCAGCTTTGCAGTAGCTGTTTCCAAGTTTCTCTGTACTTTATGTACAAAAAAAGAAAAGTGCATCCCAAAATACTTCACTATTATTTAATTGTTGACCTTTAATGAAAATCACTGAGCTGCGTTGAAATTAGATTGATTTCATTGTACAGTACACTTGCACACCACCCATCCAACTGCTCACGTTGTTTTGTCCATTTTATAAATCGTAGTTTCTCCCCTGAACACTCGAGACTGTCTTAAGAGAATTACACTGTACAACAGATTACAGTGCAAAGCTGAAGTGTAGAGATCTTTGCTGCCTTTGCATTTGCAATGCGGAACTGTCTGGTAATTATTGTTTATGGTGCTCTGTAGAGGAGCATGTGATTACAGCGAGTGAACTGATGAGGCTACACTATTATCATCATCTACGTACCTGTTAACATTTGATATCTTGATGCTGAGTGGGGAACCTCAGCACTGGACAGATGCTGACTTGTTATTCTGCTCACAGCCTGTCAGTGCAGGACAGATGGGATGGGGGGGGGGACGGGACGGGAAGCCTGGGAGGTACCGCTGACCCTCTTTCCCTCCCCATCAGCTGTACCAACAACATGCCACACGCATCATGGGGCCGACCCATCCTCTATGACAGAGGCTCACCTGCCCTCTAGCCCCCCAGAACAACAAGGCATGCCCCCCTGCCAGCTGCGTCTAACAGCCTGCACCACTGGCCCGCTGAAGCCTGAACAAATGCGCTTGCCACTGGGAGACTTCTCTTTAATTAGCGCTGTGACATTTTATAAACGATGGCATAAATAAGTATTGTTGGGGGGGGGGGGGGGGAAGTATTGGGAAAGTATTGTTAGAGAGCAGGAGGAGCATAGATGCCCGGCACTGAGGTAGTGAGACGATCCGTGGTAATAGAGAATATCACTTTAGGGTGCCTTTTAACATCTGGACAGGGGCAGCAGAAGAATTGTATTGTATTCGGATAATTCATTGCCAGGTATATGAAATTAAAAGGGTATTCTACCATTTCAAATTTGAATTATAGAGAGTTGTTGTTTTTTAAAGGCTAAAATTGAAACAACTGATGCAGAGATATCCTGACTTTTCCAAAAACACTGAAGCCTACATTTCACTTAATGCAACTCAATACAATCTTTCATTAGACTCACTTTTTTAACTTTACAAAGCTCATCCTTGTGGGAATTTAGTAAAATAGCTAAAGAAGACATCATACAACAGTTTTCACAGGCTGACAACTACTCGACAAGTAACCTGAACTTTATGTGTAGAAGGGAACCTATCTTGTTATATTCTCTATATATCTATATTTCAACCTTTGCTATAACTGCAGTGCCAATGTAAATCTAGTGTGTGTTTGTAGTATGCAGAGTTCCAGGGAGGTGATTTAAAGGCGGTAATAAAAGATGTATCCTGGTGCACCGATCAAGGTCACAGGCTAAAACGTTTATTCTTCTATCAGCTGCTCATTAAATTGACTAAAGAGCCTCTGGCATCACATGGTCGTCTTTTTTTCTTGTTGTTTTTTTCTTGAGTACGAACCTGAAGATATTTACTGTCAGCTGTGCAGAGCAGCCTGCTTCACTGCCCCGCTGAAGCCTGAATAAATTCTCAATTTACCACTGGGAGACAGCACGACTATGATTTTGTGACCATTAGGTTTTGGGGATTTTGTAAACAAATGGCATAAATACTCTTAAGTGCACCACGCACATGTAGTGAGAACGTCTAATGCATCGCAAATGGACAACTGCTTATCCGAACGCTTTAAAATGTTCCATCCAC
The DNA here is from genome assembly GCF_050575085.1 of Anarhichas minor. Taxonomy (NCBI): domain Eukaryota; kingdom Metazoa; phylum Chordata; class Actinopteri; order Perciformes; family Anarhichadidae; genus Anarhichas; species Anarhichas minor. The sequence continues at coordinate 11,491,665 of NW_027466450.1, forward strand.
AGAATGCAAATGGCTGATTAGGGAAGTGAGAAGCAGAAATGAAAAACAGTCTTCTATTGAAAATGAATGGATAAAAAGCACCAGTTTTCAAAGTTGCAAGGGATTTGTTGAAATAGTCAGTCTCACTACTGTCACTGCCTCTTGCCTTTGGAGAAATTGAGTCTGTAAAGAAGGTCTGATACTTGGCTGGATGATGAAAGCACACGGGGCTTCGACAGCCAGGTCCCAGAGGGCAGTCCTGACGCAAGATATTAGAACCTGAATAAATCATGTAATGTTGCTGTATCATCCCTGCCCTGATCGATCTCGCCCGGTCAATACATCAGTCTTCAGGCATGATATCTGAGGGGCAGCAGAGCTGGCAACTGGTCATTAGCATTAGGTGAATGATTGGCTGACAAAGAGTCTTGGTGGGTGCAGAGGTGGCAATTATAGCAGGGGCAACGAGGGGTGAAAAGCATAAATATTGCAAAACGGTCACCCAATAACAGCATTCTTGCAATCAAAAATAGAGACATACATTTTACATGATTTGGTAAGCTTTCACATCAGCCATATGCTCTGCGGAATCTCTGGAGATGGGTGCTGATTATTATTTCTTTCGAATAATACCATACTCTGGGTCAGTTGTTCATAACGAAATCTGGCTATTCACAGCAAGATGTTCAGTTATCTGAAAACACCTCATGTTGTTCAGTCAGCTTATGAATGCACGTCGATTCTTATTTTGTTGTGGAGCAAAGATAAAGAAAGCAATAATCCTTTGTATCAAACGCATTGCCGCGGCTCCCTCAGTTCCTCAAAGAACTCAGTGAAATAACAACACACCCTGCTACTAGTTGCTGATTAATTCATGTAACAATTGCTCACAGCACGAAAAAAAAAGAGTCTCAATCGACAATCTCAAAGGGATTTGTTTCCTCTTTAACTTTACCGTGCATCGTTTTGTTTTGTTACTGTGATGCTGTGTATTTAACTCACGTTATCAGCAGAATCACTTGAAGGTGTTGATGCACCGGGTGTTTGTTTTCCTCCAAACATTCTTTGACAAATTGTTGCAAATTATTTGGTTATTTGAACCTAATTGCCATATTAACAAATCCAAATGTGTTGGTATGGCTGCACACCAGTCAACACTTGTAAAACTTACAAATTACACTCCATCTCATGTCACTTTTATGACTGTAATCGTGCTTCCCTCTCTTATACAAACTATAAATATAAACTTGATTACAGGAAATACAAATAAAAAACTGTGTCATAAATGACTTAACCAGCCTGAAAACCTAAATACACAAACAAGTGAAGACAACTCCTCGAGTTGGCATCAGGAAAACACTTTTAATTTTGATACAAACGATGAAACATTGAATTACAGACACTGTTCATCGAGAAAAACAACAACAATGAATAGCATTGATAAATGCTATACTGTAAACGTAGTCGGTCTCTACTGTAGTGCGGACCCAACTTATTATCTTCCATTTTATATTCTGGTCAGAGTTCGGCTAAATTAATATACAGTAATGCTATGTAAACGTCTGCACAAGAATTGCAGCTCGCTGACCAACATTAAATGTATCGAGCTTCAGCATCAAAGAGTTTGCCTCACAGCACTTGGGTCATTTTATTGAAACATCCAGACTTTTTGATATGGAGATGTGTCTGTGTGGCTCAGTGAAGTAGTGAATGAGGACCCCACTGAGTTCAAGGGTGGGCTAGTTGTCAAGAGTAAAAGTTTGATTTCCAATAAAGACATTCACAAAATATGGTAAAGAAGAATGGATGACCCAAAAGTACCTTGCCTTCATGCGTCAATAGAACAACACTCCCGACACCCACAACCACAGTATCTACTGAACTTGTCTATTCATTATTTTGTGGCTCCAATTATGAAATGTTAAGGTCCATTATACAGAGTAAACTAGAGTCTCTTAAGATAAGAAAGATAAGAGAATACACAATTGAGGATGATTAAAAAAGTCCTCTTACCTCTTACATTTTCTTAATCTGCTGACCCTACAAGCGGAACGTTATAATCCTTAAGATCCTTAAGAGGCCCCACTCTTTGTTAGTATGGCAATAGTCATTGAATTCACAATTACCTCTCTGTTGGTAGTAGCGGAGTCAGCCTCTCCTGCACTGGATTGCCTTCACAGGCATGAGGGATTAACAGGAAAGGATGCGTGTATGTAATCCAGCACAGTTTACTGTTCACTCTCAGCGGTATTACGTTACTGCTAATTCAAACAGAAATTTTCATTCTTGAAGTCTTTGTTCAGTTCATATAAAGTCAATCCACAGATGCAAAGTTGACCCGAATTTGCTCCAAGGAGGGATGAGTTGGGGCAAGGACACACTTCTGCTAAATTAAAAAAAGAAATTTAATGATTTGCACTAATCCTAAAGCTTTGTGACTCCAATTCCTGAATATATGGAAAAGAAGTAGAGGCCCTGGTACATTTTTAGATTTAGACAGTCTGAGCATTGCACCACTTCTGGCACCAAACACATTGATCATTTGTAAACTGTTTCACCAAATAGCAGTGCTTGTTTACCTGGAGGTTGTTTCACAATCTGAAATGTTGAATATTTGTTTAAATAAAAGAAGAGCACAGGAAGTCTTGCCTCTGGCACCAAATATTCCAAGACAGCTACTAGTTCATCTTCTTTGTAAATCAGTGAAATTGCTGTAAGTAGTATAATCACAATGGAAAACATATTATTTGTACACTGTTGGCTATTCCTGCTGCTGTAGATCATGTCTGCACAGGAAATGCATCAAATTTCATGCAATAGTGAAGATATACACTTTATATATTCAGAATTTGGTAGATTATAACTTTATGCCTTCCCTGATATAACTTTTTTTTTTCAATTTGGCATTAGCACTATAAAAGAGACACAATCCTTGCTGAGTAAGTGGGTATAAAAGCCCAAATTGCAGAGGACTGTCTCTTTGACAAACAGGTCAAAAATCACACAAAAAAAAAAACGAATTTTCTCACCTAAACAAGATTGGCTTTAAATCAAGGGAAGGGGAATATTTTTAATCTAGGAAGTATTTTGCCTATGAATTGATGGAGGGTCTTTTGACAGACTGCTGCACTAATAAGATCAGCGCAATGCATAATGGCATGTGACCTTTTACAGTGCTTTTGGCTTCATCTCCAGATTGGAACATTTAGCTGTCGCTGTGGCCAATTATTTCCCAGGTACCTCCTGTTGTGCAGGATAATAACACTTAATTAGCCAGAGAATGCAAGGCGGGCTCTCTCTTTTTTCACCCCATCTCCCATCCCCTCTTTCTCTCTGTCTTTCCCTTTCGGAATGCAGCTCTCCGACAGGGTTTGCAGTGAGAGTCAATCATGTCCACTCTACTGCCTCGACACTCACCTGCACAGTGAGGGGCCGCGGGCCTCTGCAGTCTGGCCTGGTCATAATCAGGGTATTCACAGGTATCATGCTTTCAAGGGACGAGGAGGTCAGACCAGCTCCGGGGAACGTGAGCATGAGGGCCCATCTGCCTCTCTAGCCCCAGAGCTACTCGCATCATCATCATCATCATCATCATTCAAAAGGACAGAAGCATGGAGGAAATATTGGCCAGCAGCCACTGAAATGCTGTTTAAATTGTGTTCCTACAAACTGTGTCGACTCTGAGGTCACAAAAATAACATCCCAATGTTCCTGACTACTTCGCCTTGACCTTGATGGAAAACGTAATGAGGTCAGAAAGATGTTAAAGAGATGTGAAAGAGAATTCACAAAGACGTTGGAATAGACAACCGTGGTTTTAGGAGAATGTGACTGCACATACACTGCAAGGGCAGATGTTAAATAGAAGATTCGGATTGCCTCTCAACAGCTCTCAACATGGCGGTGGCTGCAACAGCGCTAACAGTGCAAACAATAGCATGACCGAGAGACCGTGTTTACCTGAGGAGGAAGCGGAGGGTGGGCGCTACGCTTCCACACCGCATCTCACTCGTTTTTGTAAGAAGTGCTGATGGTTTCAGTGTCATGTTGTTACTCTCTGACACTGATTATATGTGTGGATTTCCTGTTTCTGTTTGTGTTGACACATTTTTATGAGCCTGACTTGAATACAACAGTCGGCAGTAGTAGCTGTTAATGATGAGGTTTCATCAGAATTGAAAACATGCTTGCCGTGAGTTCACTTTCTGGTCAGCTAACAGGACCTTCGCTAATGACCTCTTCCACAGCAACATCCAAACCCAATCAAACACACATTCCTTCCTTGACATTGACAAAATAAAACTCCTTTCTGAATAAGATGATCAATAAAATCAATCAATGTACGGATCCCCTCATGCCCGCTGGTTCACACTTTCTTCACTGTTTACTACATCTCACACGCTGACAGGACAACAAATGTGACAGATATCAACTTTGATGAAGCTGATTATTTAAACAGCTGACCGCCTGACACACCAGAAAAGGATGTAACTGGCTGGTTAAAGGGCACGCCCCTTAACATGTGTCCAGCCACAAACGTGCCAAGGATGAAAAACGCACAGGGGCTTCACTCTTCCTCTTGAGCTGCTGTTTTCGATGTCTTCTTTACGTGCAATGCGATGTTGTCTGTGTGCGTGCTTCCGGTCGGCATGCAGAGGTTGCAGACGCTCGAAGACCATCATTGATTGTGGAGAAAATCCCACTTGTTTTGCTTGTTGTGGAAGGGTTAGCCCAGACTCCTAATTGCCACTGCTGTTTGGCTGCAGCTTTGCCTATATTTTGCTCAGCGTCTTAATTGCAGTTTGCATTTGGTTTTGGTTTGTGCTTATTTTCATTTGTTTATTTGAGGTCGACTATGGCTGCTTGAGCTGTCCTGCTCAGTATGTATGTATTGTCATAGCTGTTGCTAAATCTAGGTGCTCTGTCATTGTTGCATTTATTCTGTGCAATCTTGTAAGGAGTGGTTGTAGATTTGATTTTTCATTCATTGTGTGTCACTAGTTTGCTTTGTTTTGTTGCATAGTTCACAGGCCACTGGTCACTGCAGTACCCTCTGGTCTACCCCCCCCCCCCCCCCCCGCCCTCTAGCTTTACAACCTGGTTACAAGTAGATGATGCAACATTTTGTCTTGCAATAATTTGTGTCTACAAAGAAAAAGGATAAGCTAACAAATCAGAAAGACACTTAAACATGAACCAATTACACCTTGAGAACATGTGACCACTGCTACAGTATATCCAGACAACAAAGGGCACTTAAGTTCCGATGACCAAATGCGATTTTTCTAGCGTTATATTCAGTCACGGTTCTGCCTCTTTGAAGTGCGGCTCCCCATGTGATGTTGCTTTGAAATGCAGTGGTATTTTCTCATGGCAGCCAGGAATCTTATTCAAAGTGCATGATATTTTTTCATAAAAAGACTAAATAATGATTGTGTCACATAACAGCTCCTTCATTCATATGGCATTATGCCACAATCACCTCTTGAACATTTGGTATAAAGCGTTTTGATCCGTGTTTTTTGTTATTGGATGTTCTATCAACTATTTAATGAATACTGTAGGTTTTTTACAGTATGTATGAATAAAGGCTTGAACGTACGTTCCGCGTTCCGTCTCTCCGGAGAACTGCAGACTTGTACTCACGTGATTCCATTCATACTACAATTGAGGGTCCACGTTGGTCTGGCGTTCCACGCATGTGCATTTAGCGATCCCCTACTCCTTAAAAGTTACTATAATTCTAACTGATCGAAGTGTGATGATGCGTTTGCATTAAACTTTGATAAGACTTATTCATATTGCTCCCTACATCCATATATGCCTATCTGTTCCTCCTCTCTGCCGTGCTGCTTCACTGCGTGCTGAGTGTAGGGGCACAACGTCCTCAAAGGAGCTTCATCCACTATTACGAATAAATGATGTCTGTCATCTCAGAAATTATGACATTCTTTCGCTGCGTTCCACAGACTGTATGAATATGTGCATTTGTCATTGTAGTAGTATCTCTCTCTCTCTCTCTCTCTCTCTCGCTCTCTCTCTCATATATGTGCAATTACAACTATCCAAACCAAATTGTCAAGTACAGTTGCGCTCACAAAATGAATCTGTGCAAGTTGTTACTTTAATGTATACAATGAACGCGATAAGCGCAACCGCGAGCGAACTTGCGCCCCACTATTGGTGTGGACAGGGGTGACTTTTAAACCAGTTGGGCTCAGTGGCCGGTAGATAAATATATTTTAATCAGGAGAGACAAGTCAGATAAAGAAAAGATAATTGTTTATTATTAACAGATGATATGATAAAGTCTTGAGTCTTTGGTGCTTGGACTCTACAGGAAGATTTGTAATCGAGGGGCGTCTGCCCTGAGCAGCATCAAGATAAATCCCCCCGTGGAATCCAGACACTGGTGGTGGTGGTGGTGGCTGATGAGGCTGATACAATGATGAGTTGATGAGGCTGATGAATCTGTGAAGACTGGGCAGCGATGGGGAGGTGGAGGGGCACGTAACAGCAGCATGAACGTACTAAAGATAGAGGAAATAATGAGTGAGAATGTGTGAGGAGTGATTGGCAGATGTGTGAGAAATAAACTAAGCCTTAGGCATGCAAGAGTATAGTCTTCCTGACTGAACTTACGCTAGAGCTTCATATATATATATATATATATATATATACTTGTGAGATGTGTAAATATTGTGTAAATATTGTGTATATGTTACTGGTTAAAAACTGCTACACTAATGGCACAGCTCAAGTTGAAAAAGTTTCAGATTCGACTGAAAAAAAAGCACTTTCATTGATATGTCTTTGGAATTATTGCAGAATGAATCCTACAAACACTACTGTGTCATAGCAAACAGGGTTGTGGTCTCTCTAAGCTCATTTGATTTAGGTTGAGTGAAGCAGGCCAGCATAATAGGAGGTCAGAGAAATGAGCATTCGGCTTGAAATTCTGTACTCACTCATGCTCTATTCTAATTTTATATACTATATAACTATATATTTCACTTTTTTTATCACTCATATTATTCAATACATCCAAATACAGATGTTAGGAATCATTTTGAGATTCCTGACATCATCAGAGCTCTCAGCCATAGGATTTTCTCAGTCCCTGTGTGTGTATGGCGCTTTATCTCAGCCTATCATCGGTCGATTTCAGTGAATAAGCCCTCCTTCGACGCGCCATAGTCTCAGGAAGGCGTGTGACGAGTTTGGTATTGATTGACATAAGTTTCAGCCAATGAAGCCAATAAGAGTGCGGCGTCTCCCCGTGCATAAAATTCCATTGGCCGAAAGTCTGACCGCTGGCCCGAGCTGGGTTGACCCCCCTTCCACAGGAAACGGCTCGGCATAAACAGGATGCGCTTCGCGGCCATGACGGTAGCTCGGGACCGGAGCATTTTCGATGTTTTTGTACTAATATTTCATAAAACCTGACCAAAAACCATGGATTTTTTCCGGTGAAGACCAGTGGCATTGGACCGTTGTACGGTCACAGCGTTGCGGTGCGTCTACGGAGAGAAGAGCCGACGGTATGTACGTCTTCTCTGCCTGATGCTAATGCTAAACGATGTACGGATTAGCCGGCTAGCTGCTAGCTTCGTGGTGAAAATATTGATTTGAGGCAGACATAACGCTGATTTCTGCCCAGGATTTCATGCTTTTATGCCACGATTTATAGATGCTTATATGAGTAGCCTATAGTTGTGTTTGGAGTGTGTCAAAAGTGACTTATATGATAGTGTTGCCCATACGTTGCTGTTTAATCCGGAAAAAAAACGGGACAGATCCACAATATTGACGAACAATAAGGCTATTTTCCGAACAATATTTGCAGATGTCCTGAGCCCGAGCGCCCCCCAATTGGGGGGCGCTCTCGTAGCCAGAAGGTTTTAATTAATGATGTTTCAAAATAACCCAGCAGTGTACCTGAATGTACTGGACTTTCTGTGATTCTATTTTTTTATTTGTTGACACAAAAAGGACAACCTCGTGCATCTTCAAGGTTACTTCACTTAACCCTTGACCTATGTCTTTATTTGTAAAACAACTTTAACAGACAGTTCAACTGAAATGTTACAGCATCCCTTTCAGTCTTTCTGTCCAGCCTGGTGTGTATTTAGCAATTACTGCACACAAGCAAGCATCTAAATATGTCCTCAAATGTATAATGTGAAACCTTTTGGATATTTGCCACAAAACTGCAGACCTACTGTCGTATGTGTTTTCTTGTAAAAAATACTTTCTGCAGCTACATTAAATGTTTCTGGTAAAAAGGCCACCAGAATACGACTCACGTCCATATTTTAAAGGTCAAACATGCCCATATGATACTTTAAGGTGCAGTTTTTGGCTCCACTTTTTCTATTTGATGTATAGACAAATTTAACATTCATCACATCTTTTCAGCCAACCCTGGGCTATAAATAGGGCAGAGATACCGTAAATTGCTTAACGGGACACACTATTTCCCTTTTGATGTGGCCACAGTGAAAATCAAAAGCCTTAGCAAACTAGCTGATGTCTGTGGTCTTGGTCAATCATTATAAAAAATGGCAGACGGCAGGGCTCTGATCAGAACAATAGAGCAGACAGTCAGTAAATGACTTCAGTCAGTCATCAATTACCCATGTGGGGAGTACAAAAGCTACCTAATTACATTTAATCTCAACTTTGGATGTAAAACAGGAGGTTAACATAATATCACTTAAGCATCTTCATGGTTCAGTGATGCCAAATGACTAAGCTAATGAAAGCCAGTCTGCCTCGCTAACACCCTCTGACTGGTCATTTTTTGCAAGACAAGGCACTCTTGAAAATCCAATTTTCTGTGTGCTTGGTTTCTTTTTTTTATGTCTGTTCACTTGTCATGTCTTGCGTCAAAGAGATTATTATTTTTCCTCCGTTTTCCTGCCTCTCTCTAAATTCATCATTTACAGCAGGTACAATACGTGGATAGGGCAAATCCTTTCTGCATGAGCTACCCTTCTGTGGCCAGGACTTGAAAAGGGGATGGAGACTGTTGAGCAGAAGGAATGAGTTCTGGGGTTTTGAATATGTCATCGGCATTATAATCTCTGGAGGTAAGACGTCAGTACAGTTAAAAACACTGACATTAAGAATTTAACTCATTTGAGGATCACGCAGGAAAACCCTCCGCACGCTGCACTTTAAAAGAGACAATAAACAATGCTTTAAAATCCACATCGGGAATATATACATAAGCATAAACCTGCGCATAAACTCCTGCACAGGGCCACATCACAGTCGTAGATCACGAGGAGTTATTATGGTTGTAGCTTGTAATGGGTCTGTACAGGTAATGGGAGAATGGGCCGAATGTGACAGACAAATGGCCAATTTTCTCTCCAACCTCAGAAGGCCTCTAATACTCCCCCATATGCTTTGTGCTCTCATAAGACACATTGCAGGACTTTGGAGCTCTCATTTTAGGCAGCAAATTTCTGGTAAAATGAATTATATGAAGGAAGATCAATCAGAAAAATGGCACATGACAAATGAAAAAAACAACAACAACACCAGCACAGGCTTTGTTACAGAGAATACAATTGATGTTGAAAACCCTGTTTCAGATGTTGCAGTGAGCCTCGTCAATGTCAGACAATTACCCCGACCATGTTTACAGAGACCAATGCGTTGAAACTCTACAGCAACCCAAGGGCGTTCAACATCGAACTGTACAACAAAAGACATACCCCCTACTGTAAACATGTTTATAAATAAATGACGTGCCCAGAGGCTGACATCGACAGCAGTCACCCGAGACATCCTAATGAATCTTGATTAGGTTTCTAAGGCAACATTAGGATGGTTTTGACCCTTTCAAACACATCACTGGGGAATTAAAGGAGCTGTGTTTCACATTCTGAATATTATTATTGCATCAAACAACTATTTGCTATGTAAAGATATATTGAAGTAATCTCTACCTGAGCGTATAGGATTAACTCTCCCTCTGTGTGTGTTGTTATCAGAGCTTCTCCTTGCTTGGTTGACATAGTCGGGCCAGCCGCGCATGCTTTTAGTGGATGTTCGTGCATGTGAGCGTGTCCCGCTGGTCAGCTCCCGGCCGCTGCTCTGCATTACTCTCGCACGGCTGGAGCTTTGAAGGTGATGGTATAGGCACAATGTGTTACCTTTGGATAGAGCCAGGCAAGCCGTTACCCCTTGTAAGGAAAACTGGCTGCAGGCTGTTGCTTTATATTTACCATGCAGACATGATAGTGGTACAACAGAACATGTTGTAGCTCTTAATTAATCATCGGTATGAACTAGTCAAAATCAACCTGGGCTCCTAAAAGTAACCTTTTTCATGATATACAATTTTATTTCACCTTAAGCCTCATCTACCTTTGTCTGTTGTTCCTCTGATAACTTATCGCTGACCTTTTTAAGTAAAATCCCTCTTTCTGGTAACTCAGATTGGAGTAAAAACAACAAGAAATTACAGAAAGAAGGGTCCCTGTTAACACCTACTGTTCCAATACTCTCCACCAGCTGCAGGCTAGTTGAAGCCTCTGGGGTCAATCTGCTATTTAGTAGTAAACAAGAAATGTTCTACTCGACTCTGATTTTGTTCAAGGGCTGTCTTTGGCCAAGACTATGCACATTTTCATTCAAAGGAAGCCATCACTGGCATAAGGGCTAGTGCTCCTGCCCTTTGAGCTGTGTGTGCCAAAGTGCCCTATTTTTAAAACCTTTCTCCAGCTAGCGTATGCCTGTGCTCTAAAGAGACACTTCTAATGCTTCATTTTAAACCTATCAGGTCACAGCAGAAGCGAACTTGAGAGGGCAAGATGACCCGAACCGTGCGCTTTTTTTTTATTTTCACGACCTGCCCCTTAGAGAGTCTATGTACGCCACAGATATGCGTGACCAAACATAATTTAATAGTGTCTGTTGCTTGAGTTTCTTTATAGTAATGTGAAACATCCACTGCTATAGCGTGGTGCAATGAATTGATTATGAGTATTGACTGCTAAATATAACTGTTATGGTTTCTTAGGCACTGAATAAAAAGTCAGCATTTTTGTAGCAATAATGTTTTTTTGCCTCAGTTGTCTGTAAATAATAGTACCAACAAATAATTCCACCAACACAGTTGTGTGGCCTTGTCAGCCTTGCACTGTTATATAGTGTACAACATGTTATGTTTACCGTTGCTAAATCTTTCCCTCATCATTAGTTGTGCCACATTATTGACAGAAAATTAAAGATTTATGTGTTCTGTGGCCATACCCTCAGCAGAAACCTCCACCCAACTCAATGCCTATTGCTTACAGGCTATTGTTCATGTGGACAGAATACTAATGGGACATGCTGAGGAGCTGAGAAAAGTGAGACAACAGACACATTTCTCAAATTTAAGTGAAAAATAATTGAACACTGAATTTAATACTACATATACATTTAAATACTTACTACACTTTAATTGGTCCACACATTCAACTGCAAACAAACAAATCCCAACATTCTTTGTGGATTAAACCTAGATGCAAATACATATTCTTTCCCCCCCCCCTGCTATTCTTCACATTTAGCTCCTTTTAGAAACATGATCCCAACTTCTTGAACCTGTTTTTAAACTCAAGGACACATAAAGTGTCAAAGCATTCAAAGTCACCCTGAAAAAGTGACTTCAAACATTTAATCCGATAGTTTCAGATTGGTACCATGACCTCCGTTTAAACTCAGTTGTCCACTTGGCTTGTCCTGACCTTTGACATTCAAACAGGAATTCATTCTTATCATATAGTTTTTAATATTAGCTGTTCATCCCTGCACTGTCTAGATTTATTATAATATTAGTTAATATTATAATTGGTTCAAAGGTTGAAAATACTGTTAAAATGACCATCTTTACACAGCAGTAATCCATATTCAAAGATGTGTGATGCTTTACAAAATACTGGAATGTATCACTTCAATTAGCACGGTCATCACAGCCACCTAGGGATATGTTTTATTACTTTTTGTTATGTCACGGGCTTATTTGTTAAGAAAAGCACTAAAAGGTACGAAAATGGAACTGGAACTCATTTTCCAGGTCGTTGCTTGTTACTTGGTAAGTAATTCTAAGTACTGTTTGCACGTGCATGTATGATTGAATAGGCTTTACAAATCCAAAGCCAACTGACGTTTAATACCTGATCTTGATAGGATGGTGCTATTAAGTGCTTTGACTCATTAACTCAGCCACTCCTCATTCTGTTCAATGGGTATAGGATCATATCTAATGCAGGAGATGAGTGAGATAGCTGACTGTCACATGGAACCATCGGATCAAGATCTTGCTACCCACATGAGAGCAGGGGGTTTATAATGGCAGAAGGCTGCTTCGGGGCTGATATTGCATCTTTCCCAGTGTCGAGAGGTGGAAGACAGATGCACCAGGGTGTTTGGAATGTACAAAAGAAAATTCATAATAAGCCAGTGAAAAATATTTACTCCTGAATCATATTGCCTTACATTCACACAATATTCACACAAGCCCTTTTTATACAGAGATTCCACATTTCTGACTAAAAGACGATCCGTCATCACGCCGGCCTTGCTTTATCGCACTAAACCAAACAACGGCGGCATAGTTCCGCCCCAGTGTGTGATTGTAGATTGCACACCGCCATCACAGGAGCAAAAGAGGCTTGATGTTTAGCACAACGCCGTCAGTGTCTCGTGCGTGTGGTCCCGGCCGGGCTGGCTATCCCTTTCACACAGACGTCGGCTCGGCACTGTGACTACATCCGCTGTCGGCACAGCAGCGGAACAACTCTGTCCCCCGATTCCGCCTACGCACGTTTTACACAGAACAGCGAGACTCAGTATCGTCTCTCAAGGTACAAGTGGTATTACAAGACATGACGGGCCGGGGCTAGCTCTTTAGCATGCTCATTTAGGTATCCCTGCAACACAATACAGGGAAGTCTTTGACATAAAGTTAACACTGTAACCTATTCACATGCTACTTATGATGTTAGTTCATTTTTAAATGCTGGCTACTGTGGCTCAGTGGTGGAGCAGGGTCGTCCTTCAATCAGAGGATCGGCGGTTTGATCCCCAGCTTCTCTAGTCCGTTTGGGTGTGTCCTTGGGCAACACACTTAAACCTAAATTGCTCCTGCAAGATGGGCCTGCGGTGTGTGAATGGGTATGAATAATTAGTTAGAGTCCTGATGGGCAGGTGGAACCTTCCATGGTAGTCCCTGCCATCAGTCTATGAATGGGTGTAAATGGGTGAATGTGGGGTTAAAGTGCTTTAAGTGATCAGAATACTTTAAAAAAAAAAGCCAAGCGGTACAAGTACAGTCCATTTACCATTTACCTCTAAATGTGGGGAGTGTGTGACATTCTTCATTGTATTTGTACAACTAGGACTCGTGTGCACCAGGTGTAACTAAACATGTAAAGTCAATGTTCCAGCACGGATCAACTGATGTATTGTAGAAATAACAGCTGTTGTGAGCGAAACCTCTGCTCTGGGTAAAATGCCAAGCTGCCCTGGCCCTGTGCTAAAAATAGACACAAATCATTTCATGGCAATATTATTTAGGAGATACCTCAAGTTCTAGTTTTTCTACAATCTCGCACAAAAAAAAAAGAAAAAGCTGTAAAGAAAACAATAAAACAAGTGTGGTTTTATTTAAAAACAATGTCTTTGACTTTGTTTTACTGTATCTGAACCATTTTCATAACTCACTATGAACTGCTCAATGGAACCTTGGACGGGTACTTTCGTTTTCAACGCGTTTGCTTTGCAATCAGAATCTACTTTATTCTACAAAATGGTTGAAAACAAAAAGCACTTTTTCATCGTCGTGTAATTCTTTCTTTTCTACATTAAAGCTTGAAGTGGGTAGAAGAACAGAGGGATGCCATGAATCCCTTTGCATGCTCATTAGCACACAAAAGGCATCAAATAAAAGGCTGACCTTCACACCATGTTTTTCAGGGAACCTGCAGTTTTAAAGTCAAATTCTTTATGCCAGATAAGCAGTAGTGCATTTTAATCCTCTCTCTGCTGAGTGGGGCATCTGGTTAAATAACTGCCTTTTCCCCTCTTCCCTTTGTAGTGGGGATTTCTGTTATGGCTCCGCTTCTTTCCGCAGATCCCCAAGACTTCAGATCCACCCATTGTATAGGCACGTTGTGTCACGCTTAAGCTCCCGCTCCAAATAGCCTTCACAGGCTAAGGCAGTAGGAATATGCTGTGTCCGTGGCATGAACCAATCCTTATTTCCGGTGAGTTCAGATTATAAAAACATTTTTTTAGATTTCTGAACCCCTATTGCGTTTACAAATGCTGCTGTTGGTCAGTTGCGGTTGAATCTCAAAACCAATCAACTTTTTTTTTTTTTCTCCTCACTAAGCTGATGCTCCTCCCAACATGACGTTTTCCACTGCTTGGTGCTTCCAATACAATGTTTCCAAGGCAACAAGGCATCAAGCAAGATGCTGGGGCTCTGCCATTTCTGGCCATTTCAACTCTAGCATTTCAGTCAGGTTGATTACTTATTAAATATTTAAACAAACACACACACACACACACTGACATGTTTAAGACATGTAGTGAGAGGTGGGTGTATTATAATGAACCCCATTATTCTTACCTTGCTCTACACACCGTTATAGAAAGCAGGTGAGATTGCACGCCGTATAAATATGCAAGCGCTGAATAGTAGACTGCTGCCTGGTAGGCAGTATGTCCAATCAAAGTTGTCTCCATGCCATATCTGAAGGATCACAGGAGCGTATGACCGTGTCTGTGCTGTTGACTTTAATAATGCTGCTGCGGTGATCTCCTTCAGGCAAGGGATCTTCAGCTGGCTCATTCAAAGCTCGTATACGACGCTTGCAGACGAATCAAACTGGTTCAACTAAGTAGCAGACATCCCCTCTTCAGCATCGTACTATGCTGACAATTAATCTTCTATTCTCCTACTCTACCATAATCATTGAAAACCTTCAACTTCCTTTTTAAAGTCCTTGTCAAATGGGAATTTCAAGGCACTAGATGCACAAAGTGCGACGCTGTCGGTACTCATCAAGTAAAACAAAAGAGAGGAAGCCGAAGCGTTTGCGTGAACAGCATCTTAAATTGAAGATCAGGTTGGTATGACCTTTCTGCCAGTTGGTGTTACAATGCATGGAGTCACGGCCATGTTGAATGACGAGGGTGCACGTCCTCAGTCCCGAGTGACTGGCACACTAATCTTCCTCTCTGCAAAGACTGACACAAAGCAAGCCCCCGACTGGATGTGCACGGAGATATCTTTCCTGGTCTGACTATCTGCATACTTAAGTTACATCATATGAGAAAAAAAACAAAACCATTTTAAACATTTCAATACTTATTTGTGAGGTAATTATTAGAAGACACTATTAAATGCTGATATTTGCACATGCTTTAATTAGCCAGTAGGAATACAATGCAAATCAAGCCGAGTTGCATCCTGATTATACAGTCCTATGTCCTCTAATAATACATCGACAACTGCAATTAAATGTGCAACCTAAATAAATGTCATGTATGTTAGCATAGTTAATGGAAATCCTGTCCCATGGCGCGTTTGGCTGTGTATTGGTTTTCATTGTCAGACATCATGCAGAAGACAGCAGATAGGAAGAGGCCACAAAGAAGGTTTTGTTAGTGATGTACAATATAGCTGTATTTTTTAAATTGTACCCAGGAGTTAGAGGACATTGTGAGGGTACCTAAGCAATAAAAGCACTGACAGAGAAATGGTAAATCGACTTGTACTTGTATAGCGCCTTTCTAGTTTGACCACTTAAAGCACATTTACACTACATGTCATCCACCCATTCAAACCCATTCATACACTGATGACAGGGGCTACCATGCAAGGGGCCACCTGCCCATCACAACTATGTAATCATTCACACCCATTCATACACAGATGGCACAGCCTTCGGGAGCAATTTGGGGTTAAGTGTCTTGCCCAAGGACACATCAACATGGACTAGAGGAGCCGTGGATTGCATTGCCGATCTTCTGATTGAGGGACGTTCTACGCTCTACCTGCTGAGCCACAGTCGCCCCGCGATAGGATAGAGGTCATACTGTAACAACAGTTCCACAGCAAAGGACAGGAGGATGTTGCTTTTTTCATTTTAAAAGCATGTAACATCCATTTCAACAACATAGCTTATTTGGCTTGTGCAATTTGAAATAATTGTCTGTACTCTCAATGAAGCACTTCCATGTGGAGCTGTTTTTAGCATATTTGCCCTCTTGGACGGTTTGGCATTGAGGCAGATGATGTGATTCAAACTCAACATACATTATAAAGTTTAGGGGTTGACCACTACATTACCGGACGTACCTCCCATGTGCATTCTACAATGAATAATGAAGAAAGAATTATTTTTGACTATATGTTACATATGTAAATGCAATATGATGGTGTGGAGCTTCGATACCATTTTTAGAATAAATGGGTACACCTTCAGTGGAGCTCACAACACACGACTTAGAATGAGTATAATGAGAAAGTGCGAGGAGCGGCAATTAACATTTAAAAGCGGAGCCCTCCTCATTGGAAATGGCTGTGGTGCAGTGGCTCTGTATGACTTGGTGCAGTGCAAACATTTAACAAGGTCCTCACTGAAATGGATGAACGTGAAGGAATGTGACAGAATTTCAGAGAGGGAATACTGGCTTTACATTTTAATAGCTGTTTAGTGCTTAGATGTAAGAAGCAAAAAAGATTTTTTTAACATTATGTTTAGAGAAATGCTTAAATGTTGACGAAGATATATGCCACAGCAAGGTACATGGTAAATTCTTTCTGGGAACTTCCAGAAAAGTAACAAAATAAGTACTTAAAGTAATCTTAAAGTAATAACACATCTCGGAGAATGGTAACTCCATACATCCAGTCATGCGTTAGATAATAAAGCCCTGAGGTGACATCGTTAATTGTGTACGTTTGTAATGTAAAATCAAATAAAACAAAGAACTGAAAACATCACAGAATATAACAGAAATATGTTGTGAAAAATGTTCATGATCAATCTGACTAAAGAGTACAAAGAACAGTCACTGAAGTACTGCATGTAAGAGTATTTGTATTAAAAGCTGGTGTGGGGTTTTCTGTGTTCAGGTTGGCAACATTTGGCAGAATGTTCAATGTTCCACTCATAAAAGCAACAATAAGGATAAAGGTGTAGTGTGCACAATATAGCTGTCTTCTCCTTGTCGTAAAAACAAAAGGGCAGTATTCTACAAAGAATCTAAAAAGCGATGCATTTTGCTAAATCGGGGTGACAAATTACAAAGTGGATAAGATATATGGAGTGACAGAATCTTGCTGATCCACCCCACGGTGCAATGCTCATACAATATTAGCTATGCAGCTTCCTCCGCGTTTTGGATTTTCACGAACACACTCTGATGCTAAGGCCTTGCATTTTTGCAGTTTCTGATGAGTACGAAAAAGTGCAGTCAAAGCAGGAGGCACTACTTTATGAATCTGTACCACTTGCATCCATCTCGTTTGACAGAAGCATTTCCAGTAGAGCTCTTTCCCACGTCAGATGCTGTTCTTTTATGTCAACAGTGAGGATTAGTTTTGCAAGACGCAAACTTCTCGAGTGAGAGCATCTCCGGGCCCGCTGTCCTTCCCTGCCCATTGTGAAGGACATTTCCCTCTTCCTGACTGCCCAATCAATCAGCCTCCTGCAGGGTGAGGGAGCTTCCTTGTCCCTGTCACAACAAGTGATTGCCTCGGCTGCAGTACCAGCAGAACGTCAAGCTCTCAGCAGCTCATAATCGTCCTTACCTGACAAAAACTGTCTCAGTTGATGCAGGTATGGAATTGAATGAAAAATATCACATTGTATGAATTCATTTGTGTTTAAAGACTGATGTTTTAGCAGATTAGCACATTAAATAAAAACTAAACAGTTTGTCAATCAACCGAGCGAAAACTTGAAAACTAGATAATCTGTCAGAGTGATCATTGTGTTTGGTTTTATTGTCCCTTTAACTTCGATTAACCTTGCACGCAGGGTTTGCTAATTACATAATTATCGCTGTCAGTCTGCATTCAACCCCGTCTTTCCAAGCTTGGATGTTTTACCTACAGACACTATATTTATCTCTCTTATGGCAGTGAGTCCAGAGATTCTGCCACCATTTTTCAGATGGTCAGGCCTGCAATTTGAAAAGCTTAAAAGTCTGAAAAGGATCGCTAAACACAGACCTCGACTGGGGATTACCTGAAAATCGTTTTCGCACTTAATCTAGCTGATGTCAGATTTGATGATACGTTATGAGGTTCAAAGTGAAAATTGGTCAACAAGTAGGGAATGAAGTATTTAAACACAATGCATGTACTTCCTTAAACAAATTAATGGCAAAGCCCCAAATTCTGGCAACAGAAAAGAGTACGGTTTTAGTGGTAACGTGGAAACTGATATCATTCTGGAATAATGCCTGACATGAATACATTAGTAATTTATCAATTTAAAGTCTTTGGCTGGATAGAATCGTTTCTAAATGGTGTTTCAATTGTGCACAGCTCAAGAGGCTGCTATGTGGGGATAATGCCACGCTTCCAAGTGCCCGGAGTGTTGGAAAACAAAAATATGTATGCCCAAAGTCTTTGGCAATGAAAGCCTATAGAAACTTGATCCCAAATGGGGCTGATTTCCTGTTGCCCAGTTGGAATTCGATTGGCTATTTGCCAAGTACTGTTGTCATCATTTGCTCTTAGTTGGCAGAACTGTTGAACAATCCACATTTTACTGCACAAATTTGAAAGTCTGTATTTGAAGAAAAACTTGAGATTAAGCCTATTACATGTAACGCCGGGTGGTTCTCCAGGAATAAAGGACAAATGAAAATGGTGAATTGAGCAGAATGACAGCAAATTGATGAGGACAGGTATTTGCTCAGTGTTCTTAAGTGTGTGAAATTGTGTAATCCTCCAGTTTTGCATCAGTCCAAAGTTGTTGGTTCCCCATCATTTTTCCCACTGCGCAAACCATTTAAGGTGCAACTATTTCGGAAGCACATGTGCCCAAAATCTGTCAACTACACATTTTCACTGGTGCGCCTGACATTTAGCAGGTCTTTCTCATTGTATGGTTTTCCCCACTCACATTTCTGGGAAGACCCGCATCCTGCTCTGCCTCCGATTGGCTCGGACCCTGATATTTATCACTGAACGGCATGTGTATATGTGGGAAACTGTGTCCTGTACATCTTTCAAGTTGAGATGAAATGAAAAATTCCTTTTTAACCTTTTAAGATCACGTCCCCATTCACGTTGTGCACCTATTTAGCAATGAATGCAAAAAACACATCACTTTATTTGTATCATCAATATCTTTTCTACCTGTAAAACAATCAAATACAAAGGATTTGATTTTAATTAGGGCTGGGCGATATGGCCAAAATCTTCTATCCCAATTAAGGTTATTTTATATCTTCATAATGATATATATCACAATACAGCATGTTTTCTGATAATTCAATAGGGGTTGCAGAATAGTTGTGCTTGGGCTAAATCTGGCCCTCAAAATGATGTTTCTCCAGTTAAATCTTTACATAAATGTAAAATAAATATTACTATACACATGAAACTATTGTAATTAAAATGACATTACTGTATCATCATCCAAGAGTAAATAATTATTAGATACTGTGCCTTTTGTACCAAATACCATCTATTTAAAAAGCCGTACAATAGACAGCACGAGGTTTTTATTACCTTCCTTTCATTTGCTCGGTTTTGAATTAGAAGTCTTTTATCTGGAGATGCTGACTTTGACTGTAGCCTATCTTAATGGAAAATGTCATGAATTTCCATTCACATCCGTCAGAACCTTTAAGTCTGTACTATTGCAGATTTAAAAATTCATTTTATCAAAAGAATACAATATGAAATATGAATACCAATACATATTCACAAATGTAAAGTGTGGAGGACATCCAGCCAGCATCTCTGCGAGTGTGTGAATGCTGGCTGGACGTGTAAAACTGTGTTGGCTGACTAACCTGCTCCATGTCATAGATCCTTAAGACAATGTGGGTTAAATGTGGCTCACGAGTTGCACATCATCTAATCCACCCTTTGTTTTATATGCTGTAACAATGTGGGATTTTGTTAGAAGGTCATATCAATATTCAGCACCAAATCACACATTTATATCAGAGGGCTTTTGCTTCATCAAACGGAACTATTGAGAGTGAAATACGTGTTATTAATACGTCGATTCATTGAACTGTGAACCTGCAAGACTTTCATTTTGTCTGAGCGCCTCGTAGTTTAAATGACCTCTGCTCTGGCTGTATTGTGATGGTGAATAGAGCTTTTGGAAATGAGACGCAAGGTGTATGGGCTGCCATGAAGGTAGCCTAATGCGAGAGACAGGGAAACAAAGGAACAGTTACAGAGTGAGAGTGGGTGCTTTTAGTGCTATTTCTGTCCTTTTTGAATCCAGGTGAGTGATGTGAAGCTGTTGCTTGTCTGTTCTACTCAGCCTCAGGCACCATTTTCTCCTTTCTTTTCCTTTTTTTTTTACACTGAATTGCCAATGAGTCCTACTGTCGCATACAAAAGCTTTTGCTCGGAAAATTGCATCAAAGAATTTCCAAAAATAATTGCTTAAGTGCAAAAAGAAAATGTCTTGCAAAATATAAGAGTACAGATTATAGGGGGAAACATTATCCTATGTATTCATCCTGTTCCACTCTGGCCCTGGTAAATCTGTGAAAGTATTCTGTTGTGAGAAGGCAATAATCGAAAGGTTTGTGCAGGCGTCCAATTATTAAATATTTCCTTTCAAGCTAATGTTTGTCGATACAGTATTTGCTACATGGGGGGAGGTTGGGGGCTAAAAGAATACCCTAAAGGTTTCTTGGAATCACCAAGAGATTTAGTTTTCATTTCAGACCAAAAGGAATCCGAGTTGTGTTGTGCTCACTGAAAAGAGAATTATGGTCACATAAGTGCAGTTTGTTTGTGGTGGTAATAATGAAAAGCAAAGCTGAAATGAGTTTTTGGGGGAGAAATGTTTTCCGTTTTTTTTGCTTCGCAGTGCATGTTATACAGAAACATGACTGCGAACCAGATAACCTTTACTGCATATCAGACGGGAAATCCTCTTTCATCAGGAGAGAGGCAATGGAAGGCGCATGTCCCCACAGATGCCTCCATATCCCTGTGATGATGGGTGGACAGAAAGATCAGGGATAAAACAAGCCAGCCGGAGAAGTAATATTTCCTCCGAGGCTGTAATATAATGGCTTGGATCTTAGCTGTGATAGATTCCGCTTTGACACTGTGTAAAGAAAATGTCCACACTATCCAGTTTCCATCTGTAAGCGCAAACAATGCTGAGACGGGTCGACGGCTAGTTTATTTGTTTCACGTTTGTCCCTGTGGGTAATAGTTTGCACAGTCAAGTGTCATTGAATAAAACAGACACACATTTAAGCTGAGCGCTGCCTTGACTGTAAAACAGTCTCTGAAACCAGCTGTATCGATTTCTTGTCCTGGGCACACAAACACAGTAGCAGGCCAGAGTACCATCTTTATCTCGACTTTCCATCGCTACTGTGACTGATAGGACAGGCCCTCTGCTAACAGGTCTGTCCTCTACATACAGTACATGGACAGCTCAGACCAGCTATACATTGTCCTCTGCACACACCCTGCCAGCCCCCTGAGCCAACAGTTAGAGTGTTTGACAAATGGACCGATGCTATCTCGCTCAACAATACATTGACTTCAACAAAAAGCAATTCACGGGGACATTTCGGTATTTATAAATGTCAACTTAAGTAAAAGCTAAGGTCTCCCGCTGTTTTGTAATTAAAGGTCAGCATTTGTGATAAGAGCTATTGTTTTTTTTTCAAACTATTCCATTTTTCCATTTACTTTTCTCACACTGAGGGAAAGGACTAAAAACAATCTGAGATTAGAGGTAAAGGTCTGCATTCCAGGACGATTCGAGAAGGTAAAAGTGGGGGTGCATCAGATGCTAATTTTAAGATTAGCTGTATATTCTCAAGGTTTGATACATAACACATGTCCACGGAGCAGAGGAAATGAATGCTAATGGAAGATGTCGCTACGAATATGAATGCACCAATCTTATACATTCTGAAACCATTTCGAATCAAAGTCTCAAGGCGCACATGAGGCCGTTATTTCTCCACTGTTTTTCCAAGTTACATATCAACAGTGAAAACCTGCATGTGAAGCGTTTGATCAATTTGTGATGGTGACCTTCTGAGTAGATTGACGCTGGCTACTGTATGTGTGTCTGTCTGCTGCCCATCAAGCTTCCCCCTGACATCCCAGGAGCTGTCCGCCTCTCAGCAGAGTGCACCGGTGGGAGGAACTGCTCAATTTGAGTCGACCATGTGCAGAATTGAAGCAAGAAAAAAATAAATGAATCCAGACAAGTCAGTGAAGGCCTTGAGAACAAATGAGACACATGTTTCCACTCCAGTAACATGATGACAGATACATTGTGGGAGTCGGCCTCCCTCTGCAGAGCAGGACCCTCTCAATTAGGCCACATCATGACAGACAAGGTGATGTGTTGGCTTTGAGAACAAACAAATTCACACTTATGGGTTATTTACTGCTGAGGGCTACAGCAATTTCTAATAGATGCTTATTAATTGTTAGACATGTCCAACACATCTACTCTGATCTAACTAACGTCCTCTAATGAAGCTGAAAGTTGTGCAGCTGTTTGCTGTGTGTAATACTTTGGCTTTTGTTGGGCCCGTTGTGGGATAGTCACAGACGAGAGCTCCGCAGTGCTAAATCATTCAAGTAACTTGGTGTTTACTTGATCTTTAACTCTTCATGTAGCCTACTCTGATGCTGCGTCGAACATAAGTCATGTCAGTTATTCAAACTTTTTTTTAATCAAACATTTGAATAATACATTCATCACAAATTATTAATGATTATTGACTATAGGTAAAATAAATTGCTTGAAATTTACATCCAGTATTAGTGTAGAACCATCTGAAAAGCCGTCATTGGAAACTGTTTAAAAAAAACACAACATGGCAGGTGATTGGGTGAACCATCTGTCAATCAAACTCTGCTGAAGGGAGAAGAGCAAAAGCCTTCAGTGCCATTCTTTGCTCTTCTTTCAATGAAGAAATACTCTCCACTTCTGATATAACTGATGCTATTGCAGCATCTAGAGCTAACCTCTTCAGGAGCAGCCACTGTTGCTTTGAACAAACAGTAGCCTCTCCTGGTCGTCTCACATACTCCTAAGCCACGCCTGTAGCTGCCAGTAGCTCCCCACAGGACGCCGACTGGTCCATGCTCTGACTTACCAACACAAACCCGTAACTTAAAGCCTGTCAAGATGGATTTTCGTCGATGTGATCCCGCTATTTTCACGTGATCATGTGACATCGCAAGAATCACATGTGGCCTTTGTGTACACTGTGCCATCGGTGAGCCACTGATCTTAAATAGACTCAATATGAGAGATAACTGATCACACGTGCATTACTTTATTTACTGAATAATGTAATGTTTGAAAAACATATATTTCAAAAATTTGAAGACGCCACCTCGATTCATTGTTTGTCTAATTCAGTTGCAACCAAAACAGACAAAACATTTTCTGGACTAATTCTGATTGAACATTTTATATCTGAGACGCTGCTTAATTTACAAAACTTGAAAACGTTGCTCAATGTTTTGCCATATTTTTGATGAAGCCTAAGGCACTAATGCATCCCTCCACTTGTTGTGTCACATCTATCATTTCTAGACAAAGGGCAATGCTACAGTTACACGTTGTGGTTTTTGTTTTGAGCAAGAAGTGTCATGAGGGAGTGTAGGGTGGGCGTGCGGGTAAAAAAGGGATTTTGGGGGGGTGGGTGGTGGGAGGGCAACACAAACAGTTCCTAATTTGCGCTAGCCTTGAATTTAAGGGCCAAGCCAAAAAATGCTGGGTTTGTTATTAATTTGAGCCAAAAGACTCTTGATTAATCATAATATTCATGAGGCTCCTGCGACAGAGTGGGAGTGACCTTGACTTCTCCCTCAATGTGCTTATGCAAGCCCTGAAGTCAAGGAATATCAAAGGGGACACAGTCCTGGAGATCAGGGGCACAGACATAACCAACATCCGTCACACATCTCTGGGCTAAACCAACTCTTGGAGTTGAACCACACTCCGAGTAAAATATCTGACTTTTAGCAGTCTTCCTAACCTAAGGTAATGGCTAAATCCTGGGAGGCTGGATGAGTGTGTGGCAGCACAGAGAACGTCAGATGGATAGAAGTACAGCATTTACCTGGTTAAAGCTAGGGTTGGTAATCTTGAGAAACAAGCAAGAGTATGCTAGATTCTAAAAATGATCCAACGGAATAACCCAACCCAGCCCAGTGATGCCAACTCTTTTCTAATAAAGGAATGAGCATCATATATCCAAAAGCTGCTAAATCTAGTGAGAACATCGCCAAGTCTGCAACACTGACAGTCCAGCCTTTCAGGCTTCCCTCCAAAGCTCCTCCCCCAAACTTATCATTATGAACGTATACTGTTCTAATTGTTGGATTCTTGGTGAGTATTTCTTGTGATTAATCCAATCAAGGTGAAGCCAATCAGGACGTATTTTGTTTGGTGCGCACACTCAAGTTGTAGTTGGCTTGTACATTGTCGCAGTTGCATTTAACAATAAAGTAGTCATCTGCTGGTAACGGAAGTGGGAGAGAATACGATAGAAGAATCTGGGGAACAAAATCCCAGTAAACCTCTAAGCATGAGGAAATTGTTGATTAAAAAAAGTCAGTAACATGAACTTGGATATACTCTGGTGGCTAGTAAACCGAGGTGGTTCAGACAAATACATGTTTTTATGCCACAGCCCAGTCCAAAGCAGGACAGGAAAAATGACTGATCCCTTTACCTGTATATGCACCACACCAGTACACTGGGCCTGATTTACGTCCGGGCTGTGCCCTCTCATTCAACTGGTGCTCACCGTCTGCATGACGTTAGCCTCTGATTATATTATACTAAATAAGGCAGCAGGTATTTATCTAATCAGTGACTGGGTCTGCATGATTTGCGCATTTTGTGAGTGCAAGACCACTCAAAAGATGCTAGTCAATTACTTAACTGTGTTAAGTTGGTACAAAGCCAAATTAGTATATGTAACTTTTTCTAAACATAAAAATATATTATGTCACATTTATTTTGTATCATTTCATCTTTTATTCATGTAAAAAAGACAAAAAATTGTTCTATAATGGATGATGGCATCAAACAGATCATTTTACTTGTTATATTTGTTTTGTCCTGAAGCACAGTCAGGAAAACTTAGTTACTGTAGTAACAACATCAATCACTGAGGGCATCACTGAATAATGCAGTTAATGCCTAAGTACCAATTCAATAACTGATATCTGGTTCATCAATACAACTGAAATGTGAAAAATGATTCAATTATATTATATATGCTTGCAGCAATGCAATGTCATCTTGGCTAATCCTGAATTGTTTTGTGTTGTCCTTACAGTTTACTTCCCAATTTGGAGTCTCACAGTGTCACGTTAACAATCTTATTCATGGGGAGTGTTAGTCATTGGAGCTATCTCATCGATGCTGCACTGTCTACCATTTCTGTCAATTTATAGCACTCCAAGGGAGGCACCTGATGACCAGATAGCCCAGCTCAGCCTTTCTTGAGGTTCAAGTTCTGCAGCTTCAGCATTGGCTGTCAGGGACATTTAACACCGAATTTGCATTATTTATGAGGCTACCTTTGAAATGCTTTCCTTAATTATGTTCCACATTTCCATACAGAACTTGTGCAGTCTACCGAAAATGTCCTGAAAACACACGCCGAACGCTGCGATCGAAGGAACAGAGCTTGGTGTCTGAAACAAATTGAGTTGTGACACAGTTGGTGATTGATCATGTTTACCTCACCCATCTCGCAACTCACATTACGGATAAACGAGTTTTAACCAATTTACAACACTTAAAGCGGTATGGTTTCCTTGGTTACTTTTTTGCCCAATCACAAAGCTTGATGCCTGTCCTCACCCCCCACCACTCAGCCGAGAAATGGCAGATTAAGTTAGGGGACTTGGGTAGATCCATTCTAAATAGCCTCGGGTTACACTAAAACAAACAAAATAAGGCAGGAACTAAATTACCTTTGTTTGTGCCTGTGAATGATATCACTCAAAGTCACTTTCATATAGTGTATCGGGGGGGGAATCCTCCTGATTGTTTGTGGGACTGCTTAGCGAGGCAGAATCCAGTCTATTTTCATACATTTGACAAAGTATCATGGGTTCATTTGGGTTTAAGATTAACCAACAAAACTCAACAGTAACATATACATATACCGTATTTTCCGCACTATAAGGCGCACTTAAAAGCCTTTAATTTTCTCAAAAAACGACAGTGCGCCTTGTAATCCGGAGCGCCTTATATATGGATCAATTGGTTATTTGGTTGATCCATACTGGTTGTACACGGCGCTCTGTCAAAATGTTTCAGTACGACTGGTAAACTACAAAGCCGCACCGCGGTAAACACCGGTACTGTGCTTACTCCTAGTCCAACACCACTTGTGTGTATAAAGACCCCAAAATGGCACCTTTCAAGAGACACGCTTACGACGCTATTCTATTCTATGCGCCTTATAATCCGGTGCGCCCTATATATAAAAACAGTTCTAAAATAGGCCATTCATTGAAGGTGCGCCTTATAATCCGGTGCGCTTTATAGTGCGGAAAATACGGTATACATATTTTATTTTTGTTGGAGATGTACTGCTCTATGTCACCAATCTGCCCCAATAATTAGGTTTTTGAATCCACAGCGTTTAAAAAAACTGCAATGTGTAACAGTGTCTGTCACATTCCTGTCTTCGTAAGCATAACCATCTGTGTGGACCTGAGTTTTGAATCTTTACACACAGGTTCGCCTTATCAACAACCCACTTTCAAGGCACAATAATCTATTATTGTCTTTATATTTTGGCTGCCAGCATAGCCATTAAAGGTGGCATTTAGCATTTAAGTGACTGTGAAAAAGCTGTGTCTCTGCCAAGTGAGTGATACCAGCAGAGGCTGTTGCTTACTATTCTACTGGTAAATGATGTCATTTTAAAAGATGGAGACAATGCAACATTTAAGGATGCAAACTACTGTTTTCCCTTCTGTAGACACCCAATTCAGAACCTGGGATTTGGTAAAGCAGATTTTGAACAAACATAATCATAGGAATTGAAGAGAAAGAGAAATGCTTTTGCCTCAGAGAGAATACTTGGCTGTATTTCTCATATGCATGAGTAAATAATATCTCCTTTCCAAGTAACAGAGAAGTAATCAGGTGTTCCCTCAGCATCTGGCAGAATGATGAATTTCCTCATCGGATCCTTCACTGAGATGTTAATGTATTTAACAAATTGCATTCCATTCAGAAGCCGATACATTGTGGGGAAGGGGTAGCAGCAGTCGTCATTTGCCTTTGCACTACTTGTAATGCAACCTTGTCAAAGAAAGACAAATATGTCATGTGAATTTTTGTGTAGAAATTTTGAAATTCTTAGGATAAGTCCCATATTGATGACCCTACAGAATTTACAGTTTGTAATGAAAAAGACAGTGACAGTAGCGAGGTGTACCGACCCTGAAGTGCATTTATATCTCAATAACTGAAAACCAACTGTCTGTACTTTCTGAGTCCTCCAACTTTATGGAAGCACACCAGTAAATCACTGGATTATCTCTTTAAACAACATCCAACACTTGTGGGAAGTATTGTCCCCAAACACTAAGAGGAAGTAAAAAGGTGAGCTTTAAAGCAAGAAATCTTTGTACTCACCCATGTCATGTTTGAGTACATAGAGTGGATCAAAAGTCGTGTACTTTCGTGATAGATATTGTTGCTCTTTGGTACAGGATCATTTAATGTACAGCTCACAGACAACATATACGATTTGTCTGTGAGCTGTAACTGTGAGTACTTATCGATATGTGAAATACTGCCTGACATTAGCAAAGACTAATGAATAACACCTAACTAGGGGACATGATGCATCCAATCCGCAAGCATGCTCTTGACTTTGCCATCTGATTTCTCTGAAGCACATCACAGGGACTGAATGCAAAGCCTCCTCCAAGATGCCTTTTGCACATTTTGCACATATTCACAAATGACAGGTCCTTATTAACGGTGCAGCTTACAGAAAGGGTGGAGAGACAAGTGAATCAACTATGAGAGTGGGTGGTGTGACTCTGCTTTGAGGGGACAGAGCCAGAGATGTGGTGAGAATGTGGGAAAGACGCGAGGTAGAGGACAAACCTCCAAGAAAAATGAAAGGGGGAGAGAGAGAGATTTGTGCGATCTAAAATAATAGTGACATTGTCTCTAGACAGCACTCATTGTTTCTCTATTCGGTGCGCTCAGTGCTGAGGGGACATAGCTGAAATGCAACTTCAGAATACATTTGACAGCGAGAGCAGAGATGAGGCGGTGGATTTACAGTGCCATAGAGTATCAGTGTAATATTCAAGTCCTGTCATCACAAATCACCGCGTGCTGCGCACTGAATACATCCTGCAACTTGTTTGCAGTGGATAGATATTTTTCTTTTTGTTTAAAGGGAAAGGTAAGAAAGATAAAGGCCATTAGATTTAAAGGCCCAGATCAAATCGTCTACAAACAACAAACCTGAGTATGAGATCAAGTGTCAAATGATTTGCGGGCCATCAGAGCGAGGATGCTGCTCCGAGTTTGAGTTTACTTCAACTGCTATTTGGTCTAAGATTTATCCACATGATCTACTGGTACATTTATGCTTCACACTAAAAATAGTTGCCAGCAATATAACACCAGTTTTGCAGTGCTCTAATGCTATTATCAATTACTATGTTGTTAATTATTTTCTTGATTGATTAATCATTTGGTTTATAAAATGTACTTAAGAAAGAGAGAAGCTGGAACCAGACAGCAATGACCAAAATAGTTGCCGATTACTTTTCAACGTAATTGACTAATTCATTGATATAAATGGTTGATCTCTGCAGTATTTTCCTAATACTGCATTTGCCTGAATAAGAAGGATCTGACCAAATCCAAATGTCACTCAGCAAAATGCATATACTGTGCTCACACGTGTGTTAGTTCTAATATGCTCAGCATCATTTGTACTGTGAGCAATAACTCACTGAAAGTCACTGTTGTCTTGCTTCTAGCCCCTTTGTTGTGTCTTGTCTGGTATGACGAACTCTGATTGCAATAATATGCCAATGCTTTGGAAACAAATGAATGTCACAGTCTGGACAGTAAACAGAGCCGGTCTACAGTGTGACATCATCCTGTTTCATTGAATGATCCCCGATGAAAAGTTGCTGAGGAGAAAAACCAAACAGGGATAAGAAGGGATCTGAAGACATGAATAAGTAAGTAAAACAAACCTGTCTGCTCGAAATGAGTGGCCCATATTCATCATCTAAATGACTGCGTATGAGTTGCCCTTTAAAATCCCAGCTGTCCCTGGGGAAGTGCTGGCTGTTAATATTTAATATGAACACGTGTAGTGTCACGAATCAATCT
Organism: Anarhichas minor; assembly: GCF_050575085.1. Lineage (NCBI taxonomy): Eukaryota > Metazoa > Chordata > Actinopteri > Perciformes > Anarhichadidae > Anarhichas > Anarhichas minor. The sequence continues at coordinate 11,521,268 of NW_027466450.1, forward strand.
GTCCTGCAAATTAGCTCAAATTAATTCAATTGTTGGTCAAAAAGCCATCTGATTAACATGAAGTGCTGACATCGGTACTGTGGAGATTTAAATAGCGGTTGGCGTCGCGGTGGCTTCTCATGTGTAACATGATGGCGCTTTCATTTTTTTCTGTCCAAACTGCACACAGCGTCAAAACGTTTTTCATGTTTTTGTGCCACCTTTAATGTAAACGATAGGGGAAAGTCATCCCGCGGTTTTGTTAAGGTTAATGTGGCAAAGGCTCTATTGGAACTAAAGGGTCGTTTTGTTCCGGCTCTGCTTTGGTACGCATCCAGCTGGGCCGGGTGTTAAACAGATATTCCTAGCCGGCGTCAAGGTGGCAGCACATCATAAATATGTATGTACCTGAGGCACTCACGGAAAGCAATAAGACATCATCATCACAGAGATCACCCTGCTGTCACTCCCCTCTGCAGGGCCCATTAATAAACACTGACAATCAGAGCCCTTGACCTGCCCCTGCCTCCCTGGAGGGGCGAGGGAGCGGAGCATCCCGATTTCCCCAATGGCCTCATAGACTTATACACTTTCAGGGGTGTAAAATTAAGCTTTTTGACATTTTGATGAAAAGGCAGGACAACATTTTCACTGATGACCATAGTCAATTTGTTCGAGAAATATATTTTAATGATCACCATTACTTAAAATCTAAAACAGAACTGAAGGATTGTCAACTAGCCATTATTAAGGACATTTGAATTCAACATTACAGGAAAAGCATAGGTGTTACATATAGAAAGGTGTATTAGGAGACTCATCACAGTAGGTGTTGGTGAGTCATCAAGCATTTAAGCCTTTCAAGCGTCGTCTGATTTTTGCCCCGGATAATGCCTCTCAGGCAAAACACAAGCTGTCTTACCTTCTGGGAGAGGTTGTTAGGTCTGTATGTAACAGAGGATGGAATAAAGTCCAGCAGTTCCCCTGCATTTCGAGGTAAAATGTATTTAGCTATTTTTATTTACAGATAATTATCTTAAGAAAGACACAACAACTAATTACCAGCATAAGCCACCATGTTCTGAACAGACTCATTACAACACTAACAAACGCTCGGGATAACTGATACACGCAATTGAAAAACGACTTCTTTTCAGAGCACCTGACATTTGATAACTGGTCTATTTTTTTTTATTAGTATTTATTTATAATCATTTATTTCCCAGTTTACTGTTTCAATGCACAGACCATTGTGAACAATATAGTTTATTGTTGAACTTTAAGAAATCTTGCTTGTATAACGTATATTTGATAACCACAGAGATATTAGCAAATAATTTGTTTAAATATACAAAAACATTTTTTTACTTTAATATTGGTTTTGGCCCTAAAAATCGGGTGAGCTCTAGGGCTTAATATAAATCATAAGGGATTTTGCTAAGTGCTTAACAAAATAACTGAATTCCAGAGCAGAATTCCACACTGCATTTTCATTCACTCAAGGACAGCAAGCGTCTATCCGTGTTTAGACAAATAGCCTTGGTGGCGAGACGGGGAGAATTTTGCCTCCAGGTAGCAGAAGCATTGGTGAATGAACAGGAGACCTTTCACACCGGAGCTGTTCTCCTCTGCCTGTCTCAGAGGATTAAGCTTTGTTTATCCGTATACCTTCCATCCACAGCCAGCCTCTCCATGAGATGTGATTTATTATTACTAATACAAATGTTATTACTATTATTATTATTTGTGATACTAAAGGAAGATTAAAACTGTTTAGTGTGCAACAAAATCATTTAATTTCTCTGTAGAAAAGTGCTACACTTTGCGCTACACTACAAGTGACGCCACCCATTGGTCTGTGGAACCATCTTGGTTTTTTTCAACCAGTGGACGAAAGTGACCATTTTCGGACAGCAGAGGAAATACCTAGAGATGGCGTAAATGGCTCTGGCAGAGACCTGACAATCGCGAGGTAGCCACGCCCTGAAGTATACTTTGCTTTTCTGTCTTTTATGGGACCATAATCTACAAAATTGAGAACATATTGTGTTCACATGTTTATTGGGGTAATACAGCAAGTGAGAAGTAGGGTCTTTTTCTCATACGCTTCTATACAATCAGACTTATTTTGCAAACATAGGAGTTTCCGTCTGATGGTCAGGAGAGAGAATGCAAGTTTCAGGAACATCTGCATTAGCTTCACTTTTCAGAACCAGTGATTGGCGCCTGGTCTTGGCCAAAAATATGCAATTGAACACACTGCAAAGTCTTTGTTGATTGTTGCAAAGTAGCATGGGAGCATAGGTGTTGTCTTTATTGATAATAAAAAATAAGCATTACTGCCTCACTCTTTCCGTGCTAACCTTTCATAATAGACATACAACAAAACAGCTTAGTTGGAATGATGTAAGTAAAATATATTACATAGATCTGGCTGTTTTTAGGCATTTTAATAGGTAAATGTCACACATTATAAGTTACCATATTTAATGACTTTTTTTACATACGTAGGTTTAGAGTCAAAGTCTCAAAAGATGTGTAAAATACTAGTCAAATGAAAAAGCTCTGTGAAGAAATAGGAATATGAGTAGTTCTTTATAGTAAATGAACTGGCAATATACATGAGTAGACAATTCCACTGAGGAAGCACATGTCTTTTAGCTTCACTCTGCTCTCTCTCCTATTAAGCTCTGATTTATGGCTTCATAACCATAATTGCTGAAGGGCAGCTGCACCATTGCATGATTCAACTCAGTTTCCAGGGTGTCAACTGCATCACCTGCTGTTCTGCTTGGAACTAGACTTCACAGGTAGCAGACTGCTGATAAATAACACCATGAGCATCTCGGCTGAAGTCAAGAAAAACCTCAGCAAGAAATGACTTGAACCGAAGGCAAAAATCCCCAGAACGTCTATCTTCATTTCAAGTAATTCATCAAATATGAACCCTGGACCCCCTGCATAAACCTTGCTATTTAGAGAAACTTAATAAGATTACTGGATGTGTCCTAATAGGAGTAGGTGGATACAAGAGATGGTTGCCTGTTGTGTGCTGTCATTTAGATGCACATTTAGGGATATCTAATTAGAATGTGATGAAGTTTGCGTTACCTTGCAACCGTCTGGCATCTCAACAGCTCTCCTGCTTTAAAAGGCTTTCCTCGTTTTGCATTTCAAATGCAATCACGGACAATTCTGCCGCAATTTATTTGAGTGACAGAATGACGGCGGAGTAATGATTGCGAAACAGCAGTTCATCATGTCATCACTTCATATTTGAAAGATACAATCCAGAAATCCCGAATGTGGAAGTCTGAATTTTTTTTTCTGGCCTCTTTAACCCTTAAACCCCCAAAAAGTCTTGTCCTTAGAGGATACAAATGGCTGCATTCACAAATTGCCATAAAATGATATATTGCTACTGTTTTCCACTTTCACCGTTAAATCTTTTGACCAACTTCAGTCCTGATCATAACTACTAAGTATTCATTCATTTTCAGAATTTCAACCCTTTGAATGCTAGTTTGTTTACTTAGTGCCGCTGTTGTTATGTAAAAGAAAAAGAAAAACAACTAAATTATTTTCTGTTTACTGGATGCTTTGGGGGATTTTTTCACAATCTGAGATATGTCAATGATTAGCAACAACACTGATTATGAAACACTGCAGTGCTCCATATAATCCTTGAGGAAACCAGGACAATAGCATGTGTTTTCCCAATAGAAAATGGCTCAAACTGATGGAAAACAGTAAAAACTACATTTTTGAAGCCAGGGATCTAGAATATAAGCCTGATATAATTGAATGTGTGATTATATGCTGTGATGGCCGTATAGCAGAATACATTTATTTTTGTTATAATGGGTTGCAATGTGGTTTCAGTATATATCACATTTGTCTGTCAGTGTGCACACGAACTCTAGCAAAGCTTTAAGCTGTCAGCGATGGAACCAAAAAGGCAGAGGTTTGGTCAATGTGGCAGTATATGTATTCTGCTGTAAATATACATTTATTCCTAAATGCCACAATCACACAGACTATCTTAACAAATCGGTCCTGAATCAAACTTCTGACGGATGTAATTCACCTTTAGCTGATGCGTTCAGAAGTGAGCTTTCATCTGTGTTCCACCTGGGAACTGTAATGTGGGTATTTCCAATTATGCCCTTCTGAATATGTAGAAAGAAATTTTAGACATGTGGGACAAAATGCATGAAAACATACTAAAAGTATTGCAATATCTTGAGGCATATGTCGTTAACTTAAGTAATGACTTTAGGTTTACTGAAAGAGATGAAAGAACATGGCCTAAATTAAATAACAAACAAACATGAGGATGTTTTACACAATTGTGGAAACATTACAACACATTATTTTAATCCCTGACAGAATGATATTAGCCCAATATTGCTGTGCATTTTTGGAACAATGAAATTCAAGCTGCCTTTTTCCACACATATGTTTCTAGGGGCTCAGAGAAGAATGATTGTTAACAAACAAACAGAAGAGATCAAATGTACTTATTCAGCAGAGACATGTGCTACCTGGTGATATCAAAATAAATAGCATTGTCCAGATTTTCTCTTCCGCTAAATAGGTCCACATTTCATTGGCTCATAGCAGCAATTTAATGGCAGCAGTGATTCTAACTGGGTCACAGATGACAGCGAGCTCCATGTGATTTTTGTTTTTTGTCCAAAGGGGGGAAAACGAGTCTCAGAGATCTAAAGAGTGTCTGCAATGTAGGCCAATACATCCCTTCTATTGATTCGTGGACATCGGAGCCTTGTGTTTAAACAGTAATTGATTTGTTTCCTCTGTGTTTCTAGAGTCATTGATTTGAACACATCAGCAGCTGCTATTGTATGGTGCTAAACGGTTTTGGGGGGACGAGGGTGGGGGTGTTCAAAATGTCATTATGAGTGAAAAAAATGGAGAAAGACGAGCTGGGTGATACTGAGGAGATCCACAATTTGAACAATGCCCCTGCACAAATAGTTTATTCCTGAAATGATGGTGCCTGGTGACTTCTTTTTTCCTTTTGCAGACAGTCTTAGAAAAGGACATTATTTAAACCAGACCTTTGAGGTTGCGGATGTTATTATTTCCTTCACATGATGGAATAATTGTCAGAGGCACAATAATTACTGTGTGACCTCGATATAGCAAACTTTATTTTTTGTTGTGGTTAAAAGGAATTATGTTTGTTTGTTTTTAGATTTTGTGTTATGTACAGTACATGCATATAGGAATACAGTGTGTCATGGTGCAGATTACGATTCAGGGTTCATTGCACTTTTTATCATTTAAATAGAAACGATTCATGACCGTGGGAAATCATTTATTCCTCCTTTATTATAATCATATATCGTTTTTACATAGATGTTACTGATGATGCAAATAGTGGAATTACTTTCACAAAGAAAACAGCTACTTCTTTATATAAATAAATAATATAAAACAAGCATGGCCTCTTTAAAATATAATTTATAGAGCAAATGTTTGAACTTTGTACCATGCTCTAGTTAATTAAGGCCACATAACTCATCAGGGAAAGTGATTGTGTTTTGGCCAATAGGGCATGGAAAGCAGTAGCAGTCTGCTTTATATGCAACCTAAATGTGCTGTTCAGCATTCAATGCATTTAAACTAAAACATTTTATTATGAATAAACCATTTAACTGATGTTGCAGTATTCAGTTACACAAAACATGATGTCCTCCTTTTACACATAAATCATGTTGGGGCCTCACCATGAGGGTCTGAACGCAGGCCTGCAGGATAGTCAGCAGCCTGATTTGAGTTAAGATTCACACCAACCCCCGGTGGGACGTTAAGTCCCACCTACGTGTGAATTTTCTTCCAAAACTCAACTCTGAGATCTCATTGGACGAGGGCCACAGGCACCGCGGCGGACTTCCTGTTCTACGGCCTGACGTCACAGCATTTATAAAAACCAGCGTCACCTCCAACACGCCGCCGTTCCATCTGACACGCGTTGGTGAATGGAGGGGCAAAAACAAACCTTGTTGCTTTTAAAAGAACCTAGGTCTAGTCTTAATTTCGCTGGACGAACAATGGACTGTTTTTTTTGGATCGATCCTGAAGAAGAATTAACTTGTATGCCCTGTTCTCTCCTTGTTAACGTTGACATTTTTGCTGGTCATAAGGAAGAAGAATTCCCTTAATTTCCGAGGAAAACTCTCTGCCACAGAGGGAGCCGAGTCTAACCAAGAAACTCGAAGGACCACTTCGACCACGACAAAGTCATCTCACAGTAAGAGGCTTGGTGTCTGGGCATAGTTAGGTCATAGTGTATTTATTACCTTGTTTGTTTTGTTCTAGGTTTACTGTATTGTTATAACGTTTTCTTGTGTATGTTCCGTTAGTGCTGTAACGCACACACGTAGTCTCACACACACACATACCGGTTTAGTTAACTATCTCAGACATGTGTGTGTAAACGCGGTCTCTATTGTTGCCTCTTGCCATTTTGGAGTCTCGCATGGCGTGGTCACGTACGAGACTACCCCCTCCATTTTGATAGTCCTATATACCGCCGCCATATTGTTTGTAGTCACACGTGGCGTGGCCACGTTTTAGATTACAACCACCATTAACTGAGAAGTTTCTCCCTTCTCCCCCACACACACAACCACATACAGTACATGTACATACACACACACACATACTCGATAGAAACCTCTCAAACCATAAGATCTGTATGTATCTCATTACTAAAATGAGACTAAGTACGCTGCTTTGTCTCGATTATCATTTTATTATTCTTGGAGCAACAGGGGAGTCTTGAGCACCAGCTAACTCGGTATATCTTTGGAGAGTTGAGGAATAATTTCCGAAATGGCCAATCAGGTAAACTATAATTTATCCAATAACAACTGTCCTTATTATGATAAATTAAACCATGCAAAACTGACTTTCACTTTATTAACATGACACTGTATGTGATTGTTTACCTTTTGCTATTTAATAATGCCACATCATACTGTATGTCAGGAGGTAGTAAATAAAGCGTCCCCACACACACACACACACTAATAGAAGGAAATTTCACAAATTTGAAAGCAAGTGTCATTTAATTTGAAGCTTACCTTTTAAACAATGAATTCTTGCATTTAAGGAGTGCCTTCTGTGACACTTAAGATACACTAAACATTGGAAGTCTCCTTCTGTCACAATTTACTGCACACTGGAGTAACTCTCCTTCCAGCTTTTGCCAGTGCTTTGTTCTTTCGTTTAAATTGGGAGCATTTTCCACAGAGATCTGCCCTTCGTGGAGTTGAGTTCTGAAAACATCCGCTGATTATCAAACAGCATTGCAGAGCTAAAAGTGAACCGAGTTCTCCCAGGTTAACCTCCTGAAACCCTGCAGTCTCAAATGCGAGCCCGTCACTCTGCTTAATTGCCTACAGAATGTTTCACCCATTTAGTGTTGCGGGGATGCGGAGATGTTTTCAGATTTGTTTATAAAAAGATGCAGATTAAAAAACAGATGACTACAAAATAATATTTAGGAAGAAGTTAAGTATCAAGGGAAGGAGATGAACAGTTAAGTGATGGGAGCTGATGAGGACTGAAATTATTCCGTCAGATATTGTGAGCTGTGCGAGCTCTGTGTACTGAGTACTCCTTCAACATTTTAACAATAATAAAATCAAATTTGGTCAGAGCTCCAGATTTTAATAGCATGTCTGCTTGTTTTCCAAAAAAATGAAGGCTAGGAAAAATCTGTTTTTAATGAGCAGTGCAACAGTTTGACAAGCTCTGTGATCAGTGCTTCACTGACTGATGTGCAAAAACTTACCATGTAGGCCATGAATTGTGCTATTTAAAAGATGGGCACTGCAGATAGTGGGACATGGAGAAGCTACTGTGCATGTGTGCATGTTCTTCCCTTATGTGGTGCAAAAGCAGGCTTTTTGCAGGTTTACACTGATGCAAATAAATCCAGAGGGTTCATTTGGATTAGGCTGATCAAATATCTGATGAAAAGTGTAGTGTGTGTGTATTAGAGCGTATACCTGACAAAGTCTGGATTATTTCATCGTTTTAACTCATTTTTGTTATTTCACTGGACAGGAATGGTATGAAAAATTGTAATCTGAAAAGTTTCTAATGCAGTATTTACCTCTGTAGTATATAATGGAATAGAATAAAGTTGTACAAAAGAGAAATACTAAAGTAAAGTGCAAGTACCTGGAATTTGTACTTACTTGTACAATACTTGAGTGAATGTACTCAAGTGTACACTGTATGTATGTTAATGTTTTTACATTCATCCATTAACTGTTTTGTTAACAGACTGAACCAGGAGCTGGTATCACGAAGCACGATTAGCCGACTAGCCATCTTTAAGCCTTTCAGTACAAACAGCACGCTTGAGATTTCCACAGGATCCACAAAATGACTTGACAAGAAATAATGCGAACGGAGCGATTAACATTTCATTTATAGCACGACCATTTGTCTAATCTAATTTCAAAACAAGTGCTCTGACTTCAGGAAGAAAGTTGATCATATTCAGAATGAATGACAGTTCTTTGACTATATTTGTTTAATTGTCGACAGGATTGTTGATCAGCGATGACAGCAATGAAGGCTTTTGCACTTCCATCGCTGCAACTCGGGATAACATGGGGCGACTTTGTGAATACTAAATCTTTTTAGACTCATTAGGTTTAAATAAATACATTACGTGTATGTCCACTTTATTTAATAGCAAAACATGTCCGCTTACTTTTAAATCCTCCCAGTAAATCAAAAATGCAACGTTTTGAAGGATTTGTTTATTTTCTGTAAGTCAATACACTAAATAACACAAATGTTCTCCAGGCCTTGCACTCTTTATAAAGGCCACAGGTGTTGAGTTGTGCTGGTTGCAGGGTTTGGAGACAGATGGGTTGAGAAGAGGTTGGTAAAATTTGGGAGAACATTGAGTGTAGTCGCTTGGTTTTCCTTTTCAGGTCTCTATATTCATTTTCACTGTGTCAAAAGCCAAATAAACAGATAAAAAACACTTCAGAGTATTTCATCATATTATACTGCTACAGACAGCCACTCTGAACAGACATAACTGCCCTGCATGATGCGAATAAAATGTGACTGTCCCTGAGCTGTATTTTCTGAAATCACACACAGCTATTCTGAATTTGCGAGCGCAGTATATGTTTTCCTTTGGGGTGCTCCCAGTTTCCATCGCCTTGGCTGTGATTGCTGCATCCCCCAGCAGCTGGGGATTGTAATGTGCTTATTTTGTGAAGACCAGATGCACAAGAATGCTGGAGAGTGTATAAACAGGCAACAACAACAACCTACTGTTAGCAAAGGACATCACTAACTGGACTGGACTAAAAGAGACATGCATTGTGTTGACAAAATGCATCAAAGGAACTGCAAAAAGCTCTTTTTGAACTTAAATTCAGGCAAGCCATCAGGTCAGCAATTGGACATAGAGCGCAACCAGGACAAATATTTTCTTCACAGCAAATGTCTGGTAAAATTGCTCATACAAATAGGAGTCTAATCCAGCTTTTTATCTATTAACATCTTTCCTTCTGTTGTCTTCTAAGTGCTGTCTACTTTACAGCCCAGCTTAAGGTTGTACTAATGCATTGTGATGCAAGGATATTGCACTAAAGTGCTGATAGGGAAAGAATATGTATTTGGCCTTCCCTCTGACAAACACTTCCCTCCAAATACAGATCCCAATTATTTCAACGCATTTATGAACTAGATTAAACTAGAGACCACTTCAGGTAGACCCTGGGAGGTTTGTCTTTTTTTTTTATAATTTCATGTTTTTTCGAGAAAAACTTTAGTTTCAAATAGTAAGCATTGAGGATTCATATACAATAGCACATGGGGGAAACCAAGCTTCGTAAATATTCCAAGAAAGCCTTTGCAAATGCAGTGGAATTATTAACGATCATAACTGGACGTACGAAGAAACGTTTGGCAAGCAGCAACTACAAGCAGGACCAAGTCGGATCACACCCGGCGTCACTGTTGGGTTTGCTCTGTTCCACCTGTAATCACACCTCATAGTGATGACGGAGTAACAGAGGCAGCAAAAAAGTTTCTTTGTAAAAAGCTTTAATTATTATATTCTTACTTTTTTACTCTTTTTTTTTTTTGTTGATTAGCAGAGATGCTCTAACCACGGTTTGTTAGTGCTGATAAGGATTTAATGTAATCAATAAGAACCACTTAATTATCTAAATGGTGATCAGCGTTCTCCTGTAACAGCCACCTGCCTCAGATCAAAATGTTATGGGTGCTATTTTTTAAAGTGGACTCACTTATACAAAATGTTAATATGGTCCTTTGCTACCCTTTTTAAGTGATACATAACTTACAAATTCTTGACAGGTCTTGATAGTGTTTCTGTATAGAAAATGTATGTTTCAAATTGCTTTTTTGTGTAATGAACAGTCCAAAAGTCCCATGGATATACAGTTCACAATGAGAAACCTCGAAAGTGTGTACAAATAAACCAAAAAATGTCATATAGGTATCAGAGACATAAACAACATCTTTCTGAACTGGGAGCCACTGTAATCTCAGAAGGCATCTGCTGATTTTTCAACATTAAAAAATAAAATACTTTCCAAAAAATACTAACAATTTCAAATTTGTTATGCATACGTAGGTGATCCAAGCTGGAGAAAAGACTGTCTACACCAGTCTTTAAAATAGCAGAGTAAGAGGAATGGCCTCAGGCTAACCTGGTTAAAGTGTGCAAAAGGCCAGTTGCAAGAGTTGCTTTTTATTGATCCTCTTATCTTAAATTACAGTTCAGATCACATTAGGCAAATTGTTGTTGGTTGAAGTTTAGGGATTTAGAATACTCTTCACTGAATCAAGGCTGAGTACATGGCACGCAAACTCATCAGGGGTGAACAAGGTGACAAAGATGCTCTGAGAAACACTCCAACACTTCTGTATCACACTGTACAAACACAGAGCAAACACTTTCCCAAAAGGCTTCAGGTCACAATAGGCTATAAAAGCATCTCTTGTGCTATGAAATCCCAAAATACCAAAATGCATAGAACAATAAAAAATGAAACTTGGCCAATAAGATTCACTGAAGTTTGTTCCACCTTGGCTATATGCCAATGTAGATGGCAATGACTTCTGTAACTGTTTTATCCCACTCTGCTTTTGCGTCTCCGGCTCCGGTTTGTTTTTCCCTCATCCGGCGCACCTGGGTGAAGCCGTCGTTAACGTTAGCATGCCCGATGTGTTTCCATTCGACTTGGCGTGTTAACCTCAGCATATGTTCCGGGCGGAACTCGCGCTCTTGGGGGAGCAGAAATCAATTAAAATCCTCATCAGATCTGCATATAGGTAACCTTGTGGATTCAAAGAAGACAGGTTTGAATGCTTGATGTAACATCAGTTCAATGAAATTCTCACAGCATAGACTCAATCATGAGTTTACTAAGAAAATTGTATTGTTTGCACTGCGTCATGGCTTCAAAGTACTAACACGTCGTAGACGTAAGACTGAAATGTATCCAGATGACTGTGTTCACAATGATTATAAGTGAACTATAGCAACTCAGAGCAGTTGAAAGTCCCGTAGGATGATGGATTTTGCAGTTGCTGTTTTCTGGACAGGATTAAACTCACTGACCAGTGCATTTAATTTTGAAATCATCAGACCACACCAAGAGAAATAAATCCCATCCGGATGAGTCTTAAATCTAAAAATAGCTCCCAAAATGAACACCCATGTCATGTCAATACAAACTGCTACTCAGAATGGATATCAGAAGGAAGCAAGGGGGGACATGCCAGTCCAAGCTGTAATGAGCGAGCATATGTCTGTACATGCATCGTTGCTCGTGATGCGATCAGTGAAATTAAACTTGGAGTCAATAGACATGATCAAATTGTCTCTAATCTGACAGGCTCATTCATCACACTGTCAGTGCCAGCCTCTCAACCTGTCCTGCTGAGCTGCACTGATTGAAATATGAAAGTATTGTTTGGGGGTGCTGAAAATTTCAACAAGCTCAGAGGAGAACTTCATTTAAAAAAAAAAAAAAAAAAAGCCTCTTAATATTTTGTCTTTCAGTTACGATTATAAATGCATAGGACAGAATCACTGTGCACAGATTAACAGTTTCTGTTGTCGATTGTGATTTTAAAAGCACTGACAAGGGCACAATACAGAATTCATACACAAAGCTATGTAATTTACTTTATATTATGGATTAACGTATCTCATTTATTTGGGCAAATGGAGCACAGGTCAATCTGGCACTCCTACTCGCTGTGGTCTTGTCCTCACAATATGTTGCAGTCATAACAAATAAAAAGAAATGCATTCGGAAGCTAAAGTGAAGAAGAGCTTTGCATTCGTTTGGTAATAATGATGATAATTTCTTCACCACAAAGGAGATTGTCTGCCGTCGTGCATTTGCGTTTGTGCTGTGGAGATGAATTCCTCACTCAAACCAGGTGATGCACAACTCCAAATAAACAATACTTATCAAATAATTTACTTACACCCCTTATATCCTAATTAGGCATGTTTACTTTGGCAATAATCATTTTCAATTTCACGCCATTTTAACTTGAAGTTAATTAAAAGAAGGTTGTTCATTAGCATGGCTCCAGACCTTTCCCTTGCCACTGCACCTGCATCATATTGCAAATGCAAATAGGTAGCAGGGGGAAACTGAAGTGCTTTCACATTTCCTTCAAGGAATTCTCAAATGAAATGGCCAGAACAGAAAAAGAGAAAACAAACTATTATGAATAGCTCCACAAATATCCTCACAGATGGATAAAACACTGTAGGTGAATTATGCTCATATTAAAGTGTTCATATTTATGAAGAAACAAATCAACAATAATGTGGACCTACCACAACATTTATTTTGATCTGTTAAAGAAACGTTTCCATTTAATTTGCATTAGAGCATACCATTTTAATTAGCATGTATATACTGTACAAACCCATAGTTCCCCACTGCCCCCACGTTAGAACATCACATCATGCACATGAACAATCGGGTGCTTATCAACATGTTTAATGAAAGACTCTCCAGATGGCTGTTTGTCCAATGAAAAATAACCCAATTAAAAGCGGCGTGACAAATGACCTTTCTGGTACAAATAATGAGCAGAATAGTGCACGGTAAACAGTTGTACTGAGAAACACAAAACGCAAAGGTTCCATGACTTGAGGCAGCGCTCATACTCTGCGCTTCAATGACAATGACGATGACAATAGGAGCTATAACTTCAATTCACATTGACTGAGCTCTACTTGTTTCAGCCGGCACAGAATCCAATGTCTCCAAAAAACATTGCGGGTATAGGTTTCTTAGGGTTTCTTAAAGCTTAAGTCCTTATACATTAGGTTTCTGTATAGTAGAAAGAGAAAATTGAGATGATTCAGGCATGCTTGCTGTGGAAAATAGATTTGCCAGTGCAAGGCCTTTCCACGTAACAGTGATGCAACACAAGCTATTACTTTCATGTGTCAAAATTGAAAGGACAAAATAAACAGCTCACTTTAGACAACCCCCACATCCCAAGATATGATTTAGAGCCATGAACTGTCTTATTCTATTCTAACGAAGCCACTTCTGCACAATGATGTTAGACTTTTGCCCTTTATTGTGGTAAACAGTGAATTATGCCCTCCCAGTTTCCTGTGTCATGCAGTGGGGTATCTCAGGTTTTCAAAAGTAATTAGCTTTTGGGCCATCATCATTGCACAGTATGTACGCTTAATCTGAATAAAATGTGTTTTTATTACTGCTGTGGAGTCCATATTCATCTCAGGTTTATTTATTGTAATCCAATCCCATTTGAAATAGCCCTAATGAACTGTCTCTCCTCCCACAACCAAGATAAAATGTGTTTTGGTGCAGCTGCAGAGAGCATTACGACAGCACAAAAACAATAATCACTTGTTTTCATTGTTTCTGTATTTCAGGTAGCACGTATCCTGTTATGTGCTTGCGGCCGTACAGTATGTGGTCGACTCCATGGTGTGTTGCATGTTTGTTCGCGGCTCTGGTACACAGCAAAGGTTGAGCTCTGGTTTGCATGATGACAGCATTGGGATTTGTTTGTTCTGTATGTAGCAGCCACGCATGGAGTCAGTGTCTTCATTAACCGGGCAAAGGAACCTTACTTCCCTCTGAGGCGAGGCTTGTTCACAGTGTGAAGAGTGGGGGTGGGGGACCTCTGGCGTTTCACAACCCATGGCTTCACAGACCATGCTCTCTGATTGATGTTTTTATAAGTAAGACCTTGCACTGCTTTCCCTCTGGGCCGTGCCTATGCTTCCTGGTATCAATCACATATCATTTCCATTCTCCCGCCGTCGCCTGACAGAAATACTGTAAAGGTGATCTATGTGTGTGTGTATGTGTGTGACTGTGTGTGAGTGTGTGTTAAGTAATTATTAAGTGTCCAGCTACCCTAATAAATCATTCACATCACACCGACACTGCTCCTTCAAACCTCTCTCTTTTGCCCCATTCGCCACTTGCCCCTTTACATTTTCTTTTCTGCTTTCTCAAACAATATCAAAGCTGCAAATTAGTAGTTATGGAATGGTTCTTTTTTCTTTTCTCTCGATTACACTTGGTTTCCAGGGGGCTTTTAATTGCAGTGCAGCAGCCCGAGTGAGGGAGGACGTGCCGATCGGCCATGTTAGGAGGCCTTTGACTGCTGTGGCGTTAATGAGATGGGCTGCCATCAATCAAGGGTTGTGGGGAAATGACTGTAAATAAGGCTGTGATCATGGGAGGTGGGTGGTGACTGGGATGTGGAGTTTCTGGTACACCCTCACATTGACTTATGTAAACATGTCATGTCAAAGTGGCAGAGGTCAAGGGTTGGGGCTGTGATAATGTCCTCCCAACCACAGCATCCCCCTTGAGCCCAGCAGCTCTGGAGAGAACCAAGAGATGTTGTACATGTTGATCAGTGTGTGATGTGGTCATCAGACATGTTAAGTTTATCAAATCATTTAGCCTAATTTGCTGCATACTAACTAGAGTACACACCCTGTCTTTTGAGTGCCACACACTGCTTGTAGAGAGGACTTCACGTCTGATACAGATCCGTGTTAACCTGCTCAGCCGTAAAGACTTGCTCTTTATGAGAGTAACTGCCAAACGTTCTGCTTTCATTTCTGTGGTTACTATCTTGATGCATGCTGCTGCCTTTTTGTGACCTTTGACCTTGTTACCAGCTGTGACAGCGATGCTGTTATTGTGTTCGCCTCGTAAATCTGTGTGTGTGTGTCAGCCAGGTGTTTGTATTTCTGTATCTGTTCTGTACTTTACATGTGAAAAGTGTTTTGGCCAAATGCAGCTCTCTATTGTAACATGCTATTTTAAAGATATCAAACTCATCTTGTTATGGCAGCCAGGTGGTCCCTGTCCATCTTACTGTCCTCTTACATTCACAGGTGTGTGTGTAGAAGCAAACTGTTATATAAAGTTACTTCTCCAATATTATTTTATTGTATTAAGGTATGTAAACCCCCATCTTATTGCTTCTTTTTGCTGCTTTGTTTTGAGTTCATGCTTTCATATTTTGTAGACAAATATTGCAGTCCTGTCTTAAATCTTTCTTTTTAGACATACTGATGCCAGATAAGTTAACATTTCCCAGTTTTGGTAAAAACAAATGCATTTTACTTTATGGACCAGAGAACTGTGACTAACATAGCTGAAGGCCTTGGAGGGGAGAGCTGTCAGAAAGAGCAGTCTCATATGATGTTGCTGTACTGAAATATACTGTATATATTTAAACTGGAAACCTTGGAAGGAGAGGCTAATCCTCCCACTTGTAAAGAGAACAATGGTCCTTGTTTCCTTCAACTCCATATACACAATGCAGA
The DNA here is from genome assembly GCF_050575085.1 of Anarhichas minor. Lineage (NCBI taxonomy): Eukaryota > Metazoa > Chordata > Actinopteri > Perciformes > Anarhichadidae > Anarhichas > Anarhichas minor. The sequence goes on from NW_027466450.1 coordinate 11,537,148, forward strand.
TTTTGTAGCTTTGCTATGTGTCAGAGCAGACCAGCTAAATCAGTGTAACTAAGTTCCCTGTGTGTATGACTGGGATTGCTTCACAGCAGTGCTGTGACTGAATGGATCCAGTACAGACACATGACGGAACCTGCTGCTGTTGTTTTGCTGACGTGAGGCATTTTATTACACGTCGTTGTTGGCAACATTTTTTCCAACAAAGTTGCAACTTCATAATGAGTTTGTCATTTTGATATCAAACACGGAATAAGAAGTAAAATAACCAGGATCAAAGATGACCTACATGAAGCCCACCCACCAGTCTGACGCAGGACGCTTAAACACTTTGTGACAGTTTTCTGTTCGTGCCAGTGTTGCCAGATTTACTTTTGGCCCGCAGTTCGACCAGCCTACAGTGGAAATCCCACTACTCCAGATGGCCAGTCCACCCCTGCTGTCAGATCATCATTGACTGTTTTTTTTAAAGCTATCTCTAATCACAGTTAATCAGTGACAATTTACCGTCTCTCCTCCCTGTTCATTTGTTGATAGATAACAGTCTGATCTGAGAGAATCAAAGACTTGACTGTATTACAGAGTCTGCAGACCCACACAGCTGACACACTCAGCAGCAGCAAAAGAGGGGCACATGTGACCATAAGACTAGCGTCATGAAGCCAATAATTGTGTCGCGGATGATCTCAAGGTCCGCAACACACAACAGGGAAGACTACCAAGTGAGATCATTTTTAATATTTCATTTTGAAACCAACTTTGCAGTGACAGATCATCAATTATATTTGTGGCAGGCCACCGTGATAAAAGATATTCTGTATGGGAAACATCGAAGGAAAAAGTCCATTTTCAAAGGTGGGTTGTTCAGTCTGTGACTAATTGATGAGCTGATTTGTGATGTTTTAAAAAAGGCTGATATTTGACTCCTGCTACATAAAAGTTGTGAGTTTGTGTGCAGATGTGTGTGTGTGAATTTTGGGAGCTCTTGTCCCTCCTGATGCCTCGCCTGCCCCGCAGACCAGCTGGCCTTCCCTTTCCTGCAACCACATGCTTGTTAGCCACCTACAGTAGCTATTGATAGTGATCTTTAACATTTTGCTTCAACTAGGTGCCCACCCACAGTGATGTCTGTGTTGTGAAATAAACAGGCTGCTGTAAATCAATGCCCCAACATTTCCTCACACTCGGGAGCAATTCTGTAGATTTGTACGCACTATTGTGTGGTATAAAAACATTGTGCTGATAAAAATAAGAATGTTACTTACAAGACAAAATAGCTGGAAAAGCATCTGCACACAGCACTCTGCGCAATATCTATAGCATTATGACAGATTCCTTCAAGATCCCACATGTGCATTGCCTCCCAGCCATTCTGCTACTAAATAAAAAAAACCAGCTGAAGAGGAGACTAATTACGCACTAATGTTCAGATGGGCTTCAGAAAAGCTTAGAAATCTGAGTGCATGCGGTGAAGAGGTCGCCAGAGAAGGGCTTTATTACATGCATTAATATGTCTATTATGAAGCATTCATTGTATATGCAAGCCCTTAGGGTTCATCGGGCCCTGGATTTCAAGACGCGATATGCACACATACTATTTGTAATGCAAATTAGCTGGAAAATGACCTCTTTTGGTTTTATGTGCCGAAATAAAAAAAGAAGAAAAAGGGATCAGCATGTTTAATAGCAGTTCAGATAAAGTATTTGTTTCCCCATCCATTTTCTAGGTAAGCTATATACAAATCAAGCATCACCTCTGCTCGAGCTCGAATTCATTATTTACACATTTACTGTATTAACAGAATCTCTCGAGAAAGAATATACACTAGAGACATCAGAAGAACTTTTCGTATACTGGAGATTTGTACTTTCATGTGTTCTTGATGTGAGGCACAAATATGAAAAATCAGTTTGAAACAGATTCCATAAAGTACATAACTTGCACCAACCACTCTATGAAATGGCCACAACCGTTTATCAGCTCATCACGTGTTGTTGGCACTAAATGTGATACATTTTTGCCACAAAAATGTATCGGGATCCTTTTTCGTGGTCGACACACGGGACAGCTCTACTTCTACATCCTCTCATGTTGGACTGAGGGAAGACTTGACGCTACAGTGACTCACTCTCACCTCTCGTGGTACAAGTGGTATTACAATACAGGACTAGTTGGTTAGCATTCTCATTTCAGAAGATATCTCCGCAGCACAATACATAGACGTCTTGAACATAACGTCAAAGCTGTAACCTCTTCACATTCTGTTGATAATGTAAGTAACATTTTTGTAATGTTTTTTAACCAAAGTTCTGGCCAAATCTTACACATTGTGCCTTCAATGTTCAAACATTGCCTGCGATATCTTCACACTTTTACTGGTTCCGAGACTTGTACTTAAATCAATGCCTGTCCATCTGGTTATCTGTTGAAGTGAAAAGAGCATGGCCCCCATGGGAATGTGTGAGAAGTAGGCATATTGGATGTCTGTTTACTTCCTTTTGCAAAAATGCAGTAAGTTTAATTACTGCAGCTCCATGTGAAACTCTCCAGTCAACTGACCATCTCTTGAAAGAGACAGTTAAATAGGTCCCTGCAGCTTTTCCATCTAAATGTTTGTATCAGATTAAAGTAGTATGCGCTTAGACTCCTTTGGACATTTTAGGATGATGGCTTTGCTGTTTTAGTCGACAACATTCCAACGAAAACACAAAACCAGTTAGAATGAAAGCAACTGTAAAGGCTTGTCTCTCTACTGAATAAGTGCCATCGCTCATGATCTGATGCAGAAAACCATTTCCAGTCCATTATTTCTCTTGCATAGTGCTTCCACTACTAAGACTATAGCCTATACCTTCACTCACCTGAGAAGGCCTGAGCACCAAACCAAGGATATAAATCTGCCGCTGAGCTGTGGCAGATGAGGTGAGCGATGTGATACAAAGGGAGACTGAGAGAACAGGTAATGGTGGAAAGTATCAACCTAACACAAAATTGCTCTCTCCTACGAACTTCTACTGTTAACTGTAAAATGGATGGCACAACTTGCAACACACACATAATGCAATCACTGTACTTTTTAAGAATGTGAGGGAGGAAACAATGCATAATTGAGGTTTGGGAAACACAAATAATAAAATATTGTCATAGTATTACTGCTTTAAATATTTTTCAGTCATTAAGACAGTTGAGCTTAACATAAACACTACCTACACATACCGATTGGTACTTGCATAATATAATATTGCAAAGTGTTACAAAAAACAAGTATAGATTCATAAAACATACTGGAAATGATGGCCTAAGTAGGATGTGCTCATGTGCTTAAAGTTCACTGCCCTGGGACACATTAGACTGTAGGGCCAAAGGTCCAGTCTCTCCAATTACAGATCCATTTCAGTTTTTTGGGAACTGCCTTTCCCCTCCCATGGACCCTATACCCATGACAGCTGAAAGATGTTTCTTGTTTCTTGTTTCAAATCAAACTAATTATTTTAATCTTCCACAGACTATGTCTGTTTTTATTTTATTCGGTCTCATTAGTTCTGATGTTTTGTTTTCACTTTGTGCAGGGGATGGAGAAATGCCGCCGTTATGTAGTATTACTTTGCCATTCATAGAAACATTGCCAGAAATACACATCTATTTGCAGAACAAACGTAATATATTTACACTTTCAGATATGTGTGAGCTCAGCTCATGTTTCAGACAAAGGGTTGTCCTATTTTGCAGCTATTTATTCTCAGTGTCACAGGTTTCAATTTCTTCCTTAGCTGGTTCGTAAATGTGGGCAGGTGGGTGTCTTTAAGCCACACGACAGGTCGTTGGCTTTTTCCTGAGGTCATAGTTCAGGCTTGGCTCAGTGGGACCCCCACTCATGTAACTGTGTCTGCACTGGGCTTGCTTTATGAAGCATGTGGCTCAGTGTGATCACTGTGTGTACTATTTCTACATGGTACAGTAGCCCCTGCTGATGAGGCCTTGGCTATCTGCACTTGGCTCCTGCTTACTGCCACTGCCTCCATGAACCCTTTATCTTCATTAACATGACGATGATATCCACCCTTCACACACAAACAAACCTCCAATCTGCATCCTCCTTTCCTCACCCCATGACCATCTGTCTGCAGGGGGGTAAAAAACAACATTGATTTTCTAAAGCTGCCGTCTGATGCGGAATGATTTAGCTGCCCTCATGCTCCTCCCTTGGTTTGAACTCTTCGTATAAGCCTGTCCAGAGCGGGGCAGGGCTGAATATCTCAGACTTGCTGATGGATTTGGATGAGACCCTGTCCGCCCTCCTGTCGCCATAGCAGCGGTAATGATGGCAGCAGCGCCAGTTAAAGTGCACAACATGCAGACGGCTATCCGTATAGATAAGAGGAACAAATCAAAGCTAGTGTCTTTCAGCTCAAATTAGCATCCATTCCCTTGAATTACTGAGCCAACCTGTGCCTTATCTGCCATTATCAACACACCATAACCGCAAAGTGTGGTTCAACTAAAGTACGAGGATACAATACATCTGAACATGGGTGAGCTGAAACCAAGTTATCAACCCCTCTAGAGGGTTACACCTTTACTGGAACAATGGTGGTAAAATTATTACAATGTACTAACATCCACTTGTTTCACACATTTATACTTTAGAGTTACGGCTGATTCTAGCTTTAGGATTTGGAGGTTTGTGCTTAACACTACTGACAGATCATTTTATACTATGAATATTGCGTAAAAGACTTACGTTGTCAATGGTGGCGCATGTAGACCTTCTTTGAAAATCGTTGTTTTCATTTGTTGTGTTTTTGTGTTTTGTGTTTATGGCATATGACAGAGATACACCCAAAAACATCAGAGAAGGAAGCGTGGGGATTGGATAAAGTGCCTGCAAGACCAGCCGGACCTAACGCCCCCAGAAGCCGAGTCAACCGCCCCAAGAGGAGAGGGAGGAGAGCCGAGATGGAAGCTAAGCTAACCCGGCTAGGACCTAAGGTTATTCACTTCCTAGCCTCCCTGGTAATGTCCAGTCACAGGAAAATGAGATGGATGAAAAAAGACTTCAGGCTAACCCAGCAAAGAGAGCTCTGTGACTGTTGTGCCCACATCTTTACTGAGACCTGCTTCATCGTGGCATACCGGATCAAGCTGCACTTGACGGGTGGACCGCAGGACAGAGTGCAGGACTCCAGTAAGACAAGAGGAGGCGAACTCTGTATGTACATCAATGCTGCTTGGTGCTCAAACAGTCAAAGTTGATGTTGTGTTAAATTTTTAATGTTAAGATGTCGGCCATGTTATCTTCTCGGAGAATTGTTTTGTTGCTGCACTACAGGACAGCACAACTGTTTTTTTTGTTGTTTCGCCATGTTTTTCTTGTGTAGGAAATGTTCTACAACTATATTCCACTGTGTTGCATAATGATAAATAAATTATCCTTGAATCCCTATTAAATATGAAGCTCAAGAGGCTACAGTGCAGAATGTCAACAATAAACATATTGCAAATAAATAACATCAATCTATGCATCAAATTATTATATTCTTTTAAAAACCTTGAGGGGATTCTATTGACAACAGTCTTGCAAAAGGAGAAAGGCCTGGAAAAATACCATAATGGCTCTGGATGCTTAAGCTGTGAGGACTTTATCCCTTTAGCTGCTCAACACACACTCAGACATCAACCAAAGGTAGGTGTATGGTGATTTTCCAGTTTAAACACAAGGGAAGAGGGAGGACGCCTTAGAAATAGTCTGTATTCTTCAGCAGTTTAACATTCGAGGCATGCAGCAGCAACGAGATGAGAGAGGGGCTCAAAAGGTTTAGTTTGGGTTGCAGAATGAAACAGCTTCACTGTGTGTATATATAGTAATATAAATGTTGAGGTTGCTCCGTAATAATTAGAGAAAGGACGGTTCAGTAGGTTTAATAATATTTTCCAAATCAATTTAGCATGGCTATAAATGAAGCTGACTGCAAGACAGACAATAAGTCTTGCAAACCTCATTAGGCTTTCCTTTTGTGAGTGTGAGTCTGCAGTAGTTATTGCATTTAACTATTATACAGATGATGTGATAATAGCTTATTAAATTCAAAGTTCACTGTGGTTGTGGAAATTAATTTCAAGCAGTAAGCATACCTTTCTGCAATATTTAGGTATGCAAGACTTCCTTAATTGCATGACAAACAGAGTTACCGCAGCAGATAAGCTAATAGAAAACACCAACACTGCATTATTGAGTGCTGCACACTTGGTGAGGTCCACGGCACCTCAAGCTTAATCAGTGAATGTTTACTGTAGATGAGAAATTAATCCATATTCAGTGCGAAACCATTTCCTGTCTTTTTTAGGACTAAAAGTCAAAATATCCTAAATGCCTCCCGTATGTACTTCAAATGGCATACATTTATAACTGAATTGGTGTCTTAAAGGCAGGAACTTTAACCAGTGTGTAGTCACCACTGTTCTATTTACTGTGACTCATTATCCCACCCTTTAACTTTTTTTTAACTCTGCTGAATCTGGCTGAAAACAGTACGATTTTACATACCCTTTTTTTACATAGTCTTTAACTGCTCATCTTTAATCTTTAACATTCTCCAATAATAGTTATTCTAACACTATAATCAACACTTATTACACAGTGCTTTAGGTAGAGTTTTTGCTTCATGAAAGCCCTTTCAGGATAGGATAAGAGAGCCTGTTATGAGCTTTATAGTTTTATCAAGTCAGTTAGAAAGTAAACAGAAGCAAACTAGTCTTTTCATATATACCAAACTGTTTACAACATCAGGGCAAGCAAAGCCTTGTCTGAGTTTTGCTGAGAGTTTGTGTCAGACAAAGTAAGACAGTTGGAGATCTGTATTCACAAGGATTTAAAACAAGTCACAGTCTCAACAGCTGTACCCTCACTAATTTCTGGTTAGTGGTTCACATTGTGCTCCCTAAAATCAATAATAATTCATTTGGTTTTGTATACACTGACGGATAAATTGTTACTGCTGCACCCCAGCAAACATATTCTTACCTCTGTCCTGTTAGCAGTCATATTGTTATCATAGTTTATAATGAACAATTTGGCTATTATAATGTTTAGGGACAGAATCATAAGTGAACACACTATAGAGTAGAGGCCTCGGGCAAAATCCCTGTGGTACATTAGTAGTCACCTCCCAACATTATTGTTCTGACTCTGCCTATTGAAAAATGCATACAACACATCACAGATGGAGTGACATAAGCAATCTCTGAGTTTAAACACCAGTTTTGTTGGCACAATGGTATCAAAGGCGTAGCTAAGATCAATTCACTAACCAAGACCACGCTAATAATGATAAGGCTTTCAAATGATTTATTGCATGTTGAAGTGAGAGGGATAGACTTCGGGAGCGAAAGGTGGTTGAGGGAAGAAGGGATGAGAGTTGTGGGATGAAGGGTAGAGGAAGAAGGGATGGGGTCATGGGATGAAGGGATGGAGGGTGAGGGATGAAGGGATGTATGGTGACGGATGGAGGGTTGGGGATGAAGGGATAAGGGTCGTGGGATGAAGGGTGAGGGTCGAAGGGATGAGGGTAGGGGATGAAAGGATAAGGATCGTGGGATGAAGGGATGTAGGGTAAGGGATGAAGGGATGAGGGTAGGGAATGAAGGAATGAGGGTCGTGGGATGAAGGAATGAGGGTCGTGGGATGAAGGGTGAGTGTCAAAGGGATGAGGGTCGTGGGATGAAGGGTGAGGGTCGGGGGATGTAGGGTAAGGAATGAAAGGATAAAGGAACGAGGAGGGTAAAGAGGGTCATGGTATGATAGATGGAGGAGAGCCATGATGGACCACTGAAGTCCGGTGGCTGGTAGGAACTGGGGGAGTGGAGACTCTTGAGTGAGGGCTGTCTCTTCGGAAGCTCTGATGATGTCCCCCGTGGTTCCTATAATCAAGTGCGAGAGAGAGAAAGAGAGATAGAGACAAAGAGGGAGGACAAAATATAGAAAGAAAAAGGGGTTGGGGGAGGGATGTTGAAACTGAGGCAAGAGGAAGTCGATGGGTCAGTTTTGCTTGAATACTTTGTGCGGAGGCGTGGTCCTTGTTCCTGAACTAAGTTTATAAAACTTAATTGAACTGAAATCTGACCCTTGTCATTCCTCCGGTTAAGGTGTTCAAGAACGGTGTGCAGGACAAGGAAACTGCCTCTCTAACTCGACCCATTCTGCAAAGCACACCCTGGTTAATATGACAGTCCTGCCCATCTTAGACTATGGTGGCGTAATCTACAGGTCCACCTATAAAAATCGTCTCAATGAACTAGATGTCATCTACCACACCGCCATCCACTTCGTCACCGGTGCTCCTTTCAACAATCATCACTGCAGCCTGTACTCTATAGTCAACTGGCCATCACTCCACACCCGCAGATTATTCCACTGGTATCAGTTCATCTATACAACTATCGCTCACTACTCATCATTTCCAACAGTAATCGCAATTTATGCTCTGGCAATTTCATTAACATGGTCATTCCAAGTACGTAAACTGACATCTTCTCTTTATGACCATATGATTTGTAATTTAAATCTCAAACCCTTCAATTTAAATGCACAAAAACCGAAACAGTAGTTGTGCCTTTGTGGGAAAATGATCAGTAGTAGACTTATGCATATCAAAGTTTAGAGACCTCTAGGCTCTTGCTGTGCTTTTGTTGGAATATGTGTGAGAGGCTTGCTTCTCATCTTGGTTAATGGCTATCTCACTCAAATCATGTCTTTCCTCTTGGAAACACATTTGGAGCTCTTATCCTGCCAGTGATTTTAGTATAGCTCGGGTCTTCGCAGACCATCACTCTTCCTGAGTTTCTGAATCAAGGCTAAGGAGCTGAAAGCCTCTTGTGCGCTGCCAGGCCGGCCTACTGTACATCTCTCTCCATTAGTTGTGTCAGCCTGTCCCTCTCTGATCACAGCCACACACATACACAGAAACATGAATACATGCACACACACACACACACGCACACACCTACACAACACCACAGATGCATGCTAGAGATACAGATGCACACAGCTGGAGGTTTCAGATGGGCTGTGTCAGATAGCCTTTCTCTGCAAACAAGCTCGGCAGGACGAACATCATGCCGAAAAGGCGCATTACATGCTATTAGCCTGTCATTTCATCTAAGTGAATCCTTTCTCGATTCTTCTGCTTAGCAAACAGCTTTGGGGTCACAGCTAAAGATGAGGAAAAAAGACGGGCAAATGAAGCAAGGCCACTCACCCCTAATGGTGCTTGTGGGAATGATGTAGAGGATAATGTGTCGTCAACGATCAGAGAAAAAGATTTGAATCTAATTGCACACAGAGCAGAGCAGTGGACGCCGGATGGTCTGTTTTGTGCGTTTGAGAACATGCATCTCCCGGGTAAAAAACAACAACAACTAAATTAGAACATCCAATGAGCTGTGCAGCACAGAACAGTGATTTGTGTTAAGCAATTAAACAGTACATGTAGATGAGGGGAGATCTTTATGGCCATGCACTTAACGGGAAGATAAAGCATAGATTCACAACATCTTTGATGTAAATAGTTTAAAATGAGCTGGTCTAACATACATCTTGAAAAATGTAATTCTTCTACTATTCTTCCACTCTCTGCATTTCCAAAACAAGATCAAGGATTTAATTCTGTATAAGCAGGATTATTAGTGGGTATGCCTGGGCAAATTATGTTTCTAACTTTCTTCCAAGATCCCTGATGTCTGAGCTGACAATGTTTGGTTAAAAGTGAAGCCAAATGGCCACCATTTGAAGACCATGGATCCTGTATAGAGAAGAGCATTATGATCTTACCGATTTATTTATTTGTCTCTTCACCCTGACATACAGGACGAAATGGCGCCATTCAGCCCTATTTGAAAAGCAGTTGTCTGGTGCCTCCATGCAGACGGCTTTATAAATCAATATGACTCCGCAAAGTCAGACCGCATCCTAAATGGAGACTAAACAAATGATTAATATGGCTCAAGGTTTTGATAAAGGTCAATTTGGTAAAAGTATGCATCGGTTTGAAGCAATTACCACCAGTGATCTGGCCCCACCTGCACAATTGGAGTTGCCATGGATACTTGCTGAGGAGGAAATGGAGATGCTCACCCTACATGACAATATCTTAAATGTATTCATTACATCTCTGTTTGCTTGCGGCTGAAGTTGACTACACAGATTTCTTCTAAATATTCAACAAGAGATGATAGTTGGATTGCAGGGTAATAAACGTACAAAAAACTTTGTGGTAAAGAATTGCACAGAAGATATGCACTTCTTACTGCCAGGCTCTCCAGGTAGGAGCTATGTGTTTATCTAAGGTAGTGATGTAGTTGTAGTAGCGTGAGATTAATGTAATAATACACCATGTCGTTTTTTATTTTGGCATTTAACAATGAAACCCAAAAAATGTGCATATTCATAGAATACAAATTCAAGTTCTTATGGTACTCCTGGTGTGGTATCTGATAACTGCCTGCTATATTAGTGTTATTTCATCAGGAGTTGAATGACCTGCACTGGTGTTCAGTGTTTCACCATCAACTGCAGCATCCAGCATCCAGCAGCATAAGTGAACTGCAATCAATGAGCTGCGTCCTATAAAGCTCCGCTGGGAATGACATGCTCGACACAGTCCGCTGAGCCCTGAAGCCCCTCCCCCACTGCTGCACACAGCACCGAGTGCTTGTTTATTCAAAGTTTATTCATTTAGATTATGTTGCATGTCCAATGGACCTCTGAGAGTCAGTACCTCCAAGTCTGAGGCCACGGTTCTCTGCCAGAAGACTGTTAATTGAGCCCTCCGAGTCGGGAGTGAGTCGCTGCCGCAAAGCGAGGGAGTTCATGGATCTTGGGGTCTTGATCATGAGTGATCATAAACTGGAGCGTGAGATGGACAGCGTTGCTGGGGAGAGCGACGTCTGGAATACCCTGCATAAGCCTGCTGTCTCCGCGACCCGGTCCCGGATAAGCATGAAGATGACGGATGGATGGATGCACCACAAGGTCAGAGAAGCAAACCCCCCATATGTATTGGAACATGAGAAGTGTCAAGCACAGTGTGAGAAAACCAATCATTCAAGTTTTTTCACCTTATACTGGGCAGCCTAAAGGGAGATACCTCAGCCACATTAATGTAAAAGCTAGTCTTGACCATCTGCTGATGGTGCTGAAAAAAATCAGTCACATTATTATCTTACATTTAGGTAAGTAAGCCAGGAACTCATTAGAGTTTCAGCAACATATCAGTGTTTCCTTACTGGCAGAATATATTGGATGTGACATTTTTTTCTTCGTGAGTTTTCAAAGATATGGTTGTCATCAATATGATTTGCCAAACATTGTAATTCAACAGATATTAACATAAGGTTGTGACAAACATGATGATAAAACCTGATCTTTTTTTCTTTTCTTTTTTTGGTGGAAGATATCTCAGTGCAGTGACACTGCCTTCTGAGTGTGCAGGGTTTTAATTAAACCTCCAAACACACAAGAGCTATCGATAAAGTCTTCACAACTTAATGCCTTCTGAGATGCTGCCATGGACGTGAAGAGATTGGTGGGGTTATTTACACCATAGGGCCAGAGTTAATCTGGCTTGATGCGCTTAGATCTATAATCAAATAGAAAGAGATTGTAAATACCACAGACTAATCCACCCAACTCAGATGGCTTCCTGAGTTTATAAACTGACAAATAAGTCCTTTTTTGACAAAAGATGGCCGAGTTGAACATATGAGTATTAATCACTCTTGTGAGAGTGTTACTTTCTGTCCCTCTATGAGTGGGTTACTCATAGGAATAATAAATTGTTGTCCTGATCGACAAAGGCAACTGAAGGCCACATTTTACATTATCATCTTCAGTCTTGAATTGCAATATGCTCATTTAGTCTGAAGATAATTTACAAGGTAACAAGGTTTATTTAATGTCATTATACAACACAGCAAAATGCAGTTACAGAGACTAAGAGCCCTTCATTTTATTATTTGCTGGCCCAAATGAACTCTCCACTTGTCCTTTATCCTCCCATGATGACCATCTCGGCCCCTCAGCCCCTTACATATATGCTATTCTACATCCAAGGATTTCCTGCACTCGGCTAAAACATTAATAAACAAAAAAATACACTAAAACAATCACAAATGAGAATATTTGTTAAATACGATTAACCACACTTATCATTCATGCACAACGCTCACTGAACTGCAAATGTATTTGGAATAGAGGGGGATTTCAGTGATTGCATGCAAGATGTGCCACACATGACGGGCGAATAGCACTCCCAGGTTGGTGCGCCTCTTATCATGCACATCTCTGAGCACAGAATGCATGAAAAATAAGGCTTTGTAAATCGGGTCTTTTGTCTTTTAAATTGGTTTCCCCAAAAGCTAAGTTCTTACACACGGAGCCATGATAGAAACTAAAAGCACACATTCGGGGGTGATTAATCAAATTTGAATTCAAATTACGATTTTGCCGTCCAAACAATTATAAAAACAAGATAATCTGTTTCGCAATAATGCTCTCGTTTTGTTTAGTACTAAAAATTATGTTTGCCATAATTGAGCAGCCCTAGCACACATTATCACGTACTCAGGTGTAAGACCACCAGTAAAAAATACAATGAATTGATTCAGAAATTCTACAGTAAGACACGGACATCAAACAGAAAAAGTTTTTTGCTTTGATGTCCCGTTACCTTCTTCATAGATGAAATAGTTTCCAGTGATCTTGTCCAAAATGAGACAATGTGCACATCCTCTATACTGGAAGAAAAGAGCTATATATATAACTCCATTGTCCATCTCCTTTGAAACCAATCACACTCTCAAACCAGGTAAAAAAAAATAAGGGGGGGGAAGTCTTTGATTCTTCAATACACTGTGGTTTATATGCATATTTCTTGGTTTATTCATATCTCCCATACAACTGTGAGAGCCTAAAGGCCAAAACCTCTGCTGAAAGGATTAAGTTCAAAGGCAAGCGAGAAAATTACTCACAGACTCAAAGTCTTCAGCCGTGCAGTGGGCCTTCTTAAAGCGACAAGAGTCCACTATGTCCCACAGGCGGTGAGCTGAACGGTTGTACAGCCTTTTCCAGGCAAACTGGCCACAGCATGGTGGCTCTGCTTTGGTCCCATTGAGGTATTTGAAACTTTCCCTATTCACCTCATACATAGGACCTGGGATGTTCGTTGTATGCTCTGCAGGTATATGACAGGTCTCTCTCGGACGTTCTATGTCACAGTGAGTGTCGACTTTCTAAGAGGATTGATATTACAGAATGTAAAGGCAGGAAAGGTTTTCTCTGACGCCACAGAAAGTAGTACCCGATCTCACTAATTCTGTGGTCGATGAAGAAGCACCCAATGAAAGTAAAGGTTCAGAAGCAAGGCTGGACTCGATAGGATCCCTTGTTGACGACATGCACCAGACTATGAAGTGGGATCTTTTTGGAAAAATGCTGCAAACTCAGTTACTCTGGATTCGAATGGCTGGAGCAGGGGGTTGACACTCGGACAGTTTCACCCCAGAGCCGAAAAGGGAACGTGTTGTTGTGCAGCTCATAATCAACACTGCAATGCAATCTATGGGGCTTTTATAACTAACAATGAGTGCGGCAGAAATCAGTAGGAGGGCATTGCCATTCAAATGCATTATCTTTATCCACAACAAAAGCTCTCTCATCAACCATCCATCTCACACATACAGGAAGCCAAGTTTGAATCTATTTAGCCCATTGTAAAAAAAATAAAAGCAAAGTTCATGCAAATGGCAGTTAATGAAAACTTGCATTCAAGCTTTTTTTGGTCTGAGTGAGACTGAGGAATTTCTAATGAAACTTGTTCCCACTGGTCTTGATAAAAAGGCATGATAAAGGTTCACTTATCTACAATTAAGTTTAATTTCTCTGCCACAGCAGCAATATATTTGGGCTTCGAAATGTAGTCTTATCTTGAAAGCACTACAGCAAAACAAATTTGTGTTGTAATTGTTTACTCTGAAAACAATGATAGTTTAACTCTGGCTTGATGGTGTAGGGTACTAAAAATGCATACAAAAAACAACCAATGCCTACATGCATGAGTGTGTGTGTGTGTGTGTGTGTGTGTGTGTGTGTGTGTGTGTGTGTGTGTTAAGGCAGCTGTTCTAGGGGAATACGGGAATAACATAAGTGCAGGTGTCATCTCTTCCCTAGTCCCACAATTAGGTCAGTGTACTGCACACTGCAGTTGAACAACTTCTCAAAGAAAGCATTTTATCCAGGATGAACTCGAACCACGCCAAAAAGTATTCACAAAGGAAAAAAGGCAATTCACCCTAACTGCTTCTGTGTTAACATATGCCCAGTACTAAACGCTGCTCTACAATGTACTAAATGTACTCTCGCTGCATAACTTCTGTAGCAATGGTGGGCTAAAGGTCAGAGAAGCAGGCGATATTGTAGGTCGGGAAAGTGAAAAGCAGCGCCTACCCCTCTCTCATTTGCATCACTGAGGTGCCCTTGAGCAAGGCCCCTAACCCCAACTGCTCCAGTGATCAGACTGTGGTTGTACCGGACAGCTTGTTAATGTGTAACTTCGTGAATGTGATCAGGGCGTTCCTAAAAAACAGAGCATTGCTCTAGTTTTGCTGAATTAATATGCCATGAGACCTGTGCCAGTCCTACTGTGACATGTCAATATGTCCTCAACTAATTCAAAAAAATGTATTGACCTGTACTTGTGCCAGTCCTGTGATATGTCAAAATGTCCCCTTTTTACTGATGTTTCGGAGCTGCACTGATGAAGAAGTGTCTTATAATGCAGCGCACTCCTCCTATGTCAGCAGTAGTAGAAGTAGTAGTTTCCCCCAGTATGGTTCCTGTGGTTGCATTGGCCTTAAGTGCCAAGTCAGGAAAGTTAAATCGTCAACTCAGGCGGAAGCGACAAATGGGAGCAGTAACACTGACAGCACTTCTGCATCATACACAGTGTCATTGGCAGAACAGTGCTCACACTGGAACAACAGATTGTATTAGTGGTAAACGCGTATTCTTTATAAGCACAGTATATTTCTTATCAATATAATCAGTGAGAATAAAACATACAATGTTGTAACATCTCCATTTTTTTGAATTCTTCTGCAGACGGAGAGACTCTTTTGATAAAGAAAGCATTTCAATAGAGACGGCGCTCCAGCTGGAATGACCTATACAGAGAATGGTTGATCATAATACAGTAGTACCATGTCTTTCCAACATCTTCCTAATATTCCTCACTGTTTTATTATCTTATTGTTATAAAGCTCTGCATCAAGCATACATTTTAACTTAAATGAAGTTCTTTTGCAAATGGTATTAAAGTGAACTGAATGCAGGAAAAAGGCATGCTGCCTTACTTCACTGGTCATTGTTGTAATGAAACTAATCAACATTGATTCAATGTCCAGAGCACGCTGTTCTGTTTGAATCATTTTAATCATTTTGAAATTGCCCAAAGCCCTCCACAATGACCGTTCACAGTTCCCTTCAAAACAATATTTAAACTGAAAAAAAATCCTCCTTAAATAATTCACATGCAGGTCAAGCAATTTATCTCGGAATGTTAACTCTGGATTTGGAAAAATACACTTCATGCTGCACTCATTTCAGAGTTGTTAATTGAGTTAAGAATATGCAGTCTCCCTCTAATTGTTCCTGATAAAGTCCGAGGCTATCTCTCAGTGTCATCACATATTAGGGATTTAACTCTCC
The DNA here is from genome assembly GCF_050575085.1 of Anarhichas minor. Taxonomy (NCBI): domain Eukaryota; kingdom Metazoa; phylum Chordata; class Actinopteri; order Perciformes; family Anarhichadidae; genus Anarhichas; species Anarhichas minor. The sequence goes on from NW_027466450.1 coordinate 11,552,900, forward strand.
CGCCTACAAACACCAACCGAACAGCCTGCTTACATCTAGATGACTTGACAAGTCTGCTTCAAGGATGGAATCTTTCTCAGACCAAACGAGTGAGTTTTAAGAAATGATAAAAGTATAATATTTGTCACTTGACTGCTGCATCATTGTCACGCCATTGCTGATATCAGCTCATTCACCAACGTGATAATCACCTTTTGTTTTGGTTATCAGAAGTAAGTTATTCACAAACACGGCATTATCTGTCCGTAGACAGGATGTGCAGCTTCATTTTTACATTCCATTGTATAATGTATTCAACAATGTCAAGCCATCAGTGGTCATGTGCAATAAAACATAACAGTCCGTTTGACAAAGCAGCCAAATAGAGAAAAGTAATAATCTGTAATCTTCTTAGTGTTTGTTTATTACTGCCACAATGTATAAATATTAAAATCATAGGGTGACAATGGATGTTCATTAAACAGTGATAATGATTTTTTAATCTCACTCGATTTGAGCTTCTCCATAATGCCTCAAAAATGACCCTGAAGTAGCTGAGCAGTAGCAGCCACGGTTTCTACCTCTTATCCCAAATAGACTGAAAAAAAACATGTTCTGTCTATATAATTAGTTTCACAAATGTGTAACACCCGGCTAATTAATATTTCCATGTCTATCCACAGTAATCAGATATGATGGATTTGATGAATTACATTGCCCCCATGCAAGATTCAGTTTGAATTACTGTAAATATATGCAAAGAGAGGCACATTTTGAGACCATTTAGGGCGGTGGAAATTATTTGAAAAAATATTCATGAATTTGCTTTCCGTGTACTTTCCTGGGAAAGAGAACGCTGCAACCTATAAATTACTGGAAGTGCAAAACGGGACGCAAGGTCCGTTATAGGACGCTAAAGTGCATTTAGTGTGTGAGGGGAATGTGTCAAACACAACCCTCCACTCCACATCTATGGCTATCTTAGAAGACAAAACAGAAGTGGAATTGGCATTGATGTACTTCATGATTTATATATAAACGATATGAGGTCCCTCACTTGTTAAACTGCACCACTAGCTGTATGCAGCCTCACTGACTTGCTGTCTGGAAAACTGGACAACCTCTACTCTGACTAAAATGGCAAATTGTTGCAATGCGTCAGAGCTAATCAAAAGCAGGCAAAGCTATTCATGTTTGTTCTAGTGTTTTTCACATTGTGTCAAACATGAAATGTTTAGATCTCACTTCATGTTAAACCTCTCTGAACTAAACGACAAAACTATCGACGGTTCTGATGTCAAATTGACTTTGGCACTCATTGTCTTAAAAATGTAAGTTAATGAAGGCATCCTTTCCCGTATTAACATGTTTATTGCTGCTGAAATGTTTGTTTAATAACATTTTTTATGTATATCATTGCCTGAAAAGTAACAATAAATTGCAGTACTGAAATGCTAAAGGTATGACTGAGGTAGTTTCGAAACAGTTACGCAATTAGATACTTTGTCCATTAGAAAGCACTTTAAAAAAGAAAGCACATTAGAAAGCTTTTAGCCACGCTATGGGCATGGCAGGATAGCAATGTTGATCTGTCAGTCCACCACTTTGGTGCAGACTGAAATACTGTATCTTATCAACTATTGGATGGATTGCTGGGAAATTCTTTACAGGTATATACTGACCCCTTCTACCGATGCTGTGAGATTGATATTTGTGGTTCAGACTGAAATATCTTAACAATTACCACAGATATTCAAAATGTTCAGTTATTCAGGGATTGACTTGTTGAACAATACAGTCTTGTTGAATTGTTAAATTTCTCGCTCAGTATTGTGGTCATAGCTCTTTAATAACCAAATTTAAAGGATACTTGTCGAAATGTTTCCGTTATATGTATATTCAAAAAAATGAATACTGGTCAAACTATTGTTGTTTTTTGTTATTTATTTATTTTTTGTCTCAAATATCGATATTTGGTATCGGCCTAAAAAAATGCTGCAACGTTCGGCTGTAATTGTGTCTTTGAGTAAAATGCAACTAAACATAAACGTCCTTTCATTTCTGCATTGGTTAAAGTCCCACAGTACTGAATTTACATCCCAAATGGAAATGATATGTAAATCTCAAATTGTTTTTATTTGAAGAAGGGGTCATGCACATGAAGATTGTGCTCAATTCAGAGACACTTTACAACGCCAACTCTGCCAGATAAATGCGACTCATTGATTTGGAATTAATGCTATGATTGCTGTAAGAGAGGGCTCATCATCACAAAGTCAGTAGAGAGTAAGGTGAAGGTTTTAGGAGGGATTCAGCTGGCAGGTCCTACTACTGCAGCACAGGTCATGGTTGTATTTCTAGTATCCTCTTAAATTACATCCATTTAAAGTCAGACATTGTTTGCACTCTCAGTTTAAGAAACTAAAGTGAAAGAAATGCTGTTCTTCTCTGGTCCTCTGGCACAGTAGTAACACTAATGATCCAAGATGCTGGCAGAACAGCATTATACTGAACATATTGTATACATTGTTTAACAATTAGTGGACAAAAATATAGACATGTTATGATTTCCAATGTGCTACATTATTGGCAGTCCTTCAGACTCAAACAATTGAGGGAAATTTAGCCTTTTCGACTGGATATCTGCCATTATTTGTGAATTATATGCAGGAGGAAAATGTCCGACTCCTTGGATAATCAGGATATTAATTTATACAGGGTAGAGCAAACGGATTTAAGCAGCACAGTCTTGTGAGGTCATTACATTGGGGGAGTCTAACACTGTAGCGCTGCATCTACACTGGACTCTTACACCTTGTATATGCCTTCAAAAGATGCCTTGGTACATTTTGGAGTCACATGTATTCAATTTTCTTTGGATTGTTTATTGTAAATCGTCATTAATATAATCTTGTTAACCTCATTAATATAGTATGAAGCACTGTACATGTAGATGTGCCTCACGGGATACTATCAAACTGACTATTCTCATAAGTGATTAATATCCAACCAATTCAATTGAATACTGTAAGCTTTATTGGCATGAACAAGGACAATACTGCCAAAGCGTCAAGTAATAATGAGATTATAAAGAAAGTTGCTATATTTAAAAAAATATATAGTAACAAACTAAATAGTTGTGTCATAAAGAGTTAAAGATATCGAACCACTCATCCCCAAGGCTGTTTGAATGTTTAGTGTTTTCCTCACTACTCAACAGAACTGATGAAGCATCAAGGGGGAGTTGAAAAAAATACAATTCAACAGCTCAATACAGTGGAACTTTTGGACAGCCTTATAGTTGCAGAATGTGTGACGTTGAAATATGTGATATTCTAAAAAGGAAAAGAAAAATGGTTTCACGCGGTTCAGCCTTTGTGTTAATATCAACCATGCTATACATGTTCCTTTTCCAGCAGTCACTTTACCTTTTTAAAACCTGTGGTGTTGAACTTCTGTAAGTTTGACAAATGTGACAGGTGAAATCCGCAGAACGCAACAGCCACTTGTAATAATAATACATTTCCACATGGTTTCAAGAGCTCCCTGCCTACTTGGACTCTTTGAAATAAATGCTGGCACAGCCGGAAGTGTTCCTTTCTTTGCATTCCTTTTCTGGATTTGCAGCACATTTAATTATGTCAAGTATGTGTGGTCAATACAGAAGACATTTTTGACATTACAGTAGGAAAAGCTAATGTGTAAATGAAACAAAAAATGAGTGATGGCTGAATTCCATTTTAAGCTGCTTTGGTTTCAGGTCCTGTCATATTAAACAGGCTGGCTCACTGTCAGCTTACTGGGACACTTGACTAAAGCAGTGCCATCATTAATGCTATTGGTAACAGCTGTTCTTCCTACCACAATAAGACAAAATGTCTGCTGTATCTCAAGACTTTGATTCAATAGACGCTACCAACTACAATGTGCAAACTATGACTACTGTATATTCCCATGGTGTTACAAACTCAGAGTGATATGTCCATTTTAATTTGAGATATCTGGGTAGTACATTCTAAAATTATACATTAACAAACTCAATAGATGTACAGTATTTGAATCAGTTGAAGATATCTGAAGATAAGCTTCTAGGGTGAGAGGGGGAAAAAGAGAGGGTGTGTGACGTTGGAATATGAGACATTATTAAATGGAACAAAATAATATTTCGGTCAGCATTCTTCTCCCCTTCCACTATCCATTTTTGCAAAAGGCATCGTCACCTCATCCTGTGCTTCGCCAAAAAGCATTGTGATTGGTTTAAAGAAATACAAACAAGCCAGAGCATTTCCTCCCCTGTACCAGAATGAAAATGTGTGTTTCAGACAGGTCTGGCTATTTAAGACTACTCCGGTAGTAGCATGAATAATAGACTTTAAAAGTGTATCATTAAGTTTAACCACATATCCTCATCTTATTATTGATTATCCTAATGTTTCACGAACATCTAACAGCATTCTTGAAGGACACTTGGAATTTGACCTGCTCCCTGTGTGTAGTCAGTGTGTTTACTGTTGATTTAAAACTAATCTAATTAATTATTCAAGGGTATTATTTTCTACATTGAATCTATTCCCTGCATCAGCGATGCCAGTAATGGCTCCCAGAGGATTCCGGAGTGCCAGGCTTTCACCTCCACTGCTTATGATACATTGCTTTCATAATAGTCCTGCAAACAAAACGCGCACGCACATAAACACACAAATCAATGTTGCAAGGGCTTGTGGCGTTTAGCAAAGTACTTTACTAAGTGAATTTCTGTTCTTGGCAAAAAGCAAGGTTTGACCAACTGAAGGCACTTCAGAGACTTGATAGAAAAGGGCCAGGGTAAGGTTGTATGTAACACAATAGTAACATTTTAAGAAGCTTGTGATTTAAAATGGTTTATATCATATAAGAAAAAAAGGGTGCAAAACTGCATAGACTTTTTACAAAAACTAAGTGGTGTGTCTTTCTAACAATCTCCAGTTGCACAACTATAGCTCCTCATTAGGAATCATTTTCTACTGAAAAGGGGGGAATATGGGAAAATCTCTTACTAGTGTATGTTGGACTATAAACAACAAGAAATGCATCACAGAGACACCAAAGTAATATTTGAGGTTGTTCAGAAACGTCATTATTACATAAATCGATCACAAGGGAGACTATTCAACTGTCCCACTCAGTTTACATCTTAGTCAAACAATCAAATGTAAAGGATCGTTATCAACAATGTTTATGTAAAAATGAATATAAGTTAATATATTATTATATATGTCTTTTACTCTCAAGTATCACCAATCAACCTCAAAATCCAAAATATGAGTTTTCTGCTTGTGCTTCATACAAATTCAACACAAACTAAAATTGTGAACGGCTTTTATTTTGAAGTATGTCAGAGGTAGCTTAGCACAGTTTGGTTAGTTTTTAATCAAGGTTAAGAATTGGTCTAAATTCTTGTTTGTTGGAAACGTCTGTATGTATGTATATATGTATGTATGTATGTGTATGTATGTATAAAAGTATATATATATGTATGTATATGTATGTGTATGTATATATATATGTGTATGTGGTGGTTTGGTTTTCAAAAAGGGAGCTGGTAAAGGGCCTACTGTACTTGCCAATTGGTTGTGCACCAGAAATCAAGGCAAGCAATGCCTTTTATTTTGTTTATTTATTTATTGGTTTATTTAATAAGGACAGTGCACATTATTAATCATTGCCTTAAATGCACCAGAGTTAGACAAAAAGGCTCATTTTCATCTGTCTCTGGACAGATATAACAAAGTCCCCCTAAAGCAGAATATAAGATTACAAAGTTATTGAGATCATTTATAAGCATGCAGAGCAACAATAAAGAAAAGAGATTATTAAAACATATTAAATTGCTAGGTACTATTTAGAACATGCAACACCGAGGCACACAATACAAGACTCACAAAGCAATGACATGGGGGATTTTAATGTTTATAGAATTGGACTAACAACATTTTGCTGCTTTATTAGACACTAAATGAGACATGCAAAGCAGAAGCACTGACATAGAAAGCAAATTCGGTATATAAAATAAACAAATACCTCTGACACAACAAAAGCAAAGCCTCAATGAAAGATGTGCATTCAGGTACATGACAGACTGGCAACAGCAACATTGTGATAGGTGACAGCAGACAGCGAGGCACGTTCACAGCACACTGACTGAGACTGAGGACAGTATAAGATGGAATTGATTTTTAGTGCTGTCAGAGATGAGTGCTAGTTTTTTTTAAACTGTATGGTTTCAGCTCTAATAGTTACTCCGTTTTAAAGCACCTTTAACCGAGAACACAGACTGGTTAAAACATTGTTTCTCTGCATATATTAATGCGATCCCCTCTTGCTGATCCCCTTGTGAATTGATATGCAGTTGATCAGTTGAACAGTTAGCGATGTAGGAAATAAATCCCTATAGAATGCATGTGCATCTGAGCTACCTCTTCTGACATGTCATTTCAAATTAATCTGAAATTGAAAAGATTGAGTTTGACCCGGTTACAAACCTTTTTCCCCTGATCCTTGAAAGAAAGGTTTGAATTGATCAGAACTCCTGGATTCTTGCGTACATACTGTATATACGTACAATCTGCAGCCTGACACAAAGGCATCTTCACTGCGACGTCATGTTAATACTGCTACCATGTACATACTTTACAGTGTCATCCACATACATTTGGATGTTATTGTAAGGACATGGCTAGTCATTGATATTGCAATGGGCCCAGGATCGATCCGTGTTGGACACAGAGGGCAGCTGATTGGACCAATTAAATAGATATCGTATCCATTTAAGTGCATCTGGAGAAAAGCTGAAGATAGACTTCATGATTTTCAGTGTCGAAATGCTTTCTTGAATTCAAGAAACACAGCTCAGACAAGACCACCTTCATCCAATAGAGAATTATTTTTCTTTGAAAAAATAATCGAAGTGTGGACAAGCTAAAAGGCTTCCCTTTAAATTCTCAAACTGAAATGTGTGGAGGGAAAAAAAAGTGTTTTTGCCACATTCATTCAGTCGTGGCGGTCCATACACCAGAGAAATGTCTTCTGCATAATATCGCAGAAGACAGAGAACTGTTGTCTTCTCTGCTCTGTTCATTTGTTGTGACTGGTTTGTGTAAATGTTTGTTGAAATATTAAAAACTAATAACTTATCGACAGATAATCAAATATAAACCCTTTGAGCAGTACAGTACATGGCGGTTATTGTCTCATCCCTACATGTACTAAGTGCAGCTGAATCAATGAATCCACGGTGGTTCTTAAAGAGACAGACCCCCAAATACTTTTTTGTCTTGTGAAATGATGTCAAACTCAATTGTAGTCCATTAACTATCACCTGCAACAAAGCACTGGTAACGAATTCATCAAAATGTTTTCAGGTAAAAGACTGAATCACCTGAGGGGATGGCTGGCTGGAAATGTATCCCAATCCCTGTGGGTGTCATCTGGTGTTCATGACCACTATCAGTGCTTATTGTTGCCATGTCCCGTCTCCACACTTAATAACAATGGCTGTAGGGTAATTGCCGGGCTGCCAACTTAAGCAAATAGCTTAAAAACAGATTGCCGGATGAGTGAGGCCACTTGCAAGGGGAGCAGAGAGTGGAAAGCTTTTCTGGTGAAGCTCACTGCAAGAAGGTGAAACACAGCAGCTTGCAAGACCATGTGACTGACACAACTGTCAACACACAGATATACAGATGTTGTATTCTTGTACATTTCCCGTTGCCATTCTTCTTTTAGAGTTCAATAAACAAAGTTTGGTCGACCATAATGTAAAAACAACTCAAGATTTATGTTATCTTTGTAATATAAGCCCAGCTAATACAGAAAACATGATGTCAATTATCTAATATCCAGTTTACAGATGCAGACTGAACCAACTTGTTAACAATATTCTTCACTCAAGACTTGACTGCAGAAAAGAGGACAATTAACAGCGATGTCAGTTCACGTCTCACGTAGATAAACCCAATTTCATTTAAATGAGCATGCAAAGTAAATCCAATGTCTTATTGCTGCCTACTGATAATTTTTGAATGTTTAATGAACAATGTTTTGTACAGCCAGGAGCACAACAGATTCTGCGCAACTGTCCCCATCAGAATGACTTCTTTTATCAAGAAGCCTCGCAAAGAGCCTTTAATTTAGAGAGCAAAACTATTTCTCTAATCACGGGAGGATTATATACACAGGAAACACCAGACGAGGAGACTGGAGAGGACACCAGTGAAAAGAGAGTGTGTGTGTGTGTGTGTGTGTGTGTGTGTGTGTGTGTGTGTGTGTGTGTGTGTGTGTGTGTGTGTGTGTGTGTGTGTGTGTATTCATGTGTGATAGGAGAAGAGTAAGGGGTGGTAGGGTGGAAAGAAAGGAAAACGGTGCTGATAAACCTCAAATTACTCGACAGAAAAGATCCAAAGGATACATTAACTCCAACAGTGAAAAGTGCTAATAGAGAGGAGACTCACCTGCAAGACTTCATGAATCATTTTTTCTTCTCTGGTGTATTAATTCTTATTTGAATCAATTGCCTATAAATATTCAGATTTTCCCACATTTGTTGGATATTAACGCTGCATAAAAGGCAGCAGAATGAGTCATGAGATATGTGTTTACGCGTCTGAATCAACATACCAGTGATAAAAGTCCATCCTGGTGAAAATATCAACAAACACCTGCTTTTAGGCTGAGGCATGAATCTGCATCTGGCGGTGGGATCCCAACCCTCTAATCTGCTGCAAAGGTTGGTTAGATCAATACGAGGGGTGATGTATTTTACTGTTGTGTGTTTTGCTGTAGTTACAGGTGCACAGGGAATGATAGAAGTAAGTAAAGGGGGGAAAAGCCTCCCTGCATCTTATTTACAGAGTGCCACAAAGTCAACCAAATACAACAGCTTTGCTCAAACAGTGTAATCACTGGGGGGGGGGGGGGGGTCACACACAGACACACAAAGACATGTCTGGCCTCAATGAATACCCACAGTGCCCTCTACTGGGGGCAGAGAAATGCACCTTGTCAAACTTTTTTCTTTGACAAGAGTAATGAGCAGAAGTCCTAGTTTAGGAAACAGGTGTTCACATCAATAAAAAACGATATTTTGGTCCGACCTGTAATTGCACTGCCCTGTGCCTCAGGCATACTGAGGAATAAGTGTAGAGCTTGACAGGATTGTGAACCTGTGAAAAGAACAGTCCAAGAAACCCCCCCAAAAAAAATAATCAAGGCAATCAAAATAATGTATATATTTATAGTATTTTTTTCAATAGCAATCTCAACAGAGTTAACTTGCTATCAGTAAGATGAATTGTTATAATATTGGTTTAGTATCAGCAAAGCTCAGTTTGTGCAGTCATGTGAAATGTACCATGGTTGGGTTAAAAGACACAGCACAGAATCCCCATTACTAGCTAGTTCATGGGGATTTTGAGTGAGTTTGTTATAGCAGAGCATGTTGGAAATTAGCTTCAGCTTGAGCTAAATGTCGGCAAGTTTTGGACGCTTTGTTACACTAACCTGCTCCAGTTTGTAGCAAACCAAACATCTGCAGGTTTCAACTTTTTTGAGATACTTTTATAGTCACAGTATTGTTTTCATTGTATTCAATTTGGCAAGTTGTTGAAAACACTGTAATTTATAGGTATATGTGGTGATTGTAAACACTGGTTTTGGTAGTTTTCTGTGTTTGTTGTAAACGTATTTTGAAGATAATGGCAAATCCAACTAAATAAGTAGTAACACACATTACTACTGCGAGGCAATGGCACAGAGCATATTATCCTCACTGCACAATGTGTGCTCCCTTCTAGTTAAGTAACCAGCTCACTCAGAGGACGGGAAGCTAATGCGTTAGTGAACATAACTATACTTTGACAAGACATCAATATACATAAGTCTATTTTAATGCAGTAGTTGTCTGACAGCTGCTGCCAGCACAGCAGAAGCAAACACTCCCCCAGGACACGGTGTTCCTCAAACGCTTTAATCTTAGATGTACAGAATGTGCAAAATGATGATCTTATGGAAATGATGCAAATAATCACACTGCCATCCTCCATTATGTGCATGTGACAGGCCTGCATTATGCAATGCAATGCATAGTGCTCTGTCCACCTACCGCTATTGAATTCAGAATGCAGAGTGATGGTGTGCATGTCTAATAAATATTGCAGGAGGATACATTTGGACCATCTACCCCACTGCATAAATCAAGGAGCATTCCAGCCCCACATTATCAAGGCTTCACTAAGCTTCACGGCTGCTTGGCCCTTCTGCTCTCCACTGAAGGCAGTGGTTACTCATACGCATCTGTGTGACTGTAACTCCATGTTTACTATTTCTACAGAATGGAGTCTGACACTACATTAAATTCAAAAGTGTAGTCTGTTTTTGGTTCGATGTAATTGCATTGATTTAAGTTATTATGGCTTTTATTTTTGTTTGCTTATTTTCATTGGTTTTATTGTTTCTGTTGCTGTTTTTACCATGTTAAGTGCCTCAGAATACCTTTTAAAATGTCTTGTTAATAATATGAGTAAAAGCGCTATGAGTATATGGTCTGGAGATCCATCCCCAGAAAATGTTTGTAATTTAAGAATTACTTACACGACCCCATTACTTAATACATTTCATCATGCTTTTAAAGCATACATATTTCTGTAAGCTATACAAGTTTGTCTGCTCTGAACATTTCCTGCAGCATCTGATCAGTAACTAATTGAAATACTTGTTTGGTGATTCTAGTCAAACCAGTCTTCTGAGGCCTCATCAACACATTCATCAAATTCAAAAGCCAGAGTCTGTGGAGGCCAGTGCTCTTTCCTTTTCTCTCTGCCCCTTGTTGATTGCTTTGTTGTTGTGTTCTTCTCCTTTGCTGTTGTTGTTGGGCTCTCTACGTTGTTGAGGTGAGAGGTCAAAGGGAAATCAACATGTCAGTTTTTCGTTATGAATGCATGTACATCTTAGCTACCTACTTTGTGACATGCGTTATTTAGCCCCCTTGCTACCAATGGCTTGATTGCGTTAACTAGTTTCACGTGACAACATGCGCTATCATACATCTTTAGCTTTAAGACTGAGCCCGCTAAAGCCGCTTTAAGACAGAACGTCAGCTCCTTTTCAGGTTTCAGAGTTAGGAAATGATTGATCCTGTGGATGGCATAGAGGTAGCAGAAAGTTGTGTATCAAATATTTGAAATGGTGTTATAAGGTATTTATAAAAAAAAAGCAAAACCGTCGTTTTTGATTTTAGTTCGGGATGTTTCCAGTGATTATTGTGTGACATGCAGTCACAAAGACACATACATAATGTTTGCCCAAACTTAAAGCTTAAAAAACACATTACTAGAAGTTGTGAAATTTTTCTCATATTCTATGAAAATAATTCTTCAGGGCAATGTGGGAAACAGCCTGACAGAGAAGTGTCCTTGCAAAGGATCAGATGCCACCCAGTTGAAAACCCTCTTGCCGGAATCTCACCATAGATGTATCCTTGAACAGCCAAGACGCCAAATCGGGCCTAACCCCCTACTTCCAGCGCCCCTTGCTTGAACCACTATTTTGGTTAAACCAGTAACCAGTAACACAGTAACACAGTGGCCACCTGTGAACAACCTTGCTGCTACCTGCAAGAAATGACAACTTGTCAGTGCACTGTTTTTTTGTGCAGGATATATGCCTTTTATATTCTTTTTTCGATTTTTTGACTTAAAACGTCATTTCAATTTCTAACTATAATTCAACGTGTGTCCAACGTTGGAGGTTCATTTTGCCATGTGAATCTGAATCTTCACTGTTAGATTATACTTTGATTGACATTATTTTGGTTTACTGTAAAGTCTTTTGGTGGAAGGGAGTATCAAAAAGAGATGTCTGTTCATGAGTCCCTGTATGAGATTTCTAGGAGCCCTCAACAGCAGTTTCAAAAGGAGCAGAGGTTGACAAACAACAGTGTGTTGTGCATTACAGTACACGTTTATCACAGCCTTTTTTGCATTTCAAATTTTAAAAGGTTTGTGCAGTCGTACTGCTCCACATTTAATGATTTCTCTTATTGTTTGTGTTAAATCCTGTGCTAAGACGCATTCGACTAGCGAGAGAGCAGTTGAGTTTATGAAAGTTCATTCTGCTGAGAAGTGGAACTAAGACTGTTTTCCATGTGAGGATTCCAGCTTGGCTTAGCTCCTCAGTATTAAACTTACCAAAGCATATAGTGAAAAGGCACAAAAACACAAATGGATGTACAAAACATGAAAACTGGCTTTCAATCAAACTGCATGGCAACTTCATGTCTTTGTGTTTCAATAGCTGTACATAATGCTCCATTCAAAGTCAGAGCGAGATTCAGTGTAATCACTACACCGACTTTAAAAAGCTGCCATCTAGTGCTATGATTGACAGCGGATTTAGTCAGACTATCGATATTTGGGCAAAAATGTGCTGTCTTTATCTTGCTAAACCTTGATACAGAACGTCCTGCAGTGAAATGAGCAGATGGGGCTAATATACATAATCTTGTAAACAAAGAATACAATACTGTTCTTTGACAAATTCAGAGTTATTTAAGTTATTTGTGTTGCTCTTTGTTATAATAACACAGTGTGTTTAGCTATACACTTCACTAGTTTCCTCTTACCTCTTACTAAGACCAAACACTTTCAGACAGAACATATAACTGACACCTCAGGGATGAAGAATAGACACAGACGCAGAATTTGATTCATGCCAAGTCATTGAATAGTGAAGGCTACCTTGTATTTTAAGGATTATTTAAGTTCAAATACATATTTCTGCACAGTGTTGACAGAATGTCATGTTTGTGGCATAAATGCAACTTAAAATCTTCTGTGTTGAGACAAGTTTGTCTCGTTGGTTTTCTGTTTCAGGGGGTATTACACCGCATTTATCAAAGTCAGAAGTCGAAAAGTCTGACTTAACATTTCTGGAACACAGCACATCTGCTGAGTGAGGAACAAAAACGACAGCTTTACACCTCTTAGAGAAGCAGGGGAACTGGCACCCTTTGATGTTTCAGAGCACAGTTTAGCACAACGTTAGTATTCACTTTGTGATGCATGACAGCCAAAACGCTATTTTTCTTTACCGTATGAATTTGTGCAGCAGTGTGAGATGTCAGTTTTTATTTGACAGGTCATTTGTCAGTCCTTTAGACTTCTGGTAGATATCATCCTCTCAGTGCACAGACATGCAAACCCTCCACCTGTCCGCTCACGTGGAAACATCCCTGGACCGTTGCCCGTAGTCAGTCTGGCCAACACACACACACACACACACACACACACACACACACACACACACTGCAGCTGGGAGGAAAACAATGACCTGTTTTTATTTTGTTCATTTTGTAAATATGGTCAGACATTGGTTTTGGAGGTTTTTAGCCGTTCAGTTGGTTCCTTTGCTTTTTATAAACCAAACCTTATAATCTGTATGTTCACGGTCACATGTGGGAATGTGTGCAAAATGCATCATTATAACAAGCTACCAAGGCAGGAAAAATGTGGTGCCGTCCTATACAATTGTTGCCCCACATAATACCAGTTGATTTTTAGTGCTTTTGAAAGCTTGCACTTCAGAAGCAGCATTTGTTTTCCTATCTTGTAGGACGACTATAATAGTGTTTGATCTCATTCTCGTCTCCTTTCCTTCATATGTGAGAAAAGACTTGACAGAGAAATTCAAGGGGAGCAGCGGAGGAACGGGGCGTGTGTTGTTTATGCTCAGCAAAAGTGGACTTTTGTTTTCTGTGGCCTTGTCAAGGATTGCTTTAGAGAAACAAAAGGAGCCTCTCCTCACAGTCTTACGATGTCACACCAAAAAGAATGAAGATTTTGATAATGCAGTTTAAAAAAAGCTTTAAGGCTTTCTAAGATCACCTCACTCTCAAGTGGAGAACACAACTGGAGCTGTCTGACAACCCATATTAAACAATCATCAAGAGCGACGACAGCTACTGATGTCTGCATGCATTTTCACTGAGACTTTCTGAAGCCTTTGAGTTTAGCAGTAACCTCAATATTTTCAGTGGTTGGAGAAAAAAAAAAAGAAGCAACCTGAAGAGGTGAATGCTGAAGCTCGAGAAAGGTTTATGTTAATATGATATGAAGGTCATACATCCAGTCCTTTTGCTTTGGAAGCAATGTGTCACAGCTTTCAGAGGAACTTCAGCCTCCAAGACTCAGCGACCAGCATCTTCAACCAGTAGCACAAGCTGGATCCACATGACCCAAGAATTTGAGTTCCACAAATATTTGTTTACAGTTGGTCAAGTCACATTACACTTACAGGTACACTTTAAGTGACTTTATTTTTTAAGTTACTTTTTAGTTACTTTATTTGTTAAGTTACTTTTTAAGTAACTTTATATTTTAAGTTACTTTTTAAGTTACTTAATTTTTTAAGTTACTTTTTAAGTTACTTTATTTTTTAAGTTACTTTTTAAGTTACTTTATTTTTTAAGTTACTTTTTAAGTGACTCTATTTTTTAAGTTACTTTTTAAGTTACTCTATATTTTAAGTTACTTTTTAAGTTACTTTATTTTTTTAGTTACTTTTTAAGTTACTTTATTTTTTAAGTTACTTTTTAAGTTACTTTATTTTTTAAGTTACTTTTTAAGTTACTTTATTTTTTTAGTTACTTTTTAAGTTACTTTATTTTTTTAGTTACTTTTTAAGTTACTTTATTTTTTTAGTTACTTTTTAAGTTACTTTATTTTTTTAGTTACTTTTTAAGTGACTTTATTTTTTAAGTTACTTTTTAAGTTACTTTATTTTTTAAGTTACTTTTTAAGTTACTTAATTTTTTTAGTTACTTTTTAAGTTACTTTATTTTTTAAGTTACTTTTTAAGTTACTTTATTTTTTTAGTTACTTTTTAAGTTACTTTATTTTTTAAGTTACTTTTTAAGTTACTTTATTTTTTTAGTTACTTTTTAAGTTACTTTATTTTTTTAGTTACTTTTTAAGTTACTTTATTTTTTTAGTTACTTTTTAAGTTACTTTATTTTTTTAGTTACTTTTTAAGTTACTTTATTTTTTAAGTTACTTTTTAAGTTACTTTATTTTTTTAGTTACTTTTTAAGTTACTTTATTTTTTTAGTTACTTTTTAAGTTACTTTATTTTTGTAGTTACTTTTTAAGTTACTTTATTTTTGTAGTTACTTTTTAAGTTACTTTATTTTTGTAGTTACTTTTTAAGTTACTTTATTTTTGTAGTTACTTTTTAAGTTACTTTATTTTTTTAGTTACTTTTTAAGTTACTTTATATTTTTAGTTACTTTTTAAGTTACTTTATTTTTTTAGTTACTTTTTAAGTTACTTTATTTTTTTAGTTACTTTTTAAGTTACTTTATTTTTTTAGTTACTTTTTAAGTTACTTTATTTTTGTAGTTACTTTTTAAGTTACTTTATTTTTGTAGTTACTTTTTAAGTTACTTTATTTTTTTAGTTACTTTTTAAGTTACTTTATTTTTTAAGTTACTTTTTAAGTTACTTTATTTTTTTAGTTACTTTTTAAGTTACTTTATTTTTTTAGTTACTTTTTAAGTTACTTTATTTTTTTAGTTACTTTTTAAGTTACTTTATTTTTTAAGTTACTTTTTAAGTTACTTTATTTTTTTAGTTACTTTTTAAGTTACTTTATTTTTTTAGTTACTTTTTAAGTTACTTTATTTTTTTAGTTACTTTTTAAGTTACTTTATTTTTTTAGTTACTTTTTAAGTTACTTTATTTTTTTAGTTACTTTTTAAGTTACTTTATTTTTTAAGTTACTTTTTAAGTTACTTTATTTTTTTAGTTACTTTTTAAGTTACTTTATTTTTTTAGTTACTTTTTAAGTTACTTTATTTTTTTAGTTACTTTTTAAGTTACTTTATTTTTGTAGTTACTTTTTAAGTAACTTTATTTTTGTAGTTACTTTTTAAGTTACTTTATTTTTTTAGTTACTTTTTAAGTTACTTTATTTTTGTAGTTACTTTTTAAGTTACTTTATTTTTTTAGTTACTTTTTAAGTTACTTTATATTTTTAGTTACTTTTTAAGTTACTTTATTTTTTTAGTTACTTTTTAAGTTACTTTATTTTTTTAGTTACTTTTTAAGTTACTTTATTTTTTTAGTTACTTTTTAAGTTACTTTATTTTTGTAGTTACTTTTTAAGTTACTTTATTTTTGTAGTTACTTTTTAAGTTACTTTATTTTTTTAGTTACTTTTTAAGTTACTTTATTTTTTTAGTTACTTTTTAAGTTACTTTATTTTTTTAGTTACTTTTTAAGTTACTTTATTTTTTTAGTTACTTTTTAAGTTACTTTATTTTTTTAGTTACTTTTTAAGTTACTTTATTTTTTAAGTTACTTTTTAAGTTACTTTATTTTTTTAGTTACTTTTTAAGTTACTTTATTTTTTTAGTTACTTTTTAAGTTACTTTATTTTTTTAGTTACTTTTTAAGTTACTTTATATTTTTAGTTACTTTTTAAGTTACTTTATTTTTTTAGTTACTTTTTAAGTTACTTTATTTTTTTAGTTACTTTTTAAGTTACTTTATTTTTTTAGTTACTTTTTAAGTTACTTTATTTTTTAAGTTACTTTTTAAGTTACTTTATTTTTTTAGTTACTTTTTAAGTTACTTTATTTTTTTAGTTACTTTTTAAGTTACTTTATTTTTTTAGTTACTTTTTAAGTTACTTTATTTTTTAAGTTACTTTTTAAATTACTTTATTTTTCCTCCTCAACATGTTCTTCCATTTTCAATGAAAATAAAAAACTCTTTGATATACAGTAGAATACATTCAGCAATTAGAATTGGTCAAACTATAATCTGAGTGCAGATTTTTTTCAAAATGTAATCTGGGTTGATTATACTGATTTATTTTTTTGTAATCTGATTACATAATCCCAATAACATGTTATTGTATATATTTGGGCAAGACAATTTTGCCCATATGACAGGATATTAGCATATGTGTAGTGAGGGAGCACCTCACCTGGTATGTGTGCATGCTTTGACTTACCCCACGTTGATGTGTATGTTTGACTACACCCTGACATCTCCCACAGCTCCAGTTTACTAAATTGGCACTGGTATTACAAATTACCTTGGCTAGTTTTGTGCCCTCGTTACCCTTTCTAATTACAGAACCCCTCATAACTGGAACATGTGTGCTCACCAGAGATTCCTGTTAAAAACGGGATCTGGAGACGTTCCAGAGGCTAATAAAGACACTTTGTCTTTCCTCACGCTTCATTTACAAAAGACCTGCTGTATTGTACTGACTGCCCCCGTGTTAAACACACTCCTGGCACAAGGACATGTCAGATTATGGTAGTTGTTAACACCTTCAATATATATCAGTTGGATACCTGCTGACCTTTAACAAATGCTTTTCAACAAATTGTGTGGTTTTGTGCGTAATTCTGTAGTCATGAGGATTCAAATAGACCAAACCACTTCATCATGTTTGCCTGTCCTCCCTGATTTTCCTGGTTAAAGACACAAACATTTTGTACTATCAGTGGGCGAAGAAAATGTTCTCCAACACTTGGATATTGCCTTGATGTTGACTATTTCTGTCCAGTTTTACCCCCTAGAGCCTAGAGTACAGTGTGCAAGTGAGTCGTAGAAGTATCACAAGGGGTCCTACAATTTGCATCGGTTTATGAATTTTCTTTGAACTACGTCTCAGCAGCATTTTACTGAGTTGATTGTGTGTCCTGCCACACACTGCCAGTTTACACAAAAATAAAGTGTAGAAGAAAAAAATAAATACAGATAAATACAGCACAAATGGGGCTTTGAACTTTTATTATGTGGTCTACTCTGGTTTGAAGCTATTCTTTGCCGTGCTGGACTCATGCCTTTCTTAAAAAACTGAAAAGGAAGGTAGTTTTGAAAAGGAAAAATTCACCAAACATCATATTACAACACTGTTTATTGTAATAAACACTATATAGACAGGTATTGCATTTTCATTTCTCCTCAGCTGGTGACTTCAAATTACAAAGACTGTTGTAAATGTGTCTTTATACTCACTATAAGACAGGTGTCACATGTACTATTGTTTTTAATGAGCAACATTTTACTTTACTTATCCGTCAGATCTCTTATTTCAGCTCGTCGAGGCACCACTGTGCATCATGTCCCAGTGAAAAGACTAATAATCAAGAAATCAATGAAAACAGGAAAAGCTATCACAAAAACTAAAGGAGCAGAGCAGTGGGAAGCCTATCTCAACTAATGAATTTTAGGATTGCCTTCCATGTAAAGAGCGCGGGGGTTTTAGCCCAATTTATGATCATCCTACCAAGAGGATGAAAGTAAGGCATCTGAATCACCAACAGGAAGCACAGGCACCTACATATAAAACCTGAAATAAACAATATATGAAAAAAAATGTACATCAACTTGTTTCTTTTACCCCATTCACTGGAGGCTAGTTTTTTTTTTGTTTTTTTTTAAGAGACTTGATTAAAATATATTATGCTGCAGTTCCTGTATCGCAATTTACATCGCTCCTTAATAGACACCCTCTTTGCAATAATTGGAACAAAAGTGCTGAAGTGATCATGAGTGCTCGAGGGCTTAATAAGTAAATGTTAATGTGCTGTATCCATAAATCGGAACAGTTCCTCCCAGTGATTGCGGATGCACAATTTAAGTATCTGCTGTTGCTGTTTATATGGCAGAGTCTCAAGCCCCCCCGCTAAGTTCACATCTTAAAAAAGGCAACAGCACTTGATTGCAATGTAAATCTCAAGCCCGCTGATTTATGTTGGTGGTAGTCAATTTTTGAGACCAACAATGAAGATGCTAAACATTTTTAATCAGAGCTCCACACAAATAATCACCTCTAGAGCCAGTAGACGGGGATTTTTATTTTCTAATAATTCCTCTTCTCACGCTGAAGTAACAAGTTCGTCAAGGATGCCCTTGAGAAAACAGAGAGCGGTTGTCCATAAACTTTTCCTTTTTTTTTTTTTTTTTTTTTTTACATCCAACCAAATATATTACACTAGTGTCTGCAGTCATTTTACAGTTCGGTAAAGTTAATAAAAAACCCAATATTAACCTCTGGCATGACAGCGCTTTGAAGGTGAATCAACATGCGTGATTAGCCTCTCGCTAATGTTGCCGACACCCAATGATGCATACGGGCTAGAGGACAAATATATAAAAATCTATCTTTCAAAAACTATTTAATGAATGCGCCGTAGCTTCATTTTTGACATCTTATATACAGTAACTCAGAGGCAGTGCCGGCGCGTGTCCGGCGGCATCCTTCATCGGTGACAGTAAGTGGACAGCCGAGTGAGGAAGATTAACTAGAGAATAATTTGGTTTTTGAAGCTACGGTTGAGGTCTTTGTGCGGGAGGACGATGGAGTTGAGTATTATCACCTCTGAGGGGATGGTCACGTTACAACCTGGGGAGAAAAGGCAAGGCTGTACTTAGTGTGTGCAGTACAGAGCACATCAGACATTGCATTTCAGTTGTAACCGGAGGATGTGATGCATGTTTGGAATGAAGACAAAGATACCCCAAAAAGGTACCTTTTAGTTTTAGCCACAGTGGAAATAGCTGTGTGGGCTAAGAAGAGCATCCTTTAATTAAATCTAATATTATTAAACAATAATAGACAAAGATCCTCTAGTATTGTATCTACTGTCTGGACAGAGGACATCTGGGAAGGGCAGTGCAAATACACGCTTTAGACAACTGCTAGAAAAAAACCTTTAAAAAGTGCAATGAGAAAAGTACAATTATGATGAATATATAAAAATGCTTCTGAGGGAATGCAAGTCTCATTTAAGGTCAGAGCGCGCTTACCGAGGATAGTGATGGAGGGTGTGAGCTTTCCTTCTCTGAAGAGGGTCTCGCTGTCAATCTTTGCGAAGGGATCATTGGGGTTCGGGTCACTTGGGGTTCCTTCTACTCTTGCCCACTTTCCAATAGTGCTGTCCCATCCCACAATGCTGTTCAAAACACAGCAGTGATCCTAACAGGAAAAACAACATCACCGATTAAAAGTGTTTCAAAGCCATTCATTCATCAGCTGAGAACTGTAATGAGGCATTTCAGGTGTGGAACAGTCGTATCAGCTCATCGTCTCTCCACGTCAGCTAACCTGCCTCTCATCAGCCTGCAGCACATCTCCCCGGTTTCTTCAACTATTCCTCGCCAGGTTGTTGTTTCAAACTCAGCGGTAGCTGCACTTGAAGGCCGACTCTAGATTTATATTCCCAGCGATTTTACTTCTTCGTGTTCCGCATCACTAACCTTGTTTCTCATACGTCTCAGTATCATCACCCGCCAGCCCGTCTCCCTCCCAGCCTGCAAAAGATCTACTAGCTTTCAGGCTAACCCTGCTTGCCACACTTCTGCCTCATTCCCCGGTCACGCCGGTCCCAGTCTCTATCATTTATATCCCTCCCCGCTGGCACCGGATTCCCATTCTCATTCATCAGCCTTTCATCCTGATCCTCTGGTACAATAAAACTCTCTTCTCACCACCACCACCCTGTCCTGCATTTAGATCCCACCTGTGTTCATCACAGTGCTAGATACTATTCCTACAAGTGGAAAAACTTAATCAAAGTACAAGTAGTAGTTTATTTTGAAGTACTGTAGAGTTCAACTAACGAATTGTCCTTGTAGGCAGTATGCAATGAAAGCCAATAAGTCACCCACAGTCTAACTTCTCTTTTAGAGGCACCCAGTGATCACTGGAGACATGGGATTAAATTATGCCCCAAATCGTTAAAAATGACATCTTTGTGAGAGGCACAGGCAGATCATATTTCTGGTGTGACAGAAGAGCTTAAAGATAAATTCTAGACACTGTCACTGTTGAAGTGTGGATAATGTTTCTAATAAAATGTTAGGATGTCACCGGCACTGAATGGGCAGAAACATTTGCATTTCAGCTCACTCAGTTTCAGCTCCAGTTTAATTCCAAACTTGAAGGTTACTCTGTGAGAGAGACTTGATGTTTACAGCAATGGCTGCTTGTATTTAACAAAACCTTGAATAATAGGTTGAAAATGTTTTTTTTTTTTTAATCATTTCTGTGTTGCAACAAGCCCTGGCTGGTCCTGTTTCACGGGGGGCTCACCTGTAGAGTTGCACCATGAAGGATGACGGATTCTCGAACTCTGACCCCGGCACCGATAGTCACTCCAGTGCCAATGGAGACATTGGGACCCAACTGGAGCAATACAGGAAGCAGAAAAGTAATATAGAGTACACCTGTTCATTTCTATGGATTCATGGTGTAAAGCTCAACACAATAGGGGAAGGATGCTTACCGTAGCAGTGGGGTCAATGTTGGCTGTAGGATGAATGTAGACATTACCTAGGGAGAGGAGATACAATATGAATAGATTTGTCTCTAATATTAAAAAGGAACAAAGCTAGAGAAGTTGAATAAATCTTACCACTTATTCTGGGGCCTCCCTCCTTGTTCGAGGCCAGTCTTTCAGGATGAGTTGTGTGATACTGGTTGAGGTACAACCGACTGGCATAAATTGCAGATCTAGGAAAATATGACACAAAACAAAATTGCATTTTCTTTTTTGAAAGCACCGATATCTATGCTATCATTATCACACAGTCTCTTTTGGGTTAGAGCAGTATTGTAAGGTTTTGGTGTTCAAGCATAATGTTTTAAATGGTAATGGTAATGGCCTATATGCATGTTCAATGTCTCTCTCCTCCTCCAACCTTTGTACAGGCTACAAGGTTGACACAAAGGCAAACGTGTGTCCTGTTCAAAGTGACCGTATTTACGACATGTGCACTCACCCTGCAGATTTGATCTGGCTCCAGAAGCTCAGGGTTTTATACACGTAGAGTTTGCCCTGTGCGGCGAGGGCAGTGAAAATGTCCTGCTCCAGCCTGATGGCCTCTGCTCGGTGCCAGCCGTTGGTTGGCTCCTCTCTGCAGGAGACAGACAGTCAGTTTATGGCACGGAGCAACAAACCGGGGCCAGGGGCCTCGTTTATTAAAAAAAAAAAAAAAACATGCAATCTTGTGCACAAAGTTAGGGGTTAGAATGAAAGCCAAGACAAAGTTGGGTTATAAATATAAACTGAGAACATTCATTCTGTTCACTACATCGTGCTAAACCCAGCCACTATTGGGGTAGGGTTGTGATTAAATCTATATTTTCTCACTACATATTTATGAAAAATAAATCAAGTTGATGTACCAAATGATAACCTAAATACTAAGCAGACGATGAGCCACTGCAGGCAAGGGTTCCCAAACAACAACCCATTTATGTCTTTTGTGACCAACTTCACCGTTCTCCCCGACTACCAAATGAACAATTTAAATAAACAGAATGTGTTGTACCATCATTTTCTTGTACCAAACATTGTGTTCGCTCTCTCTTTACCCCACTTGTACTCAAATAGTCTTTGAGATTTCTGTCCGACACACCCAGTGGCCCCATAAACTCTAAAGTTTTCTTTAAAGCCAAAGGAAAAACATGAATTTATTGCCCTGCAATCCAGCCCCTAGAATTAAATCAGAGGAGTGAGTTAAAATGCATTAATGATGCTAACTTTGATGGTGTCAGTGCCGGGTTGAAACCAAAGCTGATTACCTAGTAGTGATCCAAAACATAAGTAGAGGAGTCTGTGTGTTCCATATTAATCAGGGTCTCTGGCATCGTGTATTGTGAGAGTCCCAAGATGAAACGGCGTGTTAAATATTGATGAAAAGAATATTTTAAAGGATTGCATGGAAGTTTTACCAAAAAGGAGGAGATGTGGTTAGAGGCAAAGCGCTCCCCTCGAGACGTTGCAGCAGAACCCATCTCATCTCTATCAAGTATCTCTGATGTGTTCAATCATTTTGCTGATTCAGGGCCCAGCTTGGTTTAAGGGCTATTGATGTGAGCAGGTGGATTATGCACAGTGGGGTTTGACCTTTTGTCATATATTTCAGGTGTCCTCGTGGTGCCCAATGGTAGATCTACTACACCACAGTGAACATTTCAAAACAAAGTAAAGAAATAAAATAAAAAAATGTGGCAAATCTTAAAAAATGTGATAAAATAACAATCCATTTATTGATCCCATTTGTAACTATGGTGTCTGTGAGTGACCAGGGTGCCGTCTGTCTGCATGCATAACCAGGCTGTGATCACACAGGAAGCTCTCTCTAATGTTGGGAGTGTAGCAACTAACTAATAAAGCAAAGATTCACAACAAAACATGCAACTGTGTAACAGAAAGTTTCACCAAATGCAAGCTTTCAAATGAGTCTTTGCTAGCTAGCTACCCTACAGAGACAACACCACAAATCAAACCTAATACCAGACTACGGGTGTTTTTCACCTAAAGATATGGTTCTAAATTCAAGTGAATTCTGTCTTTACTCGAGGACTTCAGACATTTTGGGAAAATTGTATTCATTTTCTGGCATAGTTCGATGAGTAGATTGATAACTCACTCATAACTGTCCATTAAATATGAAGCTACAGTTGGCTTATTGTAGCACAAAGACTGGACACAGCTTGCCTGGCTCTGTCCAAAAGTAACTAAATCCACCTACGAGCACCTGTGAAGTGGTTTGATCCAAACAAAAACTGTCGGGATTAAAATCACCGTTCTTACACTGCGGTGTGGGGTCAATTAGTGTTCTATAAAAGGTCCTGGTAGGTGGATTTTGTTACCATTTGGACAGAGGCAAGCTAGCTATTTCCCCATCCTTGTGCTAAGCTAACCACTGAGGCTTTATATTTACAAAACAGATGTGAGAGAGGCTTCAATACAAAGTCAAATCGCTGACAGGCAAAGACCTTGTAGTGCCTGTTTCAAGGACAAAATTTGCCAAAAGGCACAATTAATTAATTTATTCATTAATTAAAACAAGCTGCTGGCACAACGGGAGGTGCATCACTTGGCAAATACAGTGCACAGAAAAAGGGCAACATTCACAAAGCAGCCTGTGCAATCTCAAACCTTCTCACGGGTCGTCTTTCTACAGCTCACACCATCCACCAAGTGCTCTACAACTACACCGTGCCGCCTAAATGCACCGACTTACCCGTCGTATGGATATCTGATGATTGTGTGAGCAAACAGAAATCATGGCAGGGAGGAGAAGGGAAGGAAAAAAAGGACAAATGAAGAGAGCCAAAGAAATGGAATAAATGGAATTCACATGCAGCCCCACACACACACACACACACACACAGAGATTCAACTCACAACAACATGTCCTGCTGGTTCTTCTGAAAGACGGCGCCGATATGCTGGAAGATGTCGGGCTTAAAGAGGTATATGCCGCAGTTTATTATATCGCTCACAAACGTGCTCGGCTTTTCCACATAATGCATGACCTGAATAAAAAGAAGAGGAGGAGTTGTTATTTCAAGGTGAAA
Organism: Anarhichas minor; assembly: GCF_050575085.1. Taxonomy (NCBI): domain Eukaryota; kingdom Metazoa; phylum Chordata; class Actinopteri; order Perciformes; family Anarhichadidae; genus Anarhichas; species Anarhichas minor. Next base: position 11,577,302 of record NW_027466450.1, read on the forward strand.
TAGTAATTAGTGACAATTCAGGGAAATACAACAGGAAGCGTTAAATACCTCATGTGTTTGCTCGTTTTCCACAATACAGCCGTAGTTCATGGATTGCTTTCTGTTTGCCTGATAAGAGAAGAACGGCGGTATAGATCAGGACACATCAGAACTGAGCTTTCATTATATTCAGCCTGCCAAAAAGCTAAATAAATAACAGAAAGAAAAACTTTTTTTGGAGTTTTACTTTTTAAAGAAAGTCAGAACTGTCAATCATGAAATCTCACCGTCGTCCCGAGAATCACAAGGCTGTCGGGTTCTCCGTGTTCCTTCTGGAAGCTGAGCATCTCTGCGAGCGGAAACGCTGAGCAAACATCAGCATTCAGGACAAAGAAAGCCTCCGGACTGCCGGAGACAATCTGATCTCTGAAGTGATAGATTCCCCCTCCGGTGCCCAGGGCTGCATACTCCTGCAAATACCTGCGGGTGGAGAGTCAGGGAGAACCGCAGACTTGCAGTCATTCAGCAGTGGCAGTGCAGGAAAAGTAGCACCACTTTAAACATTCACTTAAAAAGAAGAATACATGGACGAATGTATACTTCTGTACAAGTGGTGTCTATTCTTTCCTGAACCGCCCCCCTTATATGAGAAGCATATATGCTATAAATGATCTGTATACAAGTCACTAGTAAGCCTGTACTTGTTAAGTGACTCTGATGTTTACCTGATGGAAATCTTGAACTCCTGCTGAGCATTAACCAGGAATCTGGTCAGTTCTTCATTTGGCTGATAGAAGCCGATGAGCAAAATCTCCTTCATATTCGGTACCTTGTAACACAAAAGATGTGCATTATTGGACTGATTTCATTAAGGGCAGTCATCTGAATCACAAAGCAAGGGACGATGCACTAAACTTAAATGTAATTTATATTTGGTTTACTTCAAATTGAACACTGATAACAATGACTTTTGCATTGCAGTGACTCTCACCTTGGCACATGCTTCAATGTGATGCTGCAGCATGGGCACACCTGCCACCGGGAACAAGGGTTTGGGCACTTCAAAGGACAGCGGCCTGAACCGTGTCCCTGCAAAGCAATGCTGGTGGTTACTTGCAAATCAGATTTGTACTTCTAGTGAGCCCCAAAGACTGTAAAGAACCCCCAAGTACATCAGAAGTGACGTAATGTCCTCTCTTATGTATAAAAAGAAAATGTGGTATTTGAAATGTCCATCTTTATAGACAAGCAGATGTTTAACAAAGCTATTTATTCATGAACTGTACGGAATGAAATGTGTGTCCTAACTTAACTTATTTCTACAGTAAATGCACAACAATCTTTAAACAGCTCCTTTTATAAATAAGAGTACGTTCACTTGATACGAGGGATAAAGGGACTTTAGTTAAATGAGACAATAGTGTTAACAATAAGTGTTGCAGTCCTACAAATATACGGTTATAGTCTTAAATGTTCTTGTTTTATTTGTGTGTATCCCCTCATTATGCCACGTCAGTGATATAAACAAGCTCAGCCGGGTGTTGTTAGCATTAGCCACCTAGCTTCGCTTTAAGCAATGTACAGCCGACTCTGACAACAAGACGAGGATGAGATGTATTCTCACCTTTCTGGGGACCTCCGATAAGAATAACCGCCTTCAACATCTTGACAGAAACGCTGTGATTTGTGAGAGACAAGTCCAGCCTGGAGACTACCTGCAGCTCGGTGTGTGTGTTGTATTTCCGAATCCACTTCCTGATTTGTGACGTTTACGGGGTGAGAATAAAAACACGGAGCGGAGTCCGTTAATGAAACGGAGTGGAGGTACGTCTTCATACGTTTGTACAGGGTTGTTATACACACCAATCACCAAGTCAAATTATTGTATGTGCTAACACTGTATGGATAGGACAAACGCATCACGTGACACGTGATAACTCAAATGTATAAGTGGTCATTCCAGTAACACAAGGGATTGCTTTATGTTTTGTTGTAATCTTAGATAAAAAAAAAAGCATTATAGAATAGAACTGCTTAATCTGTCTGGTTATTTCACATACAATTACACTTACAATGCACTTGGAATGATTTGTACATTAAGAATCGATAGCAAATTAAACAAGACCATGTTTTACTTTAGCAAGCAAAACATGTTTTTTTTAACTTTGGCATTTTCGTAGAATTGTAGAAAGTGCACAACAGACAGTAACCATTTATACCATGTATACACTGTTGTCTGATTGTTGCTCAAAAAAAGAGGGAAAGCAAGTATTAATTTAACTTGTAAAAACAATATAGATTCAGCATCTCATTCAGCTTTTTATTTTATAATAATTAACAAATTCACCTGGATAGTTTTAATGATAATCCTGTCTCCTTATTAGACTAATCATTGATATTTTGCTGCATATCACTTAAATATGAGTGTTATTATCTGCTGCTTTCTAATCGTCCCCCATAAACCAAATATCATGTCAGAGCCTCGTCTTTATAATCCTGAACATCAAACAAATATATATAGGAATACAATGAAATATGTGTGTTATTAAAGTATAAAGCTGTGCAGGGATGTGTAGATGAATGTAAATGAATTCAAGGATGGATGTAAGCGTTGAGTCAGGGAGTGACTTGTTGGTCATGATCAGGTTTGATTTACAAAATAAATCCTCCATAATAGAGCTTTTTCATAGCAGACATTTTGATATGTTATGGCTGGAGAAGCACAGATGTTACTAACATTAACAATTACTCCAAAACAAAGCAGCTCGGTGGGATTCAGCCTTCATTCATTTCATTATGTACACCTGTTCTTTTACTTGTCAACATCAAAATGTCTTTGGTGAAAACTACCTAAATGGAGGAATAGTAACAAAATAAAGTGGGAATAGTACTACTGTTGACTTAGAACACATAGTAAATTGTACTTTGATTGCACATAGCTTCGTGATAGATTGAGTTTGTGTTAGTCAGGGCAGCGGTTTCTGGTTGTTTTTAATGATGCATTTCTGAAAGTATTGAGAGATTGTGAGCCAATGCAAGTCAGCGTCTGACTGTATTTAGTGCAGCACAGGTTTAGACTTTTAAAGGGCATTATAATGTTGGTAAGAACAAACTCAAAGTATTATCATTGAAATAAATAGATTCATATTTATACAGAAAACTTAAACTCTAGCGCCTGAGATGGAGCCAAGACCCATTGGTCTGTAATCCTACCGCTTGTTGCTCTGCATTATTACCCTGCTTTGTCGACAGAAAGTCAAGTTCACCTTTTATTCTTTTCCAGAGTATCTTCTGCATGTGCATAAAGTAGGTTATTCTCTTGTTTGAGTTTAGGGAAGTTACAGCAGTGGGGAAAAATAACCCAGCTGTCAGTTTTGAACACTGATAAAGACAACAAATAACACATACGCAGCTCTAATGAAGGAGTTTACTTTCATTTTCCCCTCATTAAAACGTAACCTGAAGTAAAACAGTCTCTCCCATGTGGTGGTATTCATAACTCAAACATATGCAAATAAGATGGGAATCCGCATCAAACAAACAGAATAACATTTTAGTCAACAATCACCAGGGGACGAGGTGCTTTGATACGCGCACTACTGCAGGAGCAACCTGTGTTCAGCTCCTTACAAGTTTAAAGGTGTATTCCTTTGCATTCTGCCCCATCTCCACCTAAACACAGGCGGCATCACATCTCCATTACAAAACAACAACATAAATAATAAAGTGTGTGGGAAGAAGATTGTTCATTATACTGAAATAATTTGCATCCATTGTATCGTCAGACAGTATAATAAATCCTTCAATATATTAAAATAAAATATATGTACAATTTTCCAAAGATTTCAAATTGGCTATAAAGCATTCCTTCTGAGTACCACAGTCTTTGTCACATTGTATTCTCATATTAGAAAGACAATTAAAGATCATTCCATCACCATCTTACTCTTAAATATTACACATTTGAAACAAAAGTGATTGCAAATCATAGTGTTTGCCGACAGATTGCTTGATTCAACATCACCCTGTACGTTTAATTATCTCTATTACGGGCTAACACAAGTAATCATCTCTTCAACAGCAATTCAGTCTTATTTCATACATCACAATGCGCTACCTGTCAAATCCAGATTCAGCAAAGGTTCACATGACAGGCTAGTGTACATTGTGCGAGTACCGACAGCAACGAGTGTCTGTGATTTGTACCATCACTGTTGAAAATACTACAACAAAATAAAATATTCACAATTAAATACTCAAGTCCAAAAATCACAACTTCCACAGAGAACTTAATCACTCTTCAGCAACACTGTAAATGTGAAACCAGCTTATCAACGATTTTCATGTAAGGTTATTAAAACTGTTTACTGCAGAGTCTGCTTTTATTTTAAAGCAATGCATTGAGTACCTAACATGTTACAGTAACCTGTGTAGTGTGCAGACCTGCTGTCCTTCTGTCTCACTCACCACAACCAGAAATCTGCTTTAAAATGATAATAAAAGAAAAAGCTACTCGGAATGATACGGTAGGAATGATTCAGTTCTGTCTATAAACACAAAATAAACTCATTATACATGTGTAGAAGTAATAGGCGTATTGATTAGTATCATGTAAACATGAAGTTGTGACTTCGTTCCTAGTGGTCTCTGATACACGTTGATAAAGGTCAAAAATGACTTAATGCCCTTTTGAATTGACAAAACTGGTTTCCTTGAACACACTTTCATTCAGTACCTCGTAGCTCCGCTCATTGTTACTTTACAACGTACCACTTTCCAGAACCGGTGAGCTTCCTTCCTCTGTTGGCCATTATTAAGCTGGTCATTTCATTAATACTATCAATACTATCTCCTGTTGAAGCGGTCTTTGCGTTTACGCAGCGCCTCCAGGACCCGAGCTCTGAACTGGGTCCAGTCTTCATCCTGGAACTGCTGGACGCCCAGGGCCAGATGGAGCTCCGCAGAGTGGCTGCGCAGGAAAGGGTTGTACTGCCTCTCCTCTCCGATAGTGGAGGGACTCTGAGAATAAAGAGCATGTCAAAAAACAAGCAGCCCTCCACGAAGTTTATGTGCACAGTCTCTCTAAAGCAGCCACACTAATTCACGCGACAATCGTTCATTTGAGGAACACAATTGTGGGCGACAAGTGATCGCTGCCGACTTAAACCAGCGCGGCTTTGCATTTCTGCCCCCTCATGAACAATAAATCACCTTTTATCTTTCCATTTCATGCATTTAATCTAACTATAAAGCAAATAATCTCTGCCTGTCTGTCTGTGGGTATGTCCTTTGCTTACATCAGCTGTTCATCAGATTTACTCTCCACTTGGCCGATTCATTGCTCAAGGATCAGCAGTGTCGAAGTTGGTGCACTTTGTTCTGATGGCGGTGCTAGAACAACTGTAACGTCTGAACCATTACTCTCAGAAATATATTACAATATACTTAATTAACGATATCCATATAATATCCATATAAGGCACAACCAGTTGTGTCTTGGTAGCCATTTAGAATTGTGCTCTAATCTGTTCTTTCACTGCTTATCCTGCACATTTGGAGCAATTGTCACCAAATTTGGCACAAAACATCTCTGAACCAAGTCGTAAAACGTTTCTTTGTCAGATTCATGCAGTTTAGATGGCCTTCAGTGTTTGCTGCATTTCTGTGGGCGGGGCTTGTATTACAAACAAATCTCACATTTTCCACAAGGCGGCGCTGTAGCAGCATCATCTAACAGCTGACATAACAGTTGAGCATAATCCACAGAAATAGCCAATCCAGATGATGAAACCCTGGATCACACAAGTTCAAAGCGGCTCAAACAAAGAGTTCAAGTGTTAACGAGGATCTCTGCGATCATTCTGTTTAACGTGAAGCTCTCCTTCCCCGCCACAAAACAAATAGCAGCTAATGGATATCCAGTAAAAGCAGCAGTGCCGAGGCTGAGGTAGTATCACAGCAAGCCAGACGCACCACTAGAGTTGCTAATTTGTTGTTGCGTGTCACTGTGGAGGAAAGCACGGGGGCAACCACTAAAATTAACGATGGCTGACTTCCGCTAAGCTGCTTCAGTTTCGGGGTCCTGGTACTGTGCACGCTCGCTCACTGTCCGGCTATCACAGCTTACTGGGACACTTGAAGCCATCGTTAATGTTATCAGCAACACCTGTGCTATTTCTGCTGACAAGCAAACGGTATGTTGTAAAAAATAAAATAAAAAAAGAAGGCTTATCATTACAAGCGTGTGAAACTGCCTCCAGCGCCATGCTGTATAATATGGCAGATAAAAACACATCTAAATTGTGGATAGCCACTTCACTCCACAGTAAACCTTTGCTCTGCTACAGACTGCATCACAGAGGAGGCTCCACTGAGAGCCTGGAGGAGGAGCGCTCCGGCACCGACAACACATATACTGTAGGCAGGTGATAAACCCTTTCCCTCCCACGTGCAGGACTGCATGAACCCTCTCTGGGACGGCGTGCTGCAGAGGCATAACAACGGCAGTATATCATTCTCACCGTGCACAGCTTCTGGCCCCGCTGCTGCAGCACCCACTGAGATTTGTTTTCTCTGGCAGCATTACGAGGCTCAACTTCAGCCGCAAACAGTAGGTTGTCCTCCGCATACTCGTGACCTGAGAGAGTGGAAGTCAAAGTCAAAGCACGGAAATCAAGCCACAGCGACACATTCACACCACCACCACATCTACGTCACTCAAACACTGACGCACATGTTGGAGTCTCTGACAACTGAGAAGAAGTTCCTACCAGGCCAGAGTAGAGTTTCATCACTCAGGGAGGCCACGGTGTCCAGAGATGACAGCATTGTTGTGGCACTGCCTTCAAACATCCTCCCTGAAAACAACAACACATTTGACTTAACTTAAGTAAATCTGAACATTTTAAATTACTTAAATTGGTGAACTGCTAAGAGTTGCATCTCATTTCTGATTCATCACAGGTCATGTGGGTTATTAAACCCTACTGTAAATGGGGAGTAAAAGATAAGGCACATTAGCTAATTCATTTTTAAAGGGACATTAGGCTGTGTTTATTAAAGCTGGTTGCATGCTACTGTACTACTAACTCTGCTCTGCAGTGCACCATAGAGCACAAATGTTATTGGTAATGTATAATGAAGAAAGCAAGACCTCCAATGACTATATTCAAGACATATTTCATAACAATTTAAATAATGCTGTACGTTTAATGATGTCTTAGAGACCTGCATGTTTCCTGTAATTAAATTCCTTACAGCCTCTAGGGAAGAAGTTAGTAAAAACGATAACAAAAGGAGTAGCGATGAGATTAAAACACAACCAAACATGGGAAGTATTCAACGTTAGACACGCTATAAGGACATCTACAACAAACACTACATTACATTCTGATTGGCATATGCTTTCTTATTGGAAATAGGTACAATTTGCACATTGTAGCGGTGTTCAGTTAAGATGACAGTGGCACGCATTATTGTTTAGTGGACATGCTGCTCTTGAGTGCATGTGGAGGGGCTAGGTGCTCTCTGTGTGTGTGTGTGTGTGTGTGTGTAAGCAGCAAACATAAAGGAGAGCCTGAGAATGTGATTGTAAGCTGTGCGATAAACAAGTCGGGACTAAAGATGGAAACACCACAAATCTCCGCTTCAATCTTAAAACTCACGATCCAAAACAAAAAGTCTGCCACTGACTGATGTCATGGTGAGCAATCAACCCTCAATCATTGGGGCTTTTGGAAAAGCAACACAATATAAACGGTCTTAAGACTGTGCAAGGGCAGTTTCTACCAGCTGATTGATCTCAGCATGTTCTTGTGTAAAGTAGTGCTTACTGCCTTTACATTGTGGCCACGTTGTGGACACTTATGGGTATTGCAGCATACAGTATGTGTCTCCGGTCCATGAATGCATTTTTCTAATCGCGTCTTTCTCTTCAGCTTTGTGTTGGACAATCATTAGTTTTATTGTTTTTCTTAAAGCAATATCGTCAGTTGGGGAATTCCATTATCGTCCAAACGTTACGGATTTATTTTCACCGACTGTATCGAGCAGATGTCGCTTATTTAAACTGCCAATTCATTGCCTCCTTACAGTCCTTCAGTGGCCCATGTTGTGCGCAGCATGACTTCACATCGAACAGAAAGCATCACAGAGGTGTTTTATGTCTCTTCTGTGTTTTACTTCGAAAGCGCTGTGAAGCACGTCGTCAGTTCTTTATGCTTATTTCTAAGGATCCCGTTGTGTCGTAACTCACCACATCCTGAGAGGAACACCAGGTCACCAGAAAAGAGGCTGGAGGGTGCATCCACCACCTGGCCATCCAGGAGGTAGATCATGTGGCCCACTGTGTGTCCGGGAGTGAAGAGGGCCTTAAAGTGCATACGGCCAACTGTCACCGAGTCCTTGTGTGACAGAGGGCTGGGAACAGGGAAATAAAAGTGCTATAAGAGAACACTTTATCATAATATGATAATGCACCGTGCAGTCAGCTGCTACTAGTGCTGACAGAAGTACAGTCAGACTAATTCTGTGTGAAGCAGGAACTTACTGCGTGAGGCCAGGAATGTTATCAGCTGCGTTTCCATACACTCTGCACGAGCTGTGAATCCTTTTCAACCCTTTGTTTCCCCCACTGTGATCCCTGTAGGTGAAACACAAAGAGCGTTTGTTTTTTCGCCTTCAATCTACACTCGGCGTTTGTCAGCCACGTACTCTTTGATTTAAGATCCAGTCTGGAGAGAATATCTGACGTATAAATGTAACTTTCAAATGTATTCAAATTGATGTTGGTGTTCCCCAATACGTGTTCAAATAGGGAAAAGCAGGATTTGTGTGCATGACGACACCATGTTTACCTTTACTCACTTGACACAGTTTTTATAATCTGTCATATGTGGTACATTAAGCTCCGTCATGTAGAACATCTATAAAACTTACCAATGCTTGTGTGTACAGAGTATTGCTTCTAAAGTCACTCCCTCTTCTTTAAGAACTGCCTGAAAAAGAAATTCAAAATCTGTCACAACCTTCAATCACATTATCAAACAACACTTCAGCAGCAATTTCAAAAGCCCAGCGAGCTGCAAAATATGTCCGACTATTGACACAGTGTGTCTTTAGTAATATTACTTTTGTGATCGTAATGGAGGATGCTGAGAATGCAGACACAAGTTCATTCACCACAACTGTTGACAGTCAATAGCTGTAGTAAAATACAAATAATTGTAAGGCAACAAAAAAGGAAGTGCACTGAAAGCGATGCTGGAAAAATCTGAGGAGTCATTTTACGATACCTGTAAAATGGATATTGAATCTTTTACAGCACTTTAGAGGAGGGGTTTACCCACAAAATGTCACTGAAATAGAGCCAAAGCAACCATTTATTTTAGCCCTGATGTTGTTGCAGTGAGATCTGGCGAATATCTGGCGTGTCAGTGAGGGAATGTGTTGTTCAGCAAGTCAAGCTATCCCCTCTTCTAACAAAGACGGCTACAGTTAATGCACAGGAACATGTCTTTATATGCATAGTAGCATTGATCAGATAGCCGCTTATAGACAGGCGATATCTAGAGGCGTTCACCTGAACTGTTTGAGGGTCCGCAGGGTCTATAACAACTGCAACACTGGAGGCTGTGTCGATTACCAGATAGCTGTAGTTGTCTGACAGTATCGGGATAGGAAGTATTTTGATACCTGTGGGCAGACAGAGAAATATAAATTAAGTATTCAGGACAATATTCCACTTATTTTCCCATTCAGAATGATAGAAGCAGATATGTAGTATTAAAATGTACACATAATGCTCCTAGTTTGTCTTGACATGAAAGCACCTTTGCATTATCGGTAGTAAAATGTATATACAAATATATACAAATATATATAAACATATGAACAACACGCTGTGAACATAGTAAACAGTAAAAGTCCAGACTGCTGCATACCATTCATCTCCACGGGCAGAGCTGTGGAGTGTCCAGCAGGGTAATGCTCTCTGGCTTTCCTCATTTGTCTCTTGTAGTACATGTAGCCCAGTCTGGTCTTAGTGTAGAGTGTGTACCTAGGAAACATATCAGAGAGCTAGGAAACACGGTGCGTGGTACCACCATGTCACGCCTCCTCAAGTGAAACATATGCAACTATAGCGTGGACAAAGTGACATTTTGTGACAAAATTGTCAGGGGTAACATGAGTACGTTTGTCGACTGGCAAAGCAACTTAAAATCGCAACATATTTGAATACAGTTTTGGTGTCTCGGCCTTAATAAGAATGGGTACATGTTGTTCCGCTGCGCTTATGAGGATCACCGCGGTGCCTTGTTTTATCAAGGAAGGTCACGTCATACTCACGCAATTCGGAACAGCGGCTTCTCCGTGCGGGCCATTATTGTGCTCAACAATTTTCTCCACACGACTTGTCCTTTGCGTCTGTAGCGAACACATACATATAAGAAACAGCAAAAGGATGCGGTGGCGACCAGCGTTCCGGTCCAATCAGGAAGCGCCATAGCTTCTGAGCGTGACGTAATGACGTGCCGCGACGCACACACGCCAACCCCGGAAGTGAGGAGATAAAAAAAGTAAAAGAAAAAGAAAATAGTACAACACAAGAAAATAGCGTTAATTCCAAAACATTTTGAAAAAAAAAAAAAACTTCTTTCTTTTTGTGCTTAAAGAATGACATAATGACCTTTAATTCCAATTCAAAGTTAATTACATTACCGTAAAAACACATCCTTAGGTCTAATCAAAGTAGCATTTACTATCTATTTTACCTGTAGGACTTAATTCCACTTGAATTAATTGTATATACATCAACACGGAATCGAGCCACGTTTTGGTCAACTTCTAAATAATTTAGTGACGCCTAATGTTCTGAGACAGCTATAGTTGGCTGTTTAGTAATATGCCTGACATTTGGGTTTACTGAGAAGGGAAATAATATATGATAGGCCTTTGGAAAAACTATTCTCAGGATGACTGCTTAAAAAAAAAAAAAACTCAATGTTGGGAGTAGTGTTACATACTCTACCTAACATACTACATGTTTGTAGGGCACAACAGTCTGTGGGGTTTGTTTATTTATTTGTGTTTTTTTATTATTTTGAATAGGAGCTTGAGCAACTGGAGTCACCATGCTTTCTGAGACACATCAGTAACAGTGTAAGTTTCAGTGAACATATCCTATTACAAAGATGACATCCACCTGTGGTGTTAACCTGCAAACCTCCAAGGAGAGAAAGGACAGAACGGGACAGTGATCCCATTTCAGGCTAAAACCGCCGGGTGAGTAATATGTTTTTCTTTCTTCCCTTTTATTGGTTTATGTTCTCATTTGTGTCTCTGCTCCTATAGACTTTTCTAGTATGACTAGGTTATTGTATCTATTTGTGCACGGACATATCTTTTTCCAGCAGATATTACATACATTTGGACTGCTCCTTTTTTTTTTTTACAAGGTGGATTAATCGTGTTGTAGCTTTTGCATATAATAATCATATAATAACCAGATTTAATTGTAGTAATTGTGACGATAATAAGTATAAGTACATAGTAATTAATTGGACAACTGTGTATAACAAACAGACCAGACTTGAGTAGTGAGTTGGAAGTTATGGGTATTCTTACCTTGTCAATTTGTGTCATGCCAGCTCACTTATCCTGTCTTTAAGGAAAGATCATGACGTCTAAAACTGATAATCCTCCACCCTACGAGGATGCACTACACCATCCTAAGTATGGAAACGACCCCCACCAGCCACAGCGTGGCTCCCCTCTTCCACCACCTCCGTCTTACAGCCCCAGTCCGGGCATGTACCCCGGCCCGCCTGGCTACTGGGGTCAGGAAGGCGTCTACCCGCAAGCGGGGATGTGGGAAGCCCCTGGCTTCTCTCCGTCTGGGAGGCCTACCACAATACCGACTCTGTCTGCTGGAGTGTCTCCATCCAACCAAGGTTCTGAAGAGATGATACTCAAGTCTTGCATTACATTAAATCAGCTTCTCGCCGTAAGTAGTATACATTACCACTTTGCTGTTCCCAATTCTGCAGGAGACATGGAGGATTTTCTGAGCACCCAGTGGGAGAGCACATCTATTCGGCATGCCTTCATTAGAAAGGTAACGATTTCCATCATTGGTCATGTCGCACACAGACTTTTACTGCGTGTCTTACTATTGTTCAGAGTGCCAATGGCAACCGTGTGCACTGAAACATTTTCCTGTGTGCTCAACAGAACTGCTTGGTTTTGTGTTTGTGGGCAGGTTTACTTAATTTTAACAGCACAGCTTGCCGTCACCTTTTCAGTTGTCGCTGTCTTCACGTTTGTGTAAGTGTCCCTGTTCATCACAGTCTAATATTCCAGAGTTTAATGTATCTGATGGAGGGCGAGGAACATTTCACTCCGAGTGATCCCTCATGTCTTTGCTTTCGTAGTGACCCAGTGAGGCTATTCGTCATCAGATACCCTGGCATCTACTGGGCATCTATGTGAGTTACACTCCAAGAACAAAACAACAACATACATTCAGTGCAATTAACCATAGACAGAGCAACTCCCCAGAACAAACCATATTCTCACTGCTATTTTTCTCATGACATGCTGTTATATAAAGTAACAATAATAGTGATTTATCTCTCCATAGTGTGGTTTATTTTATCGTTTACTGCATTCTCGTCTGCTGCAAAGAGCCGAGGTAAGCATGGCCCTGGCCTTTTTAATAAGTTAGCAATACTTTTTCTACTGATAATGTTACATCTTAAATTAATATTCATAACCCATAATCACACTTGAGCGTGTGAACATTTTTAAATATTCCTCACATCTTGTGTTCAGGAGGCGTTTCCCATGGAATCTTGTGCTGCTGGGAATATTTGTAAGTATTCTTTGTTACAGATGTTGGGTCAGCAGGCAATATTGGGTATGATCCACCAGATCCATATGGCCAAACTGAGAACATGTTATGAGGAGTGAGTGGAATAATAAAGCAAAACAGAACAAAGGGGGGGGGGGGGGGGGGGACCTGAAAAAGATTTCAACCCACTCATTGTTTTCATGTTTTATCTTGCAGACTCTCGCCTTGTCTTACATGTCTGGAACAATTTCGAGGTTAGTTTTTGGCTCAAACTCAGGCAATACACCACAATACACAAATGCTGTACATTTTGATGATGATGCATTACACTATGTGATATTCTTAGTTTTTGTTTTAATCACTATATGTCTCTTTTACAGCTATTATGAAACAAAGGCGGTGTTTCTCGCCATGGGAATAACCGCATTAGTGTGCATCGCTGTCACAATCTTCTGCTTCCAAACCAAGGTAGACGCAGATGTAAACTGTGTCTCTCTGGAGCTCGGTAGGCCGTGGCTTGTCAGAGAATGTCTTTGTTTTCAGTGTGAAAGAACGCCTTTGTCTCGCATTACAATGGGGCACCGAGTTCCTTTAAATATTTATCGACATTTTGGGATAAGATGTGCATCCAACTTCTCTGTCTGATGCAACTCGAGACGAATAAGTAACATTTTTTTGCTGGTGCATCACACATCCACCCAACGTTTACTTTTCCTTCACCTAATTCTGATCCTCTTTCAAATTATAAAGACTGCTCTTTCATGCTGCTTCAAGCATATTAGCTTCCCTTTCATCCCGTTGATGACTTGTTTCTCACTACAGGTGGACTTCACCTCCTGCGGGGGACTTCTCTGCATTGCTTCCGTTGTGCTCATGATCATAGGGATTGTTACGGCTATCGTCCTCTCCTTCCAATACGTGAGGACTCTTTTGTTGAGTTCTTTCATTTTATTCTCTCTACTCGTGTTTCTCAGTGTGAGAAGTAGAAGCTCAGTAGAATGTATCTACTGCGTCTGATTTCACATTCAGAGGCCTTTCTTATGTCACTCAACAGGTCCCTTGGCTGCATATGCTCTACGCCGCAATTGGAGCTATCGTTTACACTCTGGTGAGTCTACGCTCACATGAATTTAAGGAGAGCATTTGAGCCTGGTATTTATTAGAAGGTTATTGTTAAATAGCAAGAGGCTTAATGCTCCCAACACCTGAAATACATACATGTTTGTTAGACCTAACAGCATGCGGATCATTTGATATTTCTAGAGCCTTAGATCCAATAAAACTCAACATCCAGTCGATGGGTTGGCAACAAAAGATATTCAAAATTCTCAGAAGATGTATCTAAATGGCCGCGATGGTCCCTTGACGTGTGTTTTACCCCCACCAAGAGGTTCACAGTAGTGGTAGTTTTGAGTGAAATGTCTCAAGTATTGGATGTGTTGCTGTGACATTCATGTTATCCTCATAATGACTTGTAATAACTTCGGTGATCCTCTGACTTCTTCTCTTGCACCATGTCCTTTTTTGACATATCTAATACTATAGTTTATGGACAATCACCTATGAAAATAATGACACTCCCATCAGCCTCAGGTGTACTTTGTATACTAGAAAATATAAGTAAGCACTCGTGCTTAGATGGGGAACAGAGTAAATATTAGCATATTAGCACTTAGCTCAAAACACGGCTGTGCTTAGTGCTTGTGACTGTTTGAGGTTAACAAGAAAATCAGTATGTATTGCCAGCTGTTGTGTGTATCTCCTCCCTATCTTGCACATAACAAATGTATATTCATTATTTTTATAACTGTCCCATCTCTTCTCTGTTAGTTTTTAGTATACAACACCCAGCTTCTTATTGGGAATCGGGAGTTGTCCATCAGCCCAGAGGAGTACATCTACGGAGCCCTCTCTCTCTATATTGACATTGTTCACATCTTTCTCTTCATCCTTCAGGTCAGTGGCTCTGCTACTGAATAAGCCCATGGGTTGGAGCTTGTAGTCTGCAAGTTTCTGCTTGTAGTCTGCAAGTTTCTGCTTGCAGGAAATTGATTGACATTAACCATAATTCTCTATGTAAACAATTATCACTAAGGATGTTTCAATACCAGCTATCAATGTTTCAAGCTATTTAATTATATATGTTTATTTTTTTAATGTCAGTAACACTTGAGCACTTTTATTCTCGCACTGTGTGAATCAGTCTTTCACCTCCCCAAATGTGAATGAGGAGAGAAACTAAAGCATATGTATGGGTGTTATTTCATATATTGCCTTGCCTGTGTTATTGTTAAGTGTTATTTTAGTAGATCATGCGTGCGTCATGTAGCCAAGAGATATTACATTGAGCATACACTGGAATGGACATAAATGTGCACGTTTATAAAATGCATTACTCTGTAAACTATTACTTTTATCAGATGTCATCTGTGTTGAATTCAGAGGCAGTTCACACGAAAAACATACAAAAAAAAAATAGCAAAAAATGAATTGATGGCTTCAGAATTTTTATTATTTGTGTTTAGTCCTCTGATGACGTACAAAACACCTGTAGTTACAGGCATAGTGCATTAGTACTTAGTCTGTGCTGGTAGTAGGAGGGACTCAGATCTGTAGTATGGTAGTTTTTTTTTTCTAAACATCTCCATAGAAAAGAACGTAGACAAACACTGACTCGATTAAAAGAAGGTTTACGTGTGAGCACCTTTACAGGAACTTCAGTAATAACCCTTACTAACTCCCTTTTCTCTGTTATTTGCTGTTGATAGACAATCAATAAAGTACACCCTACTGTTGCAGATGCGTCATTCTCTCATCTTAATGTTTAATCATAGTGGCACGTTAAAGTCATAGGGTGGCACTAGCTCCTATATTCTCCCCCTCTCTGGATTGTGGATTAGTATGGTTTTCCCGTCACCAGCATCTGCTTCGTCTAAAGGTTGTTTAGCAATCAAGGCGTCAGGCGCTTCGGGTCACGTGGGAACATGGAGGTTTGACGGATGTTGTGGAGACCCAGGTACAGCATGCAGACCCTCTCCAGTCCTGGAAGACATGACAGTTCAGTCACATATAGTATATTATTTGAATGCAGGTGTTCAATGAAACAGGAAAAAAGAAAGTTCTGTCTCCTGTGTGTGTGTTGCACAAAAAAAACTGATATTCCTTACCGATGCCTCCACCGCCATGTGGTGGAGCTCCATACCGGAAGGAGTCGATGTATGCCTTGATCTTCTCCAGATCTGTAGTATCACAAAAACAAAGAGGTTGCTAAAGAAACTGTATTTTTTACAGACCACTGATCTAACACATTTCCTGTAATTCACACTGGTCACCAATAGAGGGAGACAGAAATGACATGTAAATCACTTAATGCAGCTTCATCAGAGCCATCTCTACACACTACTCTTACCAATCTGGTGATGGACGGCCCTGTCAGTCAGCAACTGAGCATCGTGCACTCTCTGAGCTCCAGACAGGATCTCCTCGCCCCTCATGAACATGTCATATGAGTTGGAGTATTTCTGGCCAAAAACAAAAGGAAATGTCACTTATAAGGGTCAAGATTCTTTTAAAAGAGAGACAGACAATACAGGAAGACTT
The DNA here is from genome assembly GCF_050575085.1 of Anarhichas minor. Lineage (NCBI taxonomy): Eukaryota > Metazoa > Chordata > Actinopteri > Perciformes > Anarhichadidae > Anarhichas > Anarhichas minor. Next base: position 11,593,731 of record NW_027466450.1, read on the forward strand.
TGAAAGTTGAAAGAAGCACTGCAAGTTGACAGCGCTACAGTCTGGATCAGCAAGAGACCACAGTGGTACAGAACTCCAGAAACATTTTAAAGTCGTCAAACAGTCAAATCTTTGGTACGACAAGCCAGATGTGGACTTTTTCCACATACTGTTTGGTGCAGCACAGTGGCTTTTCTGCGACACTGCTAGCAGGTTTCTCGTGATGCTATAAAAATGTCTATTAGTACTTAAGTTAAATTCTTCATGACTACACTGCAGTGTCTTTTACTTCTGCAGCAAAATTGTGTATTGTTTTTCAGTCAGCTGGCTGGACAGGCGGCGGAGGAGTCTTTGGCTAGTCTAAAGATGCTCTCTGGCAGGAATGCAAGTTTAACCGAAAAATATTCTTATTCGCAAACATTTACATAACATTTGTCACGGCACATTTCCTACTATGTAGCCAATAACTGTGTGTGTGTGTGTACTGTTTGTGTGTATGAGTAGGTGAGAGACTTACAGGGTTGTTTGGATCAGGCATCGTGTAGAAGGGTCTAACAGCCAGTGGGTACTTATCCAGCACATAGAAGTCAGTATCATACTAAAGGGGGGGAGAGAGAACTGGTTTTAAAAGCCTGATTTTGGATTCAACAGATACCTGTGGATCAACCATGACAATGATCTGAATGAAAACATTTGAGCATACCTTTTCCTTGACGAGACGTCCAAGCAGCTTTTCATTGGGCGTACTAGAGAACAACCAAAAAGACAAACTTCAAAACTGGTGACTTGATCTTATTGCGTCACATTGTTTTGCCGTAAGATGCCTGAAAGTGAACAATATAAAATGATGTATTTATCTTGTAGTGGTTTTACACCAATAGCAGAACAAATAAGTGTTACACAGAGAAAGGCCAAGAAATATTGCTGAGTTATTAGTCTGATGTTTTACTTCCTCACTTCAAACTCGTGTCCATTTCCACTTTTATCAACTTAAATCATCTGACAAAATGAGTGGGATGTGGGACACAGGGCGTGAGACGTATTCTGACCTGAGGTCCTCCTCGTCACCCATCTCCACCCCGGCCTCGTGCAGCATGGCCAAGCCCTCGGTGTACTCCAGCCTCAGAGTGGGCTCCAGGAATTTGAAAGGCTCACTGGGGAACTGCTTGTTCACCATCTGGATCTCTGTCTGGAAGCTGATGAAGACAGGCACGCACACATCAAACCACCTTCTTCTTCACTAAATAAATGTTCCAGCACATCAGCCACATTTCCCTCAATGTTTGTCTTCCAATCATGCCAACTGCTTTACGGGACAAAAATCTAACAAGTAAAGGTGCAGAAAATTAAATGGGTAACGATAAACTGGCACTAAAACGCAGAATAAGCCATCAGCCTGTGTGGCAGCTCAGAAGGCTCTTCTTTGCTCGGTGCCATATCCAGTCAATGCTGTTCTTCAGCAGTGCTGCAGTGATGGTGGGATGAAAAATAATAAATAAACGTGCACGCCAGAAGAGCTTTAACCACTAGTTTATATGTATCCATGTATTCAGATTTAACAGCTCTCTACACATGCTGCACTGATTCACACCACTAGGAGGCAATGACGCCACATCAACTGATATACACCAACAGCACTGGGTGACCACACTTCATATGGATTCAACAGCTAAAAAAAACCACAATATTTGATTTTGTTTTTGTGGTCCTCTCCAGGAATTTATCCATTCAAAATTCACCTCTTGTGTCGAGTATGAAAACAAGACTTGAGCCTCTATTCTATGTAATTTGCATCAATTTCTGACAAACATATTACACCCCTATTAGTCTGAGAGCTTTACTGTATGAATCCTAATCTCACTTGTCTCTCAGGCCTTTGAAGATCTGCACCATGGTGTCAGTGATGGAGTCAATCACTTCGTGGTAATGGTAGCTGAAGGCCATCTCGATATCCAGACCCACAAACTCAGTCAAGTGACGGTGGGTGTTGGAGTCCTCGGCCCTGAAAACTGATACGATGCAGATTCAATGTTCAACGTCCAAACAAAGTAAATGGAAGTGGAGGAGAAGTGGTAGGTCGCAGCACATCTTCAAGTGAAACGGCATTTTATTCAGCCTCATCACGGAATTAGCACAGTGTGCTAATCAATGCTTTGTGCTCCATTGAAGCACGATTCACTATTTTGTTTCAGGTGCAAGCGGAGAGAGGGAAAAGAGAAAAGTGAATAACTTTGCTAACTGTGCGAGAAACACTGAGTGCCGGTACGATGAATTGATGACATCGTGAGAACTACATATAATTAGCCAGAGTTGTGCATTATGGTTGTACAGAGTCAATGTCGGCTTACTAATGAGACATTGAGCTCGTCTGGTCTTTTAAATTACAGGTCTTTAGACAGGTGGAGCAGTCTGCATGCAAGCAGTTGATTTAAGGGTGCGTCTACATCCCGCATAAGGCCGAACGGTGTGGAAATCAGGTATGTGCACACGCATGCAGTGTCACAATGATCGAGAGCTATAAAACACAGCCATGCATATGTATGGCTTTATATACATACATACTTCTGCATACAGAGTTTTATCTACATCCTGCACAGTTGAATGACTCCGGCATACATTAACAGAAAAGAGTAAAAACTCCAGACATAACTAACAGGACATCCTGTTTGTTCTGTGTGAACATTTAAAAGAAACGGTACTTCTGGCCGAGGAGAGCTGATCCCAATTATCCTTCCTTGCAGAATTGGTGCGACTGTAACTAAGGCAACAGTGGCGAGCACATTGTTGTTGCTTTGAAGCAGAGATGACCTTAAGCCCTTTTATTTCTCCGGTGGAGCTCACCGCCAAGCAAACAAAAGACCTCAGTCCGGTATGTAGAATACGGAATGAGCGAGCACCCCTTCTTCTCAAATGTTTTATTGATCTCGGTGGTGGAATTGTGTTCCGCCGTGAAATCAGATGCAAGCAGCAAATTTAAAATGGAAGGCTGTGAACAGCATGTTTTGTATTCAATGCAGGCTGTTTCGTTGCATGATGTATGTATTCAATCAGATGGTGGCAGTGTTTGCTTACCTAAAGAACTCGGGGTCTCTTAAAACTCAGTACAGCGCCATAAAGTCTTTTTTTTATGACTCCCATTGTGTCACTAACACACTGAGCTCCAGAGCGGCTCTGACCACAGTGAGAGCAACAGAGGGAGGTCTGTTAAAGTTTAACAATCCAAAAAGCATTTGCAGCCATTTTCAGACTGTCATCTCAGTTAATAGGGTCTACGGCTTTCACGACACTCCTGCCGCTCGTGAAGCCGTTTGCCATAAGTGAATGGAAACGTGTGAGTGGACAGTCGGGAGGCATTCTTACCTGGACCCACACAGAAGACCTTGTCAAAGTCAGCACAGATGCACATCTGCTTGTATAGCTGGGGAGACTGGGCCAGGTAGGCGCTGGTTTTAAAGTAGGACACGGTGAAGACATTTGCTCCACCTTCACTGGCAGCTGGAAGTGGACAAAGACAACTGTTAGATATGGGATGAGGCTTCTACTGCCCCACAGAACTAAGTGGACATCAACTGCATAGTTTAAAAAAAAAAAAAATAGTTTTTGACAAATGCAGGAAAGTTCTCACTTCAAAAACTCATCCCCCCCCCAACCTAATGATGATAAACTGTTGCCTGTTGAGCAGATGTGTCAGTTGGGACTCTAATTAGCCAGCTGACAGTCATTTTTGTCTTTTTTTTTTTTAAATGAGAATATTCATATGATAGCTGCGGGCCAACAGAAACTGTGCCACAGACCTTTTGACTGCAAATTACTGGATGCTGAAAAGTCAATAAAAGTCAGATTTTTTTAACGTTCATCTCATAAAGTTGCCAAAACAAACAAGGCCAGACTTACATTATGCATCTGCGGTTCCCTATTTGACAAAAACTCACGTCAGAGCGTTATCTGATCTTCTCACATCGTCAATAGTAGGGTGGGGGTCCGCACGGCACAAACAGTTCACTGTACGTACTTTGGGTGTTGGCAGACAGGAAGATGCGGTTTTTGCAAAAGCACGCAGTGTTGATTCACAGGTGCCGCCAAAATGAGAAGAAAAAAAAGCGCCAGTTTTGAATTTAGCAGTGGCACGCTAAGACGAGATCATTGGCTCTTTAAGAAAAGAAGAAGTGAGAGTGTCAGGAGTTTCACCACAGTTCGTTTCAAATGTAAGAAGCGTGTGGGAGGCCGAGGGCTTGAGATCAGTGAACGATGTACTCTGTTGTAAGGAATACAAAGTATCTATTTGGACCGCCACTTGCTGTAAATTGATGATTTTAGAACAAATCCGGTACCTAATCCCCCATCTGCAGCGTTCATTATGAAATTAGATACACATAACTGAGCGTTTTCTCTCAGCTTTAAACAATGAATTCATTTCAGCTAAAGAGTGGAAAGCTTCTTCCCAAGGTAAACTTTATACATGTAGAATACCAAGTCATCTCTCACACCTGACGTTGAGTAAAAGATCCCAGGATAAGAGAGACACGCTGTGCAAGGAAACGCACAAAATCACTGTCTCTTATGAATGTCTGGAAGGTTTCGGTTTGAATCTTAAGTAGTTGGTTTTTTTTCCCAGCCTTCCCTTCTTTCAGTGAAGTGGAGTGAGGTCTTTCGGGAGCAAGCTTAAGGAAGGCCTCCCCGGTCGAATCAGAGAGGCATTGTGTGGAAATGTAAGAGTAGAAGAGCTGATATGAGGGGTTGGTCGATGCATCAACATTCCAAGTGGACTGGATTAAAATCCCGATAAGTCCAAAACAATAAAACTCTCTCATACGCGAGTCTGCTGTTTGCATGACTCACATCGATGTGCATGACCGTGTTTAGGTGCATAAACTCACTGAAACCGTTTTTTGAGCTTCAACTGAACTTCAAACTGAATTGCAGTCTAGAAAAACAAAAAATGGACAGCACACACACAGACACAGGAAGTCAACTGTACAACTGTCACACGATGAGTCACAGGACACCTGTGGGTGGTGATATGGAAACAAGCGCTCCGCTACTGAAACATCTAATCTAAAATGATTCAGTTAGTCTTACTTTTCCCCCCATGGGGCAGGATCAACGTGACAGAGAGTGTGTTTGTACCTGATATGATTTTAGGGGTCTGGATCTCCACAAATCCCTTCTTGGTGAGAGTGTCTCTGAAGAGCAGGCACACTCCCGACTGCAGGCGAAAGATGGCCTGGCTGGTGGTCGTCTTTTGGAGGGAACACACACAGAGAGGCATTACCACACTTAGCGTGATTCATTGGATTTATTACACAACCGTAAAACAGATGTGCGAAAACAAGACCGCCAATTTCTGTCCGTGCAACTCCTCCCGACAGGAAGGGTTATCTCAACATTTATCTGCTGGCAAGGGAAAGACGTGCGTTCGAAGCCAGCGAGAGCCCCAGGTGCTTCCAAACTATCATTATAAATGTAAATGCTGAAACTAAGGCGGGGAGAAAAATAGCTCAAACCAAGAGATTACTGTAAAAACTTAAGCCCCAAATCTCCCTAAACTGCAACAGTTAGGCGATAGAGCATGGCCAAAAGAAGAACACTAATCGACTGACTCATCTCAAATTGACCACAAGATTTCTACAACCGAGCTTTACAGGCTTTCTACTCCACTTATTACACTCTCATGAAGACAGACTCGGGTGCTTCCCATTCAGAATGCACAAGGTCTGCGTTAATTAAAAAAGGTCTCATTTCAACTCTTCCATTACTAGTGGCTATCCAGTGCCGAGTAGGCCACGTCTGACTAACAGTTTGCAGAATGGAAAGGTGATGATGTCCAAATAGTAGCAAGCTCATTAATCTGCAGACAGTGCTTCAGGGATGTCTGGCTGTAACTTTTCCTTCAGCCACAATCTGAATACTTTACAAAAAGAAGAAGAAGTGGAGACAAAACACTTTAACCCAACCTTTGAAAAGCAGAGAACCAGATGAGCCACATTCACCTCGACTCCTATGACTCATTTCTGTATTACGTTTTGGGCTGTGGCCCATGTCAAACCTGGGAAACCCGACATAAAACCAGTCAGTGCATGAACACATTATGAACATATCTGTAGAGAGAAGGTGTCGAGGTGGGTGGGGTCACATGGTGGGTAGCAGTTGGGGTGCTTTCAAACTGGCACTCTGTCTGCTAGAGTCCTAAAGCGAGGGGCCTCTTGAAATAGACCTGAAGCTGGCATGCCTCTCAGTGGCACACGAGACACCTACTTGTGGTGTCGATCCACCACAGGAAGGTTTCAAAGCACGAATAAAAACGTTCAAATATTGGGCTTGGGTTCACACCCTGGCTCACCCATATTGCTCTTTTCAGTAATGCAGCCAAACGACAGATGAACGATTGGATTCTCCGTCCCCGACATGTTGTGTACTGAAGTTTGAGTGCAATGCATCAAGCCTCTCTCGTTTGTCTATTGTGCTACAAGTCAGTAAAACGACTTCCCACCAGTAGCAGAACTCTCCTTATGTGACAAGAATAAGGCAAGCACAACAAATTAAACTAAAGCTGAAACAATGAATTGATCTACAGAAAATGAATCAGCTATTTCCATAATACTTGTTTCAGCTTCTCAAATGTGAAGATCTGTTCTTTTTCTAGTGTGACAGTAAACTAACTGACTATAGATTTTGGACCCGTTACTAGACATCCCCTGGGGCTTTAGAGAATTGTGCTTTTTTCCCCCAATTCTCTGACGTTTTATAGACCAAACAACTGCATGATAAATCAAGACAATAATTGGCAGATAAATCAATAAAAATGATTGTTAGTTGCCGCTTCAAAATGAACAAATGGTACACTAAGATTGGACTGATGCTTGTATGCAATTACAGTATTTCTTACATGTCTATGATGCTGAGACACTGTTAGAGGATTCAGCGCCAACTAACTAGTCAGGTCCAAAAAAAATGTCTACTTGCTGCGTTATGCCAACTAAATTCAAATGAATACAAGCCATATTTGTAACGGTACAACACAGTGGGAAATACGGCTCCTCATGGTTAAGGATGGTCAAGTTACAAGGGGAGTTTTTGTAGGAACTAAATTATTATCGGGGGAGGTTTACGGTTCCCTTTTGGAGTGTCTGTCTGCCAGTGTGGGAACCGCTTTATAGCTTCACTGGGCTCTAAAGTGAAAAAAAACTGATGACAGACCCCGAGTCCACGAGCTCAAAGAGCTCAGCGTTACAGAAACAGGTGTTGCTGCGAGGCTCGTGAGCTACGCGGCTGGTTGCTGTGGTGTTAGTGCCTTCCTGTCTGCTGCATCGTACACGTGGGAGGCGCAGATCAAAAACACTGAGGCGCTCTGCGGCTCGGTCTCCACTGCTGCTGGCATAGGTGTAGCACATCGACCACACTGCAAAAGATTTCTCCCACTAAATCACAGACTGGCTTGTTTTCACTTTAGAGGTTCACCTCAACGATAAAGAATGCTTAACATTTCTCCTCTTATTGTTTTAACGTTGTAGTGAGTACGATTTATTTATAAAGCGCTTTTCACAGACAAAGTGCTTAACAGGAGCAGAATTACAAACATAAACACAATGTGACCATATAAGGGCCAATCATTTACATTTAAGAAGGCACAAGGAAAAGTACTAAATTAAAAAATGGCATAAAAGCAGGCCTAGGGCATGAGTTTTAAACAAACGCCAGTCTAAACAGGTGTATCTTGAGCTGATCTTTGAACGAGTTCACAGAAACAGCAAACCGTAAGGGTGCAGGCAGAGCCTTCCACAACCTTGGTGCTACTGCCTCAAAAGCTCGGTCACCACGGGTCTTAAGGCGAGCGCGTGGGACGGACAATAGTTTAACACGTTTGACCGGAGAGCGCGGGCGGGTGAATAAGTGTGAAGTAGTTCAGCCACATGTGTAGGAGTGTGACCGCGTAGTGCTCTGTCAGTGACAGTGAGAATTTTAAAGTGGATCCTAAGATGTCTTTTATTACTCGATACTTTATTGTAGCATTTGTAAATTTAAGGAGGATTATTAAAACCATTTATTCTGATGGTAATAATGAAACTTAAACAGGAGTGGCCTCGTGTATCTAAAGTAACAGCGTTTTTCATCTCACCAGACAAGCACGCAAGCTTTAAATGTGAACATGTCACTTGCAAGATTAGATACATTAAGATAGATACTCAACTTACCCTGAGATCAATCACCCGGTTGTCCAGCTTGGTGTCCTGGTTGACTGTGGCTCTGCCTTCCTGAGGGCAAACAAAGAAAAAAACATCATCTCATCACCAAAAAACCCTCAGACAATGAAATATTAAACAACTGTTCTGTTCTTTGTGTTTGTGGCCAGTGATGTGTAAAATGATTTTTTTTCCCCTCACAAGAAAGACAATACCAGGAAACGTGCAATATAAGTCATTCTCTGTGTAAAATAAATAAATAAATCCGTGTTCACATTTTAGCTATTGGCAGATTATAAGCATGCATAAACAACAACTCTCGTGCTATTTATTCTAATAAAACACAACCACGCTCGTGCAGCTTATACCAACAAATTGGGACATCAGGGCAATAAAAGAGAAAAGAAGATAAAAACAAATGAAAAGAATAAATGTTTCATCACAGGAGGAACCACAGCTTCCAGGGTCGTGGATGTCAGGCTTCCTCCGGACCCGCTGGGGTTTGAGCTAATAGCCTGTGTAGCCACATCCTGCTCCAAACAGCCCCACGCAGAGGGACAGAAGGTTAGACAGGCGTACAGTCGGATAGACAGGGCTGTTAAGGCCCGTGTCTCTCGGGAAGGCAGGTGCTGCTGCAAGTGTGTGACTGACATGCTGAAAGCACCTGGGATGCTGCTGCAGCTGCACAGATTGGCTTACCGGATAAACACGGATCAGCTCTCAGCTGTCTCTGGTATGGTGAGAGAGCCATATATCGATTTGCTCATGATGCGTATATTAAAAGTAATGCGATATAACATTTTGAATAAGACGGATCCACGGCTACAGAAAACCGATATTTCTTCTTCTGCATCCGTTACAAATGATGTTGATGCAACAGTTTCAATCTGTTAATAAAGAGGTTTGCGTCAAACAGCAACACTTTGAATTGAGCAAATGGAGTTCTTTAGAAAAATATATAATTTCCCAAAAAGGCAGCTCAATACCTCTTGTCATCGGGTCTTTTTGTTCATAAGGTAACTACATCAAACTTTACTTTACAGACGCTGCATCTTTACAAACAAGCGTGTCAGACAAAGAGAGCAACCGCACGCTTTTGTTCCTCCGAACACAGATCAGAATTAGAGCAACGTTTCAGTTTCCCAAATAAAGATGGACAGCTTGATAAGATGTCTGCTGTACGGGAACTTCATAAAGCTGCACTCAAGTCCTGCAGGAACACTACTAAAGGATCCAATCACCTGTTTAAAAAGGTGAACAACCTGTCCACCGGCTGCAGCTAGTTCTGCTAACCTGCCAACTATTAATGTCGTCAATTTGTTTGACAAGACACAGAGCCGACTGCAGCTGCTACCTGCACAGAGCTACACTTATCTAATGATTTTTGACAACACATGCTGGTTCAAAATTCACAAAACATCGTTCTTGAATTGAATCCCCCAACCCATCACACCAGCGTCAAACTGACTCGCCGTTTGTCAGGTCTGCGATTCACACTCCCAAACAGCAGCCTGAAAGTTTAATGACCATTAAATAACCAACTAAACTGTGGGCCGGAAATATAATGACTTCTTAAATGGATCACGATTCTCTCAAGTTATTCAGTATCGATCATCGGAATTCAGAAGGCAAACTAAACCCTGGCTGTTGGCTCTTAACACTACGTGATGAAATCACAGTTTGCATGGAGACGGGTGAGTCAGACGAGGTGGTGTTGCTCACCGAATGTGTGGTTAATCAGTAAGAGTTATTTTGCTCTAAATCTTGTTTATTTGAACCAGGTTTGATTACCCAATCCTTGGGTTTGCCAAGAACATAAATTTCGATTCTCCTTACCGACGTCTGAGAAAGGACGAAGTCAGTTCACTCACGGATACGCTGCAATTTTGCTTTTAATATAAAGTATACAGATACGTTTAGGTTTAAATGTTCATTATTTAGTTGTCATTGTATTGTCAGACCTATCAGATCTATGGATGCATGTCATGAGACTCAGACAGCGGATTCTCACACTGAGAAGTTGAAGTCTTCTTGAGTTGAAGCAGAGTCTGGAGTCAACAGATCTTTTTTTTTATTTTGTCTGGCTGACACTGAGCTGTCTTATCGGCATTTCATGCCGATTCTTTTCACCTGGAAAAGTTGAAAGTTCCTCCTTGAGAATGTACCAGATTTGCTATTCCACTCCCCTCCATTGTTGGTGGGTGGAGTCTCTCTTTTTCAGCCAAACCACAACACATAGTGGATCCTAAAGAGGCATTAATCACCTACCTACTGTCATACAATGAGTGTGAGCTGCAGTGCATTGCTTCATTGAAAGGAATGAGTGAGATTCGCTTCGGGTGTCTGCCAACACGTGACATTAGTAAGCACAGTGCAGAAAATGGCATTAGAGTGTCAATGGTGAGAATTTTGGGTGAAGCACGCCTTCCATACGCTCTAATCCATCCATCCATCCATCCATCCTCACCTCTTCCCCCTCTCCATCAGGCCTGACGGCATCCTCCAACTGCAGGGGGAGACGAGGCTCTGCCTGGCTGATGACAAAAATCTGAGAGGGACACAGAAAGAAAGGCCATTACAATTCAGAAGGGTGATAAACCGCCAACGCTTCCGTAAGATGTTCTGACACTGGAAAGTACCTGGAGTCCACATAGCACAGCAAGTAAAAGTGAAAAGCACCGACAGCCAAACCTGTTAAAACCTCATCTATGTGTGACTGACTAGGCCGGATACCACGCTCGTGACGATCATGCGCAGCCCAATACTGTGCACCTATTGTTGTTTTTTTTGGTTTTTGAGAGTGTCAGAGAGTTTGTGGTGTTGCATTGCATTGCATTATATGTGCCTGAAGTGTGTGTGCGCCTGATATTTTGCCACTATCCCTCAAATTTAAAGTGCTCACTACCTTAAGTGCCACAAGTATAGTGTATTAATTAAAACATAAACACACATGATGTTTCGGAGATCATGAACTGTGTTGAGTGAAGAGTCTATGTGCATTATGAACTGTGTGTGTTTTGGTGTAACAAGGTGTGCCCACCCTCTCGATGTGCAGCTCCACCTCCTGCTGGGAACAGCTCTCGATCTTCTGCTCCACTTTCCTCACAAACGCCTCCACGTCTATGATGCTCTCCTTGGTGATGCTGGTGGAGACAGTTGGGAGGGTGGAGTGTAAACAGCAGATAGCACTTAGAAAACAAACTCATCTGTGTGGGGGGCGAACAGCCCGAGAACAATATTTCCATTACACTGGGACTGATGCATGCATGCAGACGAGCGTTCTCATGTTTCTCATGGTGCCATGTGCAAAGGCGTCGTGTGGCATATGTTTGTGTGATTTTGAGTTGGGGCTGCAACAAGAAGCAGATTTCCTCCTTCCTGTGTCTCCTGATGTTAGGCTCAAAGTGTTTCACTGTTTCAACACATCTTTATTGGACAGATTTGGCCGTCTGCTACGGAACATCTCAAAAAATACACCATGACACCACAATTTTAGTAACTAATAAATAATAAATTCAGGACAATGGGACCCTGAAAGGACCCCCGTCACAATATTATTATTTTTCCCCAAAAAGGAGTCCTGTTCAGATTCTCTTTGAGGGGTATAAGGTCCTACTTGCCCCAACCGTCCATCAAATGGGGCGTGAGCCATCAAACCAGAACCAGCTCATTTCGAGGCAGATGGCAGCGAGGACACATTATAGTAATTATGCATAATCACATAGTTCAATGGCCTTATTCATTTTGATATCAGTCAAAAAGGAGAAGTAAATAAATAGAAGCCGGAGAGTAAGAGGGGGATTGTCGACCTTTGAGAAAACGTGTTGCAGCTTACATCATTTTACGGCTGCTGGAAAGTACCTCGCACAACTACAACAACGTATTGACCCCGAGGGGCAGGAATTCCCCAGTTGTACAGTTCATAGAGTAAACTGCAGCATGTGAAGAGAAGCCGTTTACATTGTTTTTGTCACTGTGAGGTTTTCAAAACAATGCAGCATCTTCCCACACAGCTTTCTCACTTGAAACCCAGAGCATCGTCACAGATAAGAGCGACAACACCAACTGTCGTGCAGCGCAAGAGGCCAGATGGGAAACCTGCTGTAATCCTTCACTCCTCCTCATTAAAAAGCAGTAATGAGGGACTGAACACTGGGGTGCTGCCGTCCCTTCAGCCCCACGACAGCTGCCGCCGTAGTTCTTCCCCCTCTAGTAGGAAATCAGTTGGATAAATAAATCCCCACATTAAATAACCACTGTTGCGTGGCCCAGAGGCCGGGCGACTGAGAAAACGACTGATTAACTCAAGACAGAGTTGACAGTATCACGTGGAGATGAGAAATACGAGTAAAGGGGAGAGAGACTGCTTTCAGACTGAATCAGTGTCCCGGGAACACAACACTGTGGCCATGGAAGACGCATGTGGCGTTTCCTTCAGCTGCTAATGCAGCACTAAATAACCCGACTGGCGAGCAGAGCTCACCAGACTGACTTTCCAACTCCAAAAAGGTGGAAGACGCTACGCATAGTGGATGTTTTTCCAATCCTGTTGTTTTCAGTCCTCGTGCCAGACGTTACCCTCGGGACCCGAGATCTCTCTCAAACTCATTATCCTGCGAGACTTTTGACCGCTTTATCGCTGAGGCAAACAAAAAGGACGGACAGAGATTAAAGATTCAGCAGAGCTGCAGACCAACATGATGGTTTCCCAAACTGATGCAGGACACCTGCTACATTCAGAGTAAGAGACGTTGCAATGAGTCTTTTACGTTTCTAAATAAAGAGAGCTATGAAATGTCATTCGCCTCCATTGTGTTGAAGTGGAACCAGAACAAAACACAAAGAATCTGATTGGCTACATACCTGTAGATGTAAGTGAGAGTGTTTTTACCCTTGAAACTACTTGGAGAACATTTGATGGAGGGCTGCTGCTCTCATTGACTAGCGAGGGTCTCACACAGGGCATGCTCGGACTGAATCAGCCAATTGAGGATTAAATCAAACCGTCAAACCTCAGTGTACACAACAATCAGCCACAGTTCCCTCCTGCTCTACAGTGGGCACTCGAGAGGTACTTGAGTGGTGTTAATGAAGATCACTTAATTAAATCGTGTGAGTGAGAGGAAAATGACTTGGACACACAATATGTGAAAGGAGACCACCCCTGTAATGCCATAACGGCCCTCGGCATGATTATGAGAGGATTTACTTGTAATCCGGGGTTTTACCGAGCTCGTCAATCATCGCACCAAAGTGTGTGAAACTAGACGTGGGCCAGAAAGCCACAGGAACCGATAGGACCAGCTGTTAAAGACTTAAATATAAAGTGCACGTATGGTTTTGATACTACCAGCAACGCTCAAAAACCCTCTCGGTAAATTGTTACACTGTAGCGTGATTTTGCAATTTCTTTGTTTTGTTGTAAGACCGTGTTGTCTTGGCAATCGTGTAACCACAACATTACAGAATCAGATTGAAAAACTGCTACAAATAAAACAAGTTACGGTATAAAATGCAATATCCTGCGACATGATGCAAACCTTTCTACAACGCTAAACACAATGCAGTTTGAGCTACAAAGCACCGTGGGGCAACAGACACTTTTACTCAGACGGCTGGGAGCAGGCCGGCTGAGTGCGCGGCGCGGTCAGGGGATTCTGGCACTTCTAACAAAGTGGGGTCAGTGTGTTCAGGCTGCAGAGGTCAAGAGCAGCAGTGACGTCGCCCTCATTAGAAAAAAATGTTCCCGTGTTCCTGTAAACCTCAACATACGGCAAGAAATTGTATACGTGTGTAAAATGGTAATTTATGCACATTTTCATCAGTCATTTAGTAGCCCTGATTTGTTTGGATATAACTCAGTCGGGGTGTGTACATAAACTCCATCATTAATCAGTGACTCATTCCATGAAGTCTTTCATGTGTTACAATAAATCTGGCTGTATGCATGTCAATGTTTCTCACCGTAGTACAAGAATTGCTATTGCTATTTAATATACCTTTTAAAAGTCTTTTTTAGGAGTGTTTTGCAGCTGTGAAGAGACACTGGTCCTCTGGTCAACCCAGAGTGGCCTCAGCGCTGGGCATCGTCTGCAACAACAAGGTAGCTCACGCATCCCAATGTTGTTGGAAACTGCTCAGCCAGTGATGTTAATAGCTTTAATCAAACTGATTCCTTTTAACTTTTTTGGAAGATTTACTGGGAAACCGCAGACGTGGCTGTAATGCTACGATAGCTGCTGCTCAATAGGAGGCTTGTTTTAAATACAGCTGCAATCTCTGCATTGCTTAAGTTCTTTATTATCCAACGTCTTAACTGCCATTTCGTTGTGTGGTGGATTACAGTTGTGGGTGTTGCCCTTCACTTAATTAAGCAATGTCTGAAGAGGTGCCATTTAAGTAACACATGACAATTATGTTCTTCCCCATTTACAAACGTGTTCAATTCATCAAACAATGGAATGGAAAGCAGTGGAGAAACAGATGAATTTGCACATCTGATTAAAAGTGCTGCATGTTTCACGTACATTACATGAACGATGTCATTAATGTGTGATATTTGAAAAACGATTTCATGAAGGACTCCCCTAGTGAACATACAATGTCGGCCTAAAGCAGCATTACTCACCCCCTCCCCTCCCGCCTTCCGCCTTTTTAATAAAGTGCATATCCGCTGATAGCTGCGTTCATTCATTGACGACCACTAATGGGCTACACTTTGGCTGCTAACATGAATAATGACGCTTGGCTCTGAAGTATTTCTTCCTCCGCTGACCCGAGCTGCTGTATCCGCCATCTCGACAGGAACTGCTCCATTAAAACACCGCTGTATGCCGCCTTGTTAACAGCCAGCTTTTGTTGTTGAGTGAAAAATAATGGATTCCCCCAAACCCCCCCCCCCCCCCCCCTTTTACTCAGAATGTGTGAAAATGGATCGGTGGACGATTAGGAACCAGGATTTTCCCACCATTGTTTTTGCCCTCTCCGACAGGAAAAGCAGTCTCGGTACTCACTTTGCGGCAAACTTGACCATCTGCTTGCTGGCACGATCTCCCACCGCGACCAGTGCCTGCACGTTGAACTGCTGTTGGCGCAGGACCAAGAAGCATTGCTTCCCTGAAAACAAAAACAACAACAACAGATAGCGCCGTGGCTGTTAAGATCTCTTCTACGCAAGCTTAACAGGATTGTCACAATAAAAGCTCGGGCACTCTCTCTGAAGCAACAGTGCCTTCGTTCAGTCAGAAGGTCTACATGTGACTCCAGATGAAGAGGCTGCCCCCCCCCCCCCCACCCCAGCTGCAAGGACCTTCCTTGTCAACGACAGGTAAAGTGTCAAACATATGGGAACAGAGTCCTCTCTTTGAAGAGCACTGTGTGGAGAAAGGTTGATTGCTACCTTCCTAACAAACACACACACACACACACACCTAGGAGGAGTGTAAACAAGTTAGTCAACAAAAACCTCGGGCAGTAGACAGTCAGACCACCCAGGTACTTTGATGTTCGTTGCCTGTGAGAAAGGAGGGGGGGGGGGGGTGATGGAGATAATAGCAATGCCAAAATCCCACCAAATAGACGCACCTCATCCCAGACCAAATCAGGATGTTATTCCGCTCACACGGACATCCTTACAGCGAGCAGAGAGAATGAAGACATGAGTGGAGGGGAAGTGACTCTTGAAGTTATTGTAAAAGGAAATGGCCAAAAAGATAATCATTGAGACCCTAGTTTATTTGTAATTATAGGTTTATAGCACAGCAGCAGAAAAGGGCTGACACAGAGATGCAAGAACCCAGCAGGGCTGAGTAGCTTCATTGTATTCAAATAGAGAAACTCCACGGCTGCCAGTAGCAGGAACCCGGCAAATAGAGGTTATCCGACTTTGCAGTTGGCAGCGACATGCTAGTCAAGACAATGATATCAAAAACACCCTCAGGTTGTCAAACTCTGCCCGACGTGAAAGGAATGGAAAAAAAACAAAAAAATAAAACTGCTCTGCAAGTCTGTGCACAATCGCACAAAAGGAATATAAAGTAGAAAACGGGGGGTAGTTCAAATTGATATTTCATACTGGGTTACAGTTTGGATTGGATTTTCGCAGTAAAAGCTTCCCGTTTCTGAGCTTCCGTGTTGATCAGCCTGCAGAGAGTGTTATCAGTCATCTTGGCCATGAAGATATAGAAGCAAGTCAGAGGCAACCGGTTTGGTCTTGAAAAGAAAGGGAGTGACGTAGAGAGCTGGCCCAAGGGCAGAAGTTTTAAACAATTGACTATAGCGCACCAAGGATTAGCACGGGGGTCATCTAATCTTGCCTGTTTGTGTCTCTAAGCTATATAAAAAAGAAAAAGAAAAGTGGTGAACAAAGATGGGGTGTGATCTCACCTTTGGCTCTGCTGGTGTGGACTCGGGCACGCAGCCAGATCAGCTGGTCAGCTTTCTCAGGAGAAAGGTCTTGGATGCGCACCAACACCCTGTCTGGCTCACACACACACACATAAAGGATTTATTACTTCAAAGGACATTTCTGCCTCGATTTCACCACCTCTGTGTAAAGAATCTAACACCCCTCCTAATCCCCCCCCGCACACTCCCAAAGGCAGAAAGAAATCTGAATAAGCATGCATGTGCAGACATACGCACAATAAAATGCTCAAATTACAGAGGTGCCTAATAAATAAGACACACTAGGAGGGCTGCCGAAAAAGCTGTCTGACTCGCCCATTCTCTGTGGGCTATATGACAAATTGACTCTAGTTTCACCTGTGTCACTCAGAGGCATGCTTTCTCCTTATTATCAGCGAGCAGGAGAAGCAGACACCGAGGCTACACCAGAGAAAACAGAGCCGCCCGTTTGGCTGAGAACTCTCCGTCAACCCACATGAAAGGGCCCACACACACACACACCGTCCCAATGGCTAGGCTCGGCATGCAGGTGAAGGAGGCCCTAGTTTGTTTGCTGCCACTGGAGCTGAAAGAGCATCCAGACAGATGGACGACCTCGACAGGTCCGCCTGCTGCCTCTTTCATCCACACTATTAGTTACTGCAATTATCGCCGCTGCAATCGTGTTGAGAGAAGAGACCAGAAGCATTTTTCCTGATGTCTATCTGCTGTAATCGTATTATCTGTAACTCTTGACAGCCAGATTAAGGTAATCTGAGAAGTTCCTGGATCAGGACGTCGTCTTGTATCACAAAACACAGAATTTGAGAGTTGCGGCGCGTTCTTTATTTCAGGATGCCTCACCACAAGAGTGGATGTTAAGATGAAATATGCCATTTAACCCTTTGCACCAAAGCATCTATGTTCAACCTGCCCATGTGTGACTTTAATGAGAATGACTTGAATGAAGCAGGAAGGAGTGAATGGACTTTGCTACACTAGTCTATAATTGCACCAGTTTAAGACATTAAAAACAACATAAAACACATTTTCAAGCAAATTTTTAAATGAACTACTATCCTTGGTAAGGCAAAGCCACACATTCAGATAAAAAGACACAGCAGCTTGTAGTGATGTGTGTTTTTAAGAGACTTCCACTTCTTAAGTGCCAGATGATTGACAGGAAATTGAGAATAATGCAGCACACAGATAAGAAAGAAAAGCCCCCAACACTAATAAATAATATTAAAAGAGACGTCTGGTCCAACGAGAGGAAGGCTTTCTGTTTACTCCGTATTCTGTATAATCCTGTTCTGTGAATTGATTTGCGATAAAGGGTGAATACATTTTTCATGCACTACGCTGATATTGTGCAGACACGCGTTTGGAAAAGAGAGCGGCATCAGGGACAGCTGTCACATAATGAAATACACTAGAAACTATCTGAAGAGAGTCGTCCGTCAAATGGGATGAATGGAGGCAGAGGCAGCGCAAAACGTTACTCCAACCGAGTGAAACCACATTCAACCCTTCTGAAAACATCAAATATCACCGCGTGAGACAGAGAAAAGGGTCGAAACATTAAGGAGAAGCAAAATGTTTTTTGTAATTAGTACTTTTGTAATTAGTACCATTGTAAATCTTGTGTTTTCAGCAATGAGAGGACGTTTGGTTGTTGAGTGAAGGAAGTAACTTTCTTACTAACCCAGTTTCTGTTGGGACTGGATCATAGCCGACACGCCATATCTGTCCTTGGCGAAGTCCTGAAAGAATCAAAGCGTGACATCTCCGCCATTTCATCAAACGGCTAAATAAAACATTGCGTCACGTTGAGCGTATGCGCATCAACTCTATTATTCTCATAACCAAACTCCACCACTTTTGATTTCATAAGCGACAGTCTGTCTACCACATGTGAGATAACAGACAGAACAAATAATGACTCTTATCACAATCTAAGGAGAAAATTGCCAAACAGAGACACAGAGCTCAGTGTGCAGGCATTTGCATACAAACTGTTGCAAAAGGTGTGACGGCAGAGGTAGAGTCAGGCAGTGGATTGATCTGAGAGGATGAGCACTGTGGTCCGGGGGGGGGGTACTTACATCTTCCTCGGTGCTTTGCTGTTCGTCAGCCTGAAACACAAGGAGGAGACCGGGATTTAAAGGGCATTGCAAATAGCCAGGAAATAACAACAAGAGGACAATCTATTAATTCAAACGTTAAAAAAATAAATAAAAGAAACTTTAAACGTTTTGCTACAGCAGTCACGTGAATTGTGTTTTCATCTTGTGCCATCAGGGGTTTGAATAAAGTTAATAAATCATCGCTCCGTCCTGGAGCCGAGCCTTGGATCCCTGGAATGCACTGCTCCTCTACACGTTGCCCGAACACATCACAGACAATGAGTAATGGCAGGAGGAGATATTGCTTTGTAATAGAAAGAGCGTAAGTGGACAGATTCTTTATCTCCGTATTGACTTCTAGGCAAATGACTCCCAGAGTGCGATGAGGTTGTGCCTTGGCAAAGTTACAATTCCATTTCCTATGCAAATTGATATTGGTGTAGGGAAATGGCTGGTGGCGGCGGAGTGAATTGGAATCGGCCATCCTTGTTATGATAATCCAGTCACATGATGGATGATATTGCAGCTCATGATCAACTGGATATAGACCGGCTACAGCCGTGAAGCGACTGGCTCTCACGTTGGGCCACTAAAGTGACAAGTGTCAGCACAAAAAAAAAAATAAAAATAAAAAAGTGCACGATGGCAAATAACCGAGCTAACACTGCACTCGATGAACATTCAAACTCAACTTCCAGGTCCTCCCCGAGGCAATGCTTGCTATGCCACACCGATATATAGGCAGCAATAGCCAAGATATAAAGCAGTGGCAACACCTGCTACCTCCGTGAAACATGCTGACAGGACGAATTCAGCTGGAGGACAGGATACTTTGCTGCTTCCACCTATAAAAGGCTGTTGGATCATGACACACTGAGGCAGAGGGAGTCTAATTAGTCTCGGATAAGCCAGTGTCAAACCAGATGACACATTTTAAACAACGGATACCGACTAATCATTTATATCCTGCAGATTTTTGCTTCGACGGACTGCCTGAGGAAAATGATACTGACCTCGTTGCCCTAATTGGATATCAGTCAAACTTAACCAATCCACAATAAATACTGACCTCATTCTGATACTGTAATCTACTTCTGTGACTCGTCAAATCCAGCATGGGATTCACAAAAAAACACATTTAAAGTGACAGCAGTGGAAGGCCATTACTGTGAAACCAGATGTTTGCTGATGTCACCAAAGACTCAGTCAATGTGGTTCTACGAGTACATGTCCTGCTCTTGTCTGGAAGGTGTTTGGAAACACTGCATCAATAAAGTAACATTAATATCTGGAGCAAAACCGACCGTCTACAGTCAAGGTGCTTAATTGTGGCCACATTGTTAAAGGGACAGTCAGCAGTGGTGTGACACTGGATATTAAATGTCCGTCTGTAGCCGTCCCGGTAATATTTGTCTATTGTGTACTGAAGTATGATATCATATGATTAAACTATGTTTAAGTCAAATAACTGAGGATGTATTTATTGTTGCTTTGTTAAACAGACATAGGTTAGGCTTCATCCCATGGGAATTAACAACGTGCCCACATTCTCAAATGTTAGTGGTGAGGAGGAGCAGCATGTATTTATGGACAGTCTGAAGATTACACTGTACATCAACTAACACTTGACAACTTTACTGCCAATTCCACTTCTGCTCTGATCACCAACGCCTGTACGCGTCCACCCTAACTCTCTCTCTACCACTGAACTTCACTACTCTTGTAACGCTCCCTCTCAATCTCTCAAATGAGTCTTTCTGGGGGACGGTTTGCAGGTCGAGTAAGAAACGAGTTGTGCAGCAACAGCCACGTACGTAATGAGGAAGTGAATCAGCAAATCGATCTCGGAGGCAAAGACGTCACCAGTGGAAACAATATCGCAAAAGAGCCGAAGCCGGTGGGGGAAGCTCCAACTCAACTCAGGGTGTAACATGAACGACATCACTAACTTTAAACAATGGTGGAACTTCATCACCTTGAGTTTGGGGTACAGGCATCAGTATCGGGTCAGAACAGATAAAATCGTTGCGTCTCCAAAGTTTCTAAAAGCTCATACAAATCCAAAACCAGTGACATCTGTGGCAATGAAACGCAGATGCATGCACCGATTGCTGTCACTTCATATTTGCTGGTGAGATACAAAAAACTAATGTGGCACTCCAAGTACTTTGACACCGGCTACTGATCCACATGCTTTGTTGGATATAAAGAAACACGGTACTCAGTTTGCACAGCATGAAAGGACCAAAGAATCCTGTGCAATCCTGATTTATTTTACTCCACTTTACCAGATACAAAGGTCTGTCGCTTGTAAAGTGACTGTTTGACCGTGTGTGGGATTTCAACAACTTTGTAGTGCGTTACTGTGTAAAACGTTTAATGTCCTCTCGACATGCACGTGTGTTAAAGAAGCGCTAGTATGTCGTGAACTCAGTGTAGAAGAAAATAGCACTTTGTTTGGCTAGACATAAACAAATCCAAAATGACAGGAATACTTAAACAATGGATACTCTTGCCTCCCTGCGGCTAACTGACCCTCCTGGACCCACAATGCCCTGCAGAACCGCACGTCACAGCCTTGCCAGCTGTAAGAGGGGGAGGCGGATGTGAAACAACAAACCAGAGGAAAAAAAGAAAAACAACAACACTGACCAGCTTGGCCTGTTTCTCAGCCTTCTTTGCAGCTTTCTCCGCTTCCTTCTGCTGTTTCTTCAGGCCCTTCTTTGACTGAGCCTGCTGCTCCTCCTCCGCCGCCCTGAAACAGGAAGAGGTACACAGCACAAACATTTAAGTCAACTTCCACCTTCTATTTATCCTGCGTCCCCCATGAGGAAGTTGTTGACCGCCTGGGAAAATGCATTGTGAGCCATCGCCACCCCCCCCCCCCGGCTTCTGAGTCTGAGCAGTACCTTTAATCCCATTGTTGTTTCAAACCAAACAGCTGTAGCCTGAGTGAACGGAGAGATGAAGAGCGGCTAAAAGCAGAGACGTCAGAGACGTAAGATTAGCTCGATAAACACCAGAAGAAAGTAGTCTCAGCGGCACTTTCTAATCCATTATAGAGTTTATGTAGAATACAGATTCATCCGATTATGATAACATTTAGTTTTATCTGAAAGTAAAGGTGTCTTTATTTGCTAAATGCCACACTACACAATGGCAGTGCTGATAAGCATGCGCCTACAAAGTAAAGGCTGTTTTGTAGCAGCAACAGGACAGTAGACTAAATACAACAGTACACAACACGCACAAATCGCCATGAATCTAATCTTTAAATGTTAAGCATAAGTTTGTTTTTGTGAATTAAAAAAAACCTGCCTTTCAAACTGAAAATTTAAAAAAAGAAGTGCAATGATTTATGCCGGTCTACATTGCTTCATGAGGGCGGTACCTTTGGCTGACTGAGGAAGAGATAAGACAATATGTTAGGTCAAAGGATAAAAGGCTGTCAAAGAAACAGCTGCAATAAACCAGGTGGACACAGACTTAGTATCACAAATGTTCTGAACTTTGCACTTTTCCCCAAATCAGACTTGTGTGTGCTAAGACTGCAGGTCAATGAGTGAGTGCAGTTTCCCCGACCGCCAGGTGTGTAGCGCTTGAGGAAGCCTGGGAGCAAAATGGGAGCTGCTCCTATTTAGTCACAGGAAACAACAAAGACCAAAGGCCGACTATACATAGCAATAAAGCCCAAACAAGAAACAAGTCACAAAAGATCAGGTCCTCGTCTTCCAAGGGAGGACTGTCGACCATGTTTTAGACTTCCTCAAATGTAAAACTAACACGGTTCCAACGACCTGTCGACAAATCCTTTTGGATTTCCCATGAGAACTTTTTACGCTATACGAAAATAGCTGCACTGCACTAAGATCCCATATTTCACTGTCACTCCTGAAGATAAATTTGTCGTACAATTGATTTAAAAATGTACCGTTTTGAATTAGCATAGCAGCTATTAAGCAAACAACAAAACATACGTATGAGTAGCCTAATGCTACCTTGAGTTGTGGCCGTGTTATGAATCTGGACTAAAGATTAAAGGAATGTTTTACCCCCAATAACAATCACCTGTTTATCAAATTGCTCACCCCTTGAATTTGTGAGGAAAACTTAGGTTTTCTCGCGTGCCTCCAAGGTGAATGAAGAATAATTTTCACTTAAAACAGTTTGGCAGAAACAGTTCTCACACGGACGAGTAGCGCACCTGTGCAAGCCTGAGACTGTTTATGCATAAGGCCTTTTAAATATCAATAATGCATGTGTTTGGGAAGTATTGGGCGTACGACTGGATAAATAAAACCTGGATTAAACCGCACGAGTTGTGTGAGAATTCGTAAACGGATGATTTGATGTAGTTCCCCATTTACCTCAATTCAACAATCATTTTCACCATTTTTGGATCACCAAACAACTACAAACTTCTGTCAAATCAAAACGTAAACTTTGGCGTTGTCCATTCTTCAAACTGTAAAATGAACAGAAACATGATTATATGTTTCACAGTTAAACATAAACAGAATCAGTAAACTGCCTAAACTGAACAACAGATATTGACACTTGAGTGAATACATAACATGAAAACAATAAATGGATGGAACAGTTGCACAAAAAAAAAAAAAAACTGTCAGCAATCCCTGCATGAGGCTTCGTCATCCAAGATCTTTGCTTTAAAAAGCAAGCTAAGCGGTCCTACAACTAGCCAGCCAAACATTTTGAGTGTATTCATTTCATCATACAGTATTTATTTGTTTCTGGTCACTCAGTGCATTTTAGACAAGAAGTTAAAGTAACTTGAGGTGGACTTCCTTATTTGACAGCTCAAACATTCCTTCCCGTCTAGAACTCAAACTTTAAAACAGAACTCGAGTTGGCCCCATGACCAGAGGAGACACTGACAGGAGCACAGCGGTGGAATGTGACAGGTTGGGATGTGCAGACTACAGACTAACATCTTGGAATATGACTCAAGATGTTATCCGGGTGATAAGGGAGTCAGTTATCAACTATGGATCTTTGCACTATTTGACATAATTACTTCATTCCCCTTCAAGCTTCGAGTCTGCAACAAAGAACAAAGTGGGCTTGATATAAAGGCTGACATTGTTTTTAATATTAAGCTATTAGATGACGAAATCACAAGACAACTAAGGGACTTTGTAACGTCTTGTCACCTGAATCTATCAAAAGGCAAATCGCTTATTGAGCAAGGCCATCATAAACTGTGCGTCTCTTTCATGTAATTCGGTGTTTAAAGAGAACAAATCAATCCCAACAGCGGATACTTAACTAATCCGTACGGGCTAATCTTCTGTTAATCTTTATATTGCTGCTATTTAAACCTTTTGTTCACGTGAGTAAAAACTTCATGATGGCTTGACTTAAACTGTCAGATGATGCAATCTGCTGCACGTTCAGGTAATGCTAGCTAGTTGCTACCCGTAGTACTGCTAGCACTCGCTCGTGAAAGCGCCTCTGCGAGACGTTGGTTATGACACACACAACTCCCCCACTATTCTTACCCCTGAGCTTCCTCTTTAGTCATGTCGAGCTATATTCTTGGAGAACGAGGACAGAATGTTTTCACGGCTGTTTGGCAGAGAGAGAAGCACCACATCAGCTGTTTGGAGCATGGACGTGCACAGGAAAGAAGGAAGGACTTGTTTTGACGGAGCACCAAATGCCGGATACTTTGGGTTCCGGCTAGAAACGAGTGTCTTTAAAGTGTAGTTCCGACTAATTTATTTGGTCATGCCTGCTCATGGGCTAGACAAAATAATGGAAGCACCTGATGGAAAATGGCTTTAACCGTATCTCAGGGTCAATTAGATCATAGTTATACATGTTGCTGCGAAATGGGATCATTTTATGCCAATTAGAAATAAGTAGGCTAGTCTGATAAGTGAAATATCTGAATAACAAGACAAAATGGACATAGCCTTCATTCAATTTTCTCTCTCTCTCTTGCACTTACATATAAATATAAATAACAGCTAGGAACAAGGACAACAAAGCTGGACAAATAAAGGTAAAGCATTGACAGGACGGGTATGTACACAGGTGGCAGAAAAAAGAGGTGTAAATATATATAAAATGCACCAATGACCAACAAAACAACTAAAATAAAATGTTTATTTACAGATCAAGTGTTCTGTAAGTTGTAAAAAAAAAAAAATACAAATAATATAAAGAATACTGGATGGATATGCATGGACTGGATGATTATGTACAGTATGTACAGGTAAAGATATATATTGTATATACAGCATGGTGTGCACATATGGAAAACATTAAGCTATTGACAGTGTATGATTCATTTAATTGTTTGTGTCTACAGGCCTACATGCCAAAAATAATAGGAATAGCTAAACGACCACCATGAGAAAATCGTACTCTGTGGTCTAAAGTATTTTTAAATTTTAAATATCTGAAGTAACTAAATCAACACTCACACCAGCAACAACATGCACTCAAACACCACCATGCCTTGTCATACATAGTTTTTATCTACCCACTTGAAACACTAAAAGTGACACTCTCCGTGAAAAGAACTTCCATGCCTTTGGTCGAGTGCACTAAGTGCATCCAGGTATCCAGTGACCTTTGCGGGAATGGCCGAGCACAGCAAGTGATGGTGGTTTGAATACAGTAGGGGGTCATCAAAGCTCTTCTCAGGCTGTTGGCCACAGGAGCTCCTGATGCAGGAAACAGCCTTCCTGCAGCTCACTTTCCAATCAAAACAATGTAAACATTAGTGGAGCAGGTCATTGCCCAAAAGGAACCTGTGGTATTTATTTTCCTTCCATCCTTAGCAATAGGCCTTTGAAACAATCTCTGCACTTACCGGTATTTATACTGTCACTCGTAAGTTTAATTTAACAACAAAACTTAAATGAGGCCCTGCAGATTCTGGACAATGGTCTCAAGTTACAGCTAGAAACTTAAATGCACACTGGTAATGAATCACCAGTAGAAAGCAGTTCCTTCCCATTCCAATAGCTTTGCCCTTTAACCCACAAAACAAACAAGAAACTCTTCACTTCTTCAACGTACACACATTCGTTTGTTTTAGATGGCAGAAAGGTTGGAATTTTGCAACAAATTTGCACAGGATTTTGCAAGAGATGGCTACAGTATCATGAGAATATTATCATGTGAAAAACTGGTTAGTCTGGAGGAGGCAATAAATGTTGTGGACAGTGAATATTTTCTCATCACACAGAGCAAAAGCTTTATGTAAGAACACCTTCTTGCAACCGAGGGTTTATTCCCAAAGGGGCCCTGAGTACTGTTTGTGCACTCAAGTGGGTACTTTTGACACTTTGGATGAAAGTATTATCTTTTGTTATGGTGATAATGGTTAAGTATTTAGAAAATGGTATGCAATACATCCACAGAAGCAAAATAATCAGTAAAATTCATAGAAACAAATTATTTTAAAATGTGGTGAACTCAAAGGAAATTACTTCATATTGTTGTGTATTTGTGAACCATGTCCTCCCTGTGGTCTTTACAGAGCCTCTGTTTTAAGCAAATTATATCAAAGTGTTTCAAATCATGGTTAAGATAAGATGAAATAAACCTTTTATATCTCGAGAGGAAATTGCTAAGAAGGGTTTAGAGTTTAATCTATATATTTTCCAAACACTTTTGTTTCATTGGAGTTTGCAACAGTTATTTTGTAGAAATTCTTAATATCTGTAGATTTCAACCATTAGTATTCGGGATATCTCACATGTAATTTAGGTCCATATTACCCCCACTTATTATCAGTTCACTATGTAACTGCATATAGAGTATATGATCATGAAGCCTCTAACAACCCCTTCCTGATGACGGGCATTCATCTGAACACTTGAAGTGTTAATCACAGATCTGTCCCTGCTGACGGAGGCAGCGCAGCTCTTATGCTAATTCTGAAACATCTGAGATCATTTCCAACTGAAAAAGGCACCTTTTGTTTTATCCTGTTGCACTGTGAGAGACCAGAGACCCTGAATTTCCATTAACCTTGTGGCCTGATGGTGGCACTTCACACCTTTTTTAAATGTAAAGCAATGGAAATGTGCCTCCTTAAGAGTTTTTGAAGGGATGCCAGCATTACATTGCTCTGCGGCCATTTTCCGGCTCCGTTCTCCTTGACATCTATTGTTGCCAGCTTCCTTCGGTCTCCAACTTGACCATCACCCTGTCACCAGTCCACCCAAGATTAAATCTCCAGCATGTAGTGAAGATAGAAGAGCCCACAAAAAGATTGATGTCAGCGTCTGTGTTTGAAACATGTCAACTTTATGTCTTATCTTTTCATATGTAATTCCAGCAGATTTATTGCCAATGATATATTGCATGAGTGCTAAACAAAGACTATGACTGCCTATTTGCATCTTCAGAATATATAACCTGTCTCCTGAATACTATTGTGTTTTGTTTTGGGAGCAGGGAAATTGCTAAATTGACCCACTGACCCACTCTGTGAAGTGAATGAGGGTAATACTTGTTTACAAGCCAATCATAATAGAGGCTGTATATCTTGCAAACTGAAAAGAAAGAAAACTGGAAATTAAAGGAGAACTTAACATGCTATTTTCCTTGTTAAGGAGCCATATGGTTGCTAATTATAACCAAAGACTTTAGCTTTTGTGTCATGGCTTAAGATGTAAAAGTGCACAGATGTTCTTGAAATTACAGGGCCTGTCTGCTCAGTCCTTCCTCCTTCTGCTTTCTAGCCAGATCAGGTGGAGACATTTGGGTTGACCCCCCCCTCCCCCTCCCCTCCTTCCTCCTCCCCCACATCCCCTCCTTCCAACACACACACACACTCACACACCTCATCCCCCACCCCCTGAGGGAAGGAGAAGTTGGTTTTAGGTCAAAATGCACACCACACATTATGAAAAGCACTACAAAATTTTTATTTATTCACATAAAAAACGGTAAAAAAAATAAAAAAAGCAGCATGCATGCAGTTCCGTTCTTTTACAAAACGTCCAGTGGGAATGACAGCAATAAATAATAGCGTTCAGATAATCACACAGCTTAAGTGCGAACACACACATTCTACAAACTATGTACAAGTTTCTAAGAGCAGCTACCATCCATGAAAACAGAGTAGGGCATTTTCTGAGCTTTGATACAGCAGAACAGATTGTAAAGATGAAAACAGAGAAAATGGATCTTGATTGTAGAGCTGAGTGAATGGAATTGAGGCACTGCCTGCGGACACAATCTGCTTTGAGGAACATCAAACTTGCACAAATTGCAATAACAACACAATTGC
Source organism: Anarhichas minor (assembly GCF_050575085.1). Classification (NCBI taxonomy): domain Eukaryota; kingdom Metazoa; phylum Chordata; class Actinopteri; order Perciformes; family Anarhichadidae; genus Anarhichas; species Anarhichas minor. The sequence goes on from NW_027466450.1 coordinate 11,621,675, forward strand.
AGTAAACAAGGCGAACAAATCAAAAAGTACAAAAACTCTTATTTTCCTTTTTTGTACATCTGTACAAAATGTAGTAAGTTCTTTGAAATTGAAGCTTAGTTGTTTTTTTCACTCCTGAGAGTATCAAGGCAGTTTGACTGTTTGTTAACTTGATAAAACACTTGAGGACTCGGACTCAGTTGACACAGATGAAATTGGCCCTCGCTTTTTTGTCATGAGAGTTACTTTCTGACTTGATCTGCTGGCTGTCAGTGCACTCCTGGCGGATTTCTTGAACTTAACTCCCAGGAAAGCGTAGAGGATGGGGTTTAGGCAGCAGTGAAAATAGGCCAGCGCCTCTGTGATAGAAATCCACTTCTCCACCGCTTGTTGCATTACACAAGAGGAAGAGATCACGTTCAGCATCATCAGGTTGTCAAAAAAGATGCCAACACAGTAGGGCAGCCAGCAGAAGAAAAAACAAAGGATGAGGATGATCGTGGTCTTCAGCGCCTTCCTCTTCAGAGCCTGGCCCTTGGTGCCTCGCGACAGCCTGTTGATGATGATGCAGTAGCAGATGAGGATGACCAGACCGGGCAGTATGAAGCCCACTAGGATGTGCTGGAAGCGGAAAACAACTGTCCATATGAGACTGGTTTCTTGCGGGTAGATGCGCTGGCAGATGATCCTGGAGTCTGCCATCGCCATGCTTTCGTCTGAAAAGAGGAAGTTTGAAGACCCTTTGTTTTGCACCCTGGCAAACACCAGGTCAGGTACAGTCAGCACAGCTGCAGGCAGCCACACACCCACATAGATCACTTTGCTTGCAAGCAGCTTCCTTGTGGCTTGGCTGTTGGTGGCCCGCACAACTGCCAAGTACCTGTCTAGACTGATGAAGGCGAGAATCAAAACGCTGCTGTACAGGTTCACTGTGTAGATCATGTGCACAGACACACAGAGGAATTGCCCAAAGTACCAGGTTTTGACTGCATCCACGGCCCAGAAGGGCAGCGTGAGGACGAACAGGAGGTCCGCCACGGAGAGATGGAGCCGGTACTTGTCCGTCATTGTTTTGACCTTTTTCTGATAGCCCATGACAACAACGACTAATCCATTGCCAATGATTCCCAGAATAAATATAATTCCGTAAACCGTTGGTAGGAAGATCTTGTTGAAGTTGTTGCTGAGAGCTCTGCCACATGGCTCCTGGTCTATGTCAAAGTCTCCAGACTCCTCTGAGATGTTGTCAGAACTGTTGTAAAAGAACTCAAATGACATGTCAATGTCGTGACTCTGAAAGAAAAAAAGAATTGAAAAGTTAGAAATTGTTTTTTACTTTACTTCACACAATTGCTCTTTAAAAGAATGCATTCTGCTAAATTTAGAGTTGGCTAAAACATTTTTCAAAGCAAACACGGGTGGAAATTTTTTTTTTTTTTTTTAAATAGATCTACAGTAATTACAATTAACAGCTTCAAGAACAGTCCTAACTGCCACATGTTAGAAAAAAACAATAAACGAACTCACGTCCATGTTTACCACTCGTTGACAACGTAACTTCAGGACTAGTTTGTGCGTGCAGCAGGGTGATGAGTTGCTTGTCCGTAAGCACACAACTCCTATAGGCCTATATATATAGGTCTACCGCCGGTGCTCCTGGCCCCTCCCCCTCCCCCTCCCCCACGAGGAGGAGCAGCACGATGCCGTCGGCTCCAAAAACGGGTCGACTATAAAAGCGAACGACTCTGCGTGTTGTGAGGGCGTCACTTTGTGAAACGTTTTGTCAAAAAAAACAACTTGCAAGTTATTTTGTCACCTTTTAAAAAAAAACGAACAACAACAACCTTAAAACAAGTCTCTGGACACCACATGTTAAAGGACTGTTGTTTGAGAGTGTGTCATTATTAATTGGCCACTGTGACATTTATTTAATGACACAAGACTTAGATTAATCTTCAATAGATTGCTGCAGATGTCTGCTCTCCATTCTGTATCAGACTCACTGTATGCAGAGTGGCTCAATGCAATAGGAAGTAAAGACCTCTGCAAACAATGTCTATGCTGATCCTCTGATGTATTTTGGGGAAGAATATAGCCTGATACACATGACATTTACAACAACATCATTATGGGATTATTATAGGGAGGGGAGTCAGAAACACCATATTAGGATCACAGATACACTATCACGCAACATTGGAGTATAACAAGAAATATAATTCATATTAATGTGATAACATAATAAATAAACTATTGTCAAGTGCACTGAAAACCCATAAAATAGAATGTTGCAATGTAACCACAGCAGATACAAAATGCTCTTAAATTCAATAAGGTCACTAGTAATTGGTATATGTTTCAGGTGTCTGTCCAGAGCTTGGAAAATTAGAGCAATTTTGGGATTACACATGCTTTTCTGGTACATCATCAGCTCAGCAGGAGCCTCATAAATAGCACCTCCCGCCTCATTCTGCATGAGGCAAGGACTGACATTTAGATTGGTCGTTCAGGGACTTCTTCCAGCCTCGTATTTCTCTCTACAAATCACTTTATAACTGTGTCTGATGACAGTTTTCATCAGCGGAGGTTTGAATCCGTCCTCACCTTTATACACACCCTGTCTCTTCTCAAGTGCTGTTATGTCTGCGCTGCCAAGTGCTAAATGACCCCCAGTGGATTCGAAAATAACCACACACCATGTAATGTGGGATCTCTATCAAACGGCTATCGAGCCTCAGAGTGTAGAACATCCATTTTACTCACTGCTTTACCCAACCCGCTCTGATTTCAGTTAAGGTATGATGACAGGGCCGGGCCACACCAAACCGCCCAACCTCTTCTCAAACGGTTGTCTGAAACCGAATCTCCTCCATGTGGCATTCTATGTCTTTGATATATGAGAGCAATGAGTCAATCTGCATCATTGATTCCATTGATGTCTCCTCCTCGTGTTAAAGAGGGATTTTTAGAGCCGCGTGACAACATAACATTTTGAAAACATCAGGACATCAGCACATTTCCATAAAACAAAAAACAGCATTTTTTTCTTCTCTAAATTGCATTTATATTCATAAATTAGCAGATTATGCTTGTTTCCTCTATTTATCAGATTTATCATGTTGTGCATATCAGCACTGTAAAGATTTCTCAAATGGCTTTTCCTACATCAGTGGTTAGCTAAGGCATGATTAAGATGTAGCTACTGTAAACCACTGTGTTAAAGGTAGGCTGCAGCACATTTCAAAACCGCGTTGCCTAAAATCCCCCAAAACTCACCACAATTTACAGTTGGGTTTCAAAACATCAGCTGTGAGCTGTGATGACAATTTATACAATAGGGGGCTTATACAAATTAGGAAGTTTGGAAAAAGATTACAGTCATGCAGCTGAGTCATAAAAAACCCTTCTGTTATTAAAAGATGGGATGAAAACCACAGACATTTGTGTTGTGACTGTAGTGAGTATCGCTGGAAATTACTGACTAATATTATGTACGCCTAAAATATCATCTCTAATGCAGATTATCAAATGACAATGATAACATGTTTGACACCATTTAATGATGATTCGCTGTTCCTCCTTATCGCGTATGACTAAATTCCCCCAGTGTGAAGGAAACAATGTATTTTTCTTTTTTAGACGTTAGCATCTGCAGAAAAGGAAACACTCTATTGAAAATGCAGTGTTGAAACACCACACGGATGTGAGCACCTAGTAGAAGAAATGCAGATTAAAAAAAAACATTTCGGAGCTCAGTGATTATGACTTTAATACAGCAACGAAACATTGGTGAATGGATAATCTAATAATCGGCAATACAGTTGGTTGTAGACTAATCCTGTGTCGTCTTTAGATCCTCCTGCAGTTGGAGTCCTGAGGAGAGGAAGAGGGGGAGCTCAGAGAAAGGCCACTGTATTGGTATGATGCTCTTATCAACGTCATTCAGACGCAGACAGTTTTCTCTGCCTGCAAGCAGAACTCCATCTGTGTGCTGAATGACAGAATTTCGTTTTAAACATTCCCTACAAAGGGGGATTCCACTGACTCACTACAGACTTCTTCTGAAGCGTTCATACGCTGTGTATTATACTATACACTATACACAGATTCAAATGTATTATACTATATTGATCCCTTTAAGGGGGGAATTGGTCTCTGCATTTGACCCATCCCTCAGGTTGCTCAGGTGCACTTCGACACGTGACACGTCCCAGTTGAGGATCGAACCGTTGACCTTCCGGTTCCCAGACAACCGTCTTAACCCAGTGAGCCACGGTCGCCCCCAAGGACACAAATGCTGCATAACTACAAATGTTGCTCAAATTCCCAGAGACAGTTGCATGGTATTAGATCACTTTGCCGCCCTTACACGAAACACACACTTGAAAGTGAAATGTCTCACATATTTAAAACGCAACTTATTTGCAAATAACTCAATACGGCCAACAATGAAGCATTCACAAGGCCAAACAGGTGCATGAGTTTAAACTAGGTGAATGTTTAGAGATTTCAATATACAGCCCAGATTCATCAAAATACTGACGTATTGATGGGCGACACAAACGTTTTGAATGTTTTATCTTTTTTCTGGCATTATGGTTTAGCTGATTGCAACGTTCATACATTTAAAAAAAGGGCAATCACAATTTCCAGTGCAGCATTTGTGCCCTGCCTTGTAGCTTTTCAGGTATATAATCAGTGCACTGCTTTTGCTTTCATCGTCTGCGGAGTCTGTGTGTACATGGGGCTTATCATTTTGTAGAATTTCAACAAAAGAGATTTCATTCCTCCTAATAAATAAGACCTTTTTCTTTCTGGCTTCAGCAGGATATCAGCAGCCTCCACCGTCAGCGTGAAGATTCAGATTGCTATCGACCCGGAATACAAAAGATCTGTGAGCTACTTAGAATACAAATCACAAGAAGTGTGAACGGCAGCGAAGGGGGCTCTTCGGTGAAGAATGGCTATTGAAATGAGCCAGAAGAATGCCAGAGAGATAAAGAGAAGAATGAGCAGCGCTGTTCAGTCAACACACCAAGCCCTCCGGTTCCAACTCATCCCGGTCCCCTCTGCAAGTCGGCACGGGATCATTTCCCATAATGATACCTCTATTCATATATCACTTTCACTTCTTCTTTTTTCAATCACCACATACAAAAAAAAACACATCCATCCTTTATTGTTGAAGCTGACTTTGTGTGATTCTCGTAAATGCACAAAGGCTTTTTGGGTAACTACCTTAATGTCTTGTCTGAGCGCTGGAAAGTGGTTTGCGTATTTCAACTACACACGGAAGAACGTGTCCGTTGCCAATGTATTGTAGACAGATGTTTTCACAGGAGTGTAACTAAAAAGTTTTTTTTTTTTTGTTGTTGCGGTATTTTCAGTGCTCCTGTGGAGAAGTGTTTGTTCCATCTCATATTGCAACCCCACACTATAATCCCCACTGCATATATACTCTAAGTATTAGATCTACTTTGTGGCATAAATTGTGAAAAGCTATGACCTCTGTAATGTTAATAGTAGAGGGGGGGGGGGGGGGGCTGAAGTGTGGATTTTGTTGTTTTGAAATGATTTAAGATGATCTGAATGTCCCTGCATTTTTGTGCATAGTGTCATGTTCATTATTCACACTGGAATGCATAACTTCTTTATCTGTCTCTCAGTCAAGGCTCTATAGGGGTGCTTTTGTTTTTCCATCACTCCATGGTTGGTTTGTGAAGTCTGTTCAGCGAAGAAAAGGTTAGTGGGGGAGTCGGTGGTCCTCAGCCAAGGTGAGAGATTCATCCTTCATTCTCTCCGACCCTTTGTTTGGGTTTTGTTTTCTGTCAAGACGAGATGCATCAGACGAAAAACACACGACACCAGAAAAACGATACACGAATTTATGACATTACTTTGATCGGGAATGCAAATATTGTGGAGCCGAGAACATAATCTCACCAAGAGGCTTGATTTGAGTGAAATGTAGAAGCTGTCAGTGCCAGTGGAAACTATATTTCTTTCCACGATGTTGGCACAGACAAATAATAATGATTATATTTCTACACAGAGAGAAATATTTGCAAAAGCATCCGGCTTGCTTGGCTTAAACGTTTGTGTTTGAAGAAGGAGCTCCAATTTGAACAATAGACCCATAGACAAAGCTTGCTCCTTATCTTTGGAAGGCACCCTCTTAAACTTCCTTCTTTGCTGTGCTGCTGCGTGTGCTGTTGGCCTCGATCAAGGTCACAACACCCCAGTGAATACAATATGACATGCAAATGGTGTGCAGCAACAGCCTGGGTGCTCAACTGAAATTACATTAATATCATCTGAAGCAGTGATTTCTTTCTCCTCCGTGACACATTTATTAGAATTGTATTTAAGAAGTTGGATGGATGCATGAGTTACATCCTTGGAGAGAATTTTGACTTCTAATGTGTCACATAACCTGCCGCGGTACACTGACAAAGTCTTTACAACTGTTCTGTGCGCTAAGGAATGACACCCGAGTCGTCAATTACAGAAAGACTTCTAACCTTTGTGGATATGAATCGGGGCATTAGATATCTGTTTCGGAGACTCCATAGTCAGTTTAAAAGTCAGGCATCTTTCTGACAAACTTTAGTGCTGAAGTTATTTAGGGGTGACAGCAGGATACCAATATGTGATTTACTTTCATTTTTTTTCTTGCTGGAACACCAGCGAGCTTCCTCCTCAGCCCCTAGTCTGCTACGTTGGTGGGCACTTTTTTTTTTTTCTTACTCCAGAACATTTTCACGCTGATTACCCTGAATCCTGCTGCTGCTTGTCCTGACATGGAGTCCCTGCAGAATTAGACAACGGGGCATGAACCAATAAAAACTGAAATGGGTGACACTGCCCTCGAGCAGTTAGTGGAGAAATATATATCCACATGTGGCACAGATCCAAAGCAAGCCACAAGGCTGGTTGAGAAATGCAGCTTGATGTTACATAGGAAGGGTGTTTTCTATGAGTCCATGATGAATGCAACCGGGGTTCCCTTTCCCTTTTCACCAACGTCTCCATTGTGGTTTTGCTTTGCAACAGTATTAAAACACTGGCAAACGGCCTCTGGTGCCCCATGGAGGGTTATCTGTCATGTCTACACACAATAGAAATACAATGCAAACTGCCCTGCTCAGATGATTTGAATGCATTCATTTGCATGACAGTTTACATGTTCAATTAAGGATCTGTTCTTTTCAGGTTTTCCCAAAGGAGCAAGCTTAAAGAACTGTCATCACCTCAGCAGACCAGAGTCCCGCAATTTCAATCACGATCTGAATGAGTTTCTCCAGTTGCTATTTTCTCCAGACACCGGGGGGGGGGGGGGGGGATCCCTCTGCGGTATTTGTATAAGACAGAAGATCACAGAGAGCGTTCTTTCAGGCTCTCTGCAGGTGGAGGTCCTCCATCTGGCCTGTGTGGACAGTGGAGGAGACTCAAACGCGAACAGAGGCTCAGCTCAGCTCTGATCAACTCAGATAACGGGGACAATAGACCAGATGACAGCAGATAAGCTTTCCAGAGTCGAGTGACCAATAAACCTGCTGCCAAGTCAGACGGCCTCATTACTCCGTCAGGAGGCTCCAAGGAGAATCGTTAAAGATTACATGTCAGTAGAGTTTGTCTCGATGGCCAGCACAAAAGCTTTATTTTTTACACTTTTATGGATCATCGCACATATTATTTGAGACAAGTCACATGCACGATTGGTTGTATTTCAATCTGAAAAGGATCCATTTAGTTCTGATATGTGTTTGAATGATGTCCTTTTGTTTCATCTGGATTTATTCAGCAAAAGTGTCAACTTTTCTTGCCAGGATATCAGAGACTGCTTCAAAGCAGAAAAGGGCAATTCTCTCACTCATCATTGTTTGCTGAGGAACGCCATAGTAAACACTTTACATTGCCTCTCAGTGTCAGATTATTCAGGTGAGCTTAACATTTTTAACCTTTTCACAGAGGCTCTGTGCGTAAAAAAAACATCGCCTTGGGCACTCTGCTTTTAGTGCTGATTTATAGCACCACTCAGCACAAGACGACAGGCTTCATTCATTATTTAAACGCTGTGATGGAAAGCTGACGAGCTGGATTTGTGTATATGAGCATCCTTGTCGATTGGAAGCAGCTTCCTGTGACGAGTGACATACGGCTCTGGTCTGGAGTGAGGCGGGCGAGTGTCCAGCACCAGACCAGAACAAAGCACCAGTGGAGGAGCATCTATCAGCCCTGGCCAGAGGGACGCTTTACCGCCCCTGTGGTGCCTCCTTGTCTGAAAGATGACACCGTCTACACTGACTGCCTGAAGCTAACAGAAAACAAATAGTCGTTTTATTTTCCTCTTAAGTCTTCAGGAAAGTAGCAGTGGGTAGTAAAAACCATCACTGTCTTAAACACAATCATTTTTTGTCTTTCTGCTCAGTCGATGAGTCACACGAGTTAATCACGGTCTACTCATCAAACTGGAGCCTATTGTGAAGCAATTCATATTATGTGCCAACTTTCTATTTCACCTGGAGTGAATGCAGGTATACACTCATTGTTTTGCTGAGTGTCTTATCCTTTTCAGCTAATACTGGCGATGTGGAAACAAAAGAGAACTCTTAGTCTGAAATGTGTATTATTTCAAAAAAGAAGAACACCATAATGCCGATGAAAGGAGTCGCGGGTTGTTTCTCCTCTTGTTTGCGTCGAGGCAGACAGGGAGTGCCCCCTGTGAATTAAAAAAATACCAGGATTTATAGTGAAACAAACCAACCCTCTCTGCTCCAAGAGTTTCCTCCACAAGCCAACTCTTCGGTTGAATCCTAAAGGCGCTCGCTTGGGACCTACGGCCCTTTGTACTCGGCTGCCTTTGGGTTTATTTTCTCTGCACAATTGAATTCTTTTCTTTTCTAAAGACTACAAGGACCATAGATCCCTCCGCTGATACAGAGCGTTGCCTTTCTTACCCCCCACTGCCCCAAATCTGTGAGGATTATTGTGTTTTTGTGTAAACAGAGATGTGGAGTAAATAATATATTTGGATTTGCAGTGCCTACACCAGCATCCGTTTATTCTGACTCTTTTGATTATTTAGCTGGTCCATGCTTTAGAGCTGTTTATGACAGGAAATGGGACGGGTGGTGGTCACTCTGTCAGCATACCAACAGCACTGTATTCCCACAGGAAGGCGATTGATCAGGATATGACAGGTGCTGGAGTCTTACTTCGACATTGCTGTTTGTTCACATTACTCCTCTGAAAACTATATTTTGTGTCTCCCCAAAGCCTGCCGGTTGAGTCAAAACACACTCTTCTCATAAACAACGAGGCAGGAAATATCCAATTTTGAATTATTAGCAGCAAGCGCGCATGACTTATCAACACGAGCTGGAAGAGCAGGATGTGATAAAGTGTTGCCTTTGTGGGGACAGACAGAGGTTTTTTCAGGCCTCAGGTGGGAGCGAGCTCCTATGAACTCATATTGTTTGCACTGATTATTATCTGTCAAGCAGCGAGACACTTGGATATTTGCTTTGAGCTGTGGTGGCCAGAGAGGATGACCCTGAGGCAGGTGGCAGAATGTGTCATTATCAGGAGAGTCAACAAAGCTGCTTGGTTATCGCCAATAACATCTGTATGACAGCGAGAGCAGTGTTTGTGTTTCAGTTAGCTCCATGCTCTGGTGTGATTCACTGTTTACTTTCCTCTTGTACCGAGATAAACCTTTGTGTATTTTGAAGTGTTTATTGCACACTAACTAGTAACTTCCTCCACGTGCTGGTCCCTGAAATCTTTACTTTATTTCATTTTGTCTCCATCTTTGTTGCGATGTGCGGCGCTTCGCTGCAGTGTTTCTGTCCCAGAGATCACTACAGTCACAGCGGCCCCAGTGCACGCTATTATGAAGGCCCCCATGGTTACCTTGTGCCCATTTCGACTGCAATTTAGTTTTCGTTTCTGCTCTTCTCTGTTTATTTCAGACAAATTGCAGGTGCAAATCACACAATTTCCTGTGTATAACAGGGGCTTTCCTGAGGTAATTGAAACAGTAAATGTAAAAGCTTTTGTGAACTGGCTGCAGTTTGAATCATTGTTGTGGCAACTGAGAGTAACAATAAACTGATTCATTTGTAGAAAGAAAATGCAAAGTACTTAACACAGCAACTGGACCCATGAGAAAGTTGACTCAGATTCAAAGGATCTAGGATTTTTGGTCTAGTTACATGACGTCAGGAAACCAGTGGTTGAAAGTAGCTCTGTACGTTAACTCAACTACTGTACAGGTCCCATTTTCAGATACCGGTATATTTTACTGCTGCTTTACTGTATACATCGAATTCACGTAACTGTACATATGTGATGTTACCAACCTCATTTGTCTCTGGTGCTTTATGTTAAAATAGGAGAAACTGTGGAAGGTTTGTTTTTAACTGCTGTTTAGCAGACACATTTGTATTTTACAATGAAACTGTGATTCATCACTGTGTGTAGGTGGAGAAGACTTCAGGCAAGTAACCCAGCTGACACGAGGACTTTATTTTGGGTAAACAAGAGAATCTCAGGTGTGGGGATCTGTTCTCTCATGTGAACCAACTGTCAAAAAAAAGATTTTATACTTCGAAATTAAACTTTTGCTTAATGAGGCTTTAAATGAAATGCTGTGCAGGAATTGCAAAGCACTTTTTTAAACATATATATCGCATGTGTCTATCTGTGTGTCCGAGAAGCGACGGCTCAGAGACGGTTTGGTGGAAAAGCTGGCAGCTGGGACTCGTTTCTTGTTTCCACTCTGTGAATCAACAATTCATTTCCAGACGATTTGTACAAAAGGTGATTGTTAGCAGCAGGTCCAGCCTGTCCACTTACAGTTTCCTGAGTGAACCCTCCAGACAGCCATTGCTCAATCATGGTTCACCTCTCTGGCAGAGGGCACGGACGGCGGCTTTCACACTCACTTCAAATCAAATCAACGTCTGATCCATCATGGGCCTCTTGCCTTCAGGGCAGCTTTGGATCTGTAAGAACTACTCTCTGTGGTATCCACTAGCTGCTTACATCTTGGACTGATGCGTGTGTTTGTGTGCGTACGTGTGTGTGTGCGTATGTGTGTGTGTGCACACAGAGTAATAGAATTAAAAAGAACCCTTGTTCCCCTTGGGAACTTCCCATCTGGTTTTCTATGTTATCTGACAAAATTAGGAGACTTTGATGCATGTATGTATGTATATATATATATATATATATGGAAGATGTATCCTGAGCGTTTTAGGGAAACTAAATGTAACTTCTCAGCTGAACATTGGAGATGATGACGTTTTTGCAATACCCCCATGTCCTGTGACTTTGGGTATTCTGCTGCTGTTTGTTGCTTCTATTGTTGGAAAAACTGTATACATGGCACTTCAGTCACACACAACTCTGCGTAAACAAAAAAGCTAGTTCCTGTTTCCTTTCATCACCAAATGGAGAATGTCATGAGATGCCATGTGACATTGGGGACATTTTTTTCATGAATGTCTTTTTCCAATGAAATTTCAATTCACACAAGCAGAAACCAGTTTTTACAGATGATTATAAAGACACTGTCTTCAGCCATACATCTACCACACATATATTAGCACAAGAAAGCTGTATACAAAGTCATTTTCTAATACAATGAGTCACATAACATCACAAAGCTCAGGGTGTTAGTGTTTACCTTTATTAAATGTGGGGTAATCCATCCAAAGCTTGACAGACAAATAACACTAAACACATGAAGCGTATCAGAGTCAAAACCCACTTCTTTGTTTAAAAATTCACAAGATAAATCAGTCAGTCAGGAGCACCTGCTTTATAGGGTTATGAAACAAGGAATTTGGAGACGGTAACATTTCCTTTTACCATCTTAAAGGAGGGTTTTATGTGTCCTTAGCTAAAATAGATACGCAAGTAAGTCCTGGAGCAAATGTCTGTGACATTCACGGATTTGATCAGCTCTTAATAACTCACTCAGTTGTGAAACATTCAATCAGAATACACTTTCATTTCCCATCTGTTTGCAAATCTTTATTTCAAAAGTTAAGGTGGCTATAGCTCATATTTTTTTAATAACAATGTGTTTCCGTGGACCCCAAGTGGAAATGAATAATTGAATGAAATGAAGTTATTGAAGGTTTAAAGTTTGAATCCTAAATGGAATAGTTTGACATCTTTGAAAATACACTTACTCGGTTCCTTGAGTTAGATGAGAAGATCGCTCGTGTTCGCTAAATGTGAAGCCACAGCCAGGAGACTATTAGCATAAAAACGTGAAGTTATTGTGCTCTGTCACGCAATAATTACAACACATAACCCCGAGTCAAACGACCGGACTAACTGCTAAGATAATTGTCTCCTGGCTCCAGCTCCATAACTAAGAAAAAAAAGTGAGAGTGGTATTGTTCTTCTCATCTAACGCTCGGTGGAAGCAAATAAGCATATTTCCCAAAATAATGATACAGTCCTGGTGGATTTGGTGATTTAATAATATTAACAAACACAAGATGTTGGTTTCTTTGTTAAGTCTGGGCTGGCAGAAAGGGATTTTAACTTGTGTTGTTCATGCTAACATTGAAAATTGGAATTGCAGTTTATCATGCAAGCAGTTCAGTTTAAACAGGACCTCACTCCATGCATGTATTCACAGGCACAAATTGTCAAGGTAAACATAAAGCAACAGACTTTCTCCTGCACCTGTAACCTGATCTATCGCTCACCTCTCTGTTGTTCAGACTTATTATTAGTCTGACTCAACATTGTCTGTAGTCTCTGACGGGGCTCCAGTGATTGTGACTCATGCAACACCCACTGCGTTTTCCCTTTTTCCCTTCCCGGCATATATACTGCACAGCTACTTTTCCTATAGGCTCTGCTTTTCTAATCCCCCCATGATTCATTCAATTGACTGTGTTTGAATGCCCAAAGGCTGGCTGCCATCATAATATGTTGAGAAAGATAGTTTCTTTCGTCATCAACTTTCTTAATCATCTGCAGGGCTTTTCTATTTCTCCCAAATAGATAATGATAGTACACCGGCTTTGTATCACTGAGGCAGCAAAATGTCATAAATCAAGTTTTTATAACGCATATCTCCGAGAAGTGCTTTCGATCCGTCGCCGGGCTGTCTCTCTTCTGTCCTTTAATAATGTGATGTGGTTCCACATAAAATGCTTTCATTCCAAGCTCTCAAAACATCTCTAAACCTATCTCAAACTTGTGAACAGCACAGAGGAGAATTACCGAATCAATTTTTTGTGAGTGTCAGTACAGCTGTTTACTGATGTTGCAAAAAAATGTCCTCCTCATATAATCAGATAATCTCTCCAATTTAAGGCAAACGTCTGGACAAAATCTTTTACAAACAAACGCATGTGTAGCCAGCGGCTTGGCTGCATCTCCAAAGAATGTGAAGCATAAACCCAGTTCTGCTTTTTGTTGGCACCATCTACACATTTTGGCCCAAGCAAGCCCGTTTTCCACTGCCTCGATAATTAAATGAAAGCTGCAGATACTCTGCTTATCTCTCTTGCTGCTGCCTTTTTCATACAACTCCAAAACTTCTATTTAACTCTTTGCAAGTAAACACTTTCACTCCCTCATAGAAACATTCAGCAATGGAGGCAGGGTGGTGGAGATGGAGGGCTGCAGGGACAGAGAAGGGGAAATAAACAGAAGATGGACAGAGAGAAACAAAAACAAGTTGCTTATGTCGGACTGGTAGAAAAACAGGGTGAACTCAGGGTGAACCTGTTTGTCTTGCTGCTGCTGTCTGCTCGCTTCATCACACGTACGCACATAAAACCACTCCACTTGGCCCTCACTTCCCCTCTCTGGTGACTGACAACCCTCCTGATAGATGCCACAGATGTCCACAGTGAGATCAATAACCTCCCACACCTCAACCCCCACTCTGCCACGGATCACGGGACAATACAGCATCGTCTGCCCGAGTCGCACTTCCCTCATCTCGGATTGCGTGAGAGCTTTTTGGAAAGATGAACTATCGACTGCTGCAGAGAGGCTTGTTTTTGTCTCATCACGCTGCCACGCTGGCGTCAGACTGTGTCAAAACACCAGCGCTCTCTTGTCGACACGGCTACGGAGTGTTTTGTCATGAAATCTTACGCAACAAGCGATTTCAAGCCTCAGCCAGCACTGAGCTGACCTTTGTGATGTGTTGCCTTAAAAAAAAAGCCACAGGTGATTGAGTCATCAGCACTACAGCACTTGAGCCATGTGCTTAGGAGACAAACAGAGCAGCCTCCTCAGATGAATGCATAATGTAATGTGTAATGTGGCTGCAGGTTGTTCTACAGCAAGAAGCACCGGATTTATTTTTCCCGGCAGAAAGGTCTTGCTCATTAGTGGATTCCTCTGATCTGGTCATTGTGTTTGCTGCTACAGAGGGCAGATGGCCGCCCCTCCCTCAGTAATGGGGGAGGGTGTGTGTGTGTGTGTCAGTATTTATGCTTCTTTGTGCGTCTGTATGTGTGTGTGTGTCCTTGGGTGTGCCGTGTCTGTGTATATGGTGTGTTTATTTATCTCTGTGTGTATGTTTTGTGTTTATGTCTCATAAAATGTTCTCATAATGTGTGTATGTGTGTGTGTGGTCAGTCACCTCAGTTCCCTGCAATCATAGATATCCATCTTAACGAGTCATTTGCTCAATTCTTTAGTCCGTAGATCATGTTTTCTTATTAAAACAGGTAGAAAAAGATCAGATAATTGTACCTGTTTTCAACACAGATCAAGTTTCTCAAGAAGTTTTACAAATGAAGTGTACTTTTCTCTATACTAATGCACCGGTCTGCCGTATTCTGTCAAGACTGTTACCCTCACTTCTTGCAAATTTCTGAAATGAGGTAAACTGCACCAGGAAAATGTGGAATTCCATCAGTCCACTGACAATTTGTTTCTTTGTGGTTTGAGGGGAAAAAAAAGTCTAAAATGCTAAATATAAGAATGCTGTTTTAAAGTGCTCCGAGTAGGCGGGCAGGCGAAAGCAGCAGAATCGTTAATGGCAGAGAACGTCAATCTGAATGTGAATACCCTACGAGCGCTGAGCCCGGTGTGTGTGCTTTGTTGCTGCAGACAATACTGAGTTGACAGCACATCTGGCATCATAGCAGGGCCACAGTGTTTGTCTCCCCCACTGGGATATGCTCTCTGCACCATTAGCTGCTCACTAGGCAGGAAAGGACCAGCGATGTCCTACTGCCAGTCATTCATGATGCATCACTTAACACACTCGGCCCACGTCTACACCAATGCGGATGAAAGACCTGTATCCGTGTTGAATGTTTTCTGTCCTCGGTGAGCGGTTCGTTCTCTGAAAGTTGGCCATCGTCATTAAAACGACGATATAATTCTTCCACTGGCCACCTGAAAAAAATAGCTATTGATGCTTAGTTCAGCTTTATTAGTTCAGGGAAACCCATTTGGACTTAGAACAGGGGAACAGAAGGTGCCAGATTGTCATCATTTTTTTAAAACACACCACACAACTATCAGATACCGGAGATCAAATCTGCAACATGCAACACGAAAAATATAAACAACCCGGAGAGGATTTTCCAAAACAAAACAGCCCTCTGGCAGCCATTTTGGAAGACTAGCAAAAAGCCAAATGTGTTTCCACACTTTGGTTGTCACTGCACAATGCACAGTATACATTCAAATTCCCTTTCCTGACAATGAAGTGATAATTTCACCATCGCTTAGTTTGTCTGTTTTTTGTATTCTTGACACTGTCGTTGCAAACCTCAGAATAGAGTCTCAAGCACACTGAATACTGCTATTTTAAGAACAAAATGGCACCACAGCCCATTTTGTTCACCATAAAGCCCAGGTGAAAGGTCAGTGACTCGGGCATTCAAATTCAAATGTATTTATTTGTCATCCACATGTATTTAATATAAGAGACTTTCAAAGATTTGGAAGTAGTAGTACGACATTTTGGGACCTTTGGGTTAATTGAGGCTCAGAATTAGGCCACTGTTTCTGTGTCAAATTGGCAAGAACCCTTCAAACAAACAAACAAAACCGACCCCGCAGTGAAAGAGTGAAAGGAGAGCTCTATGACCTCTTCCCTGACTCTGTGTTTGTTCAGGGGATTTCTAGTCATTAAAGCCCTAACAAGCACAGAGCCCTGAAAGACCTGATAGTAAGTAGTTAAAGTGACACACAACTAACGGCTGAAAGGGGGAGACATTTGGACAATGACTTTGTTTGGTCATGAGTCTTTTGCACAATCAGTGCGACAAAGCCATTCCAAATCGTTACTTGGCTCACAGCTGAAGTCTATCGGATGATTAGGATTCGGCGCACAGCCCTATTGAGTGCAGTTATTTCTCTGTAATTTTGAAGCCATGCATAACACCTCACGGCAGTAACACTGAGGAAATACAAAGCAATTTGGAAAGGTGATATGAACAACACTCAGCAGCTACAACACTAAATTATTAAGGCGTCTCGAGGTTGATATCGTGCATTGTTATTGAAACAGTTGGAAAATTTGCAATCATATCAGAAAAGAAACATCATGAAAAATGTTTGTCTGGTAGCTGATGTTTTATCCTCCTGGCGCACAGATTTTATGGCATAAAACCCAACATTGTGTTGTCGCTATACACGCGCTAAAGTAGCTGAATTTACTGCCTAGTAAATTGTGTTATAGGCTTCTCTCCAGAAAGCTTCATGGCTTTTACGCGTGACATTTGTAACATGACTAAGTGCTGGTGTGACCCCTGTCAGACTATTATATGTCTTATGGGTTAACTAAGACGGATCAGGGTCAAAGATGCTTGTTTGGACCTCCGGTGATACCATTATAGCCCTTTAAAGGATGCTCTCGCTCTTTTTCCTTCCCACAAACACATGCACATAAACAAACAAGCCAGCTGGAGAAAGCTGTGTGTCATGAGTCAAGTGTTTTGGTTTGCTTCTCTATCCGTGTATTTCTCCCTTTCTCTAAATAGAGCACAAACAGCCCCGAAAACCTAAAGCTGCCAGATTGCTCTGGGTGGTATTTTATTGCAGAGCATCATGTTGTCAAAGGGAGTCCTGTCTGAGCAGTTAGTGACCTCTTCACACCAACTTTCCACTGTTGCAATAGAGCCTGATTACAAATAGAAAGCCCCGGAGCTTCTAGGTTTATTCCTCATCGCACGCAGAGTTAACGCCATAAAAACAAAATCCACCAGATGGTGCTCATCACTTCCTCATTTGACTCATCCTCAGTTCTCATATAATCTTTAATTAATTTAAGGGCAAGTATTAATCTCACCTTGCATTCTCTCTTCATGCGAGCTCACACTTGGAGCGGAGACGATCCTGATTGTCAGCGTTCTTGTTTCTGGGTCCACATGTCTGCTTTAATGACTTATTGATGGACGACTGCCTTTCATCTGAGAGGGGCTTTCTTGCCCACTCGAGTGTCCAGCCGTTCCCATGTCTACGGTTTCCCTCCGGACTTTCTCCTTTTTGATAATCCCTCGGCCTTTTTCAATCTATTTCAAGCCGAGTAGGCCCACATACCACCTCCCTGCAGCAGTGCCTCTTTGAATTCTCCATGAGGATAAATGTGTTGAAAAGAAAGGGGCTCGGGGAGGACTGACAAGCTTGTGTTACCGGAGAGAGATTTACATGGGGCCATAAAAGCTAGGGTGAAAGGAGAGGAGCTATATCCCATATTAAAGGGTCAGTGTGTGGGGACAGAGAGGTAAACTGACCCAGCAAGGATGAAGGCCGGACAGCCCACACACACCACCTGCACACACACCCATTCACGCCCTGCCCTCGGGTCGATGGCTTTTTGGCTTTGGACAAAACACCCCCCACCTAACTAGCCTCCCTCTCTGACTCTGTCTGAGCTGTCTACTGTTTCCTTTAGGCCTCCGCGTTATTTTATCATCGTCTTCGGACCATAAATCAACAAGAAAAACGGTACCAACTCTACCGATACAGCTCAGCTTCTGCCTTGAAGCCACGTCAAGGCTGAGCAGTCCTCTTGACACCAAGTATCCCCATGTGGGCCAGTGTGGATGGATCCCAGGGTACCATGCTTCCAGAGGAAACAAAAGAAACCTTGTAATATTGTGAGTGAGAGCCCACGGGCTGAAAAAAAAGCAGTTGAGCTCTGAGATGTTTATGAGAGGCCTTGGGAGAGAAATCCATCATTGCGGTGAGAGCAATTTATGTCCAACATGAGATAGTGACTGACATCTCCCATCCTACAAAGACACTTTCTTGGCTTTAGTTCGTTGAATCCGTAAGCCACTGCACAGCCCGTTGTTCATGTGGGCAGGCAATTGCAGTTGGTTATTTAGCTCACGAGTTACAAGTTGCTCAGTGAAATGCTTTCTATTTCAGCAGTCAAATGAGGATCGCACGTGACAAAGTCTGGTGGGCAAAACCACTTCCTCAAATGTAGAGAACATATTGTACTGTTGTTGTTTTTCAATGAAGAGGGCTATTTCAGACTGTAGTTTGCAGTGCTGTCATGCGTGAAGGAGGATACATTTTTATTTTTTTTTAAAACAGTGTGCAGCATACTTTGAGTTCATGATGAGAAATAACTGTATAAAATAAGTTGTTAAAGTTTCCATCAATAAATACTGGGCCTGTAATCACCGGCTGTTTGTATTTGACTATTTTCAAGTTAAAATATGGACTTGAGAAAATTGACATGCTGTTTTTGTAGTTCTCCTTGTCTTAGGGAAGAATTCAGTAGCAATTAGATCAAGCGCTAATGAAACATGACTCCCGAAGAGACAGCACAGCTGGGTTCAAGGGCCATCTAGTGGAAACATGTGTGTCATTACACAGATTGATTCTCCCACAGATTACACATTCACACTCACATGTTTCTCTTTCCAACACAATTCCATTTCGGCTGTTCAAATTTAGTCATTCGTTATATCAGATAACCCCTTTGTGAATCCATGATTGTTCGGTGTGAAGCGACTATTCCACACTGAGAAAACAGTCCATTGTTGTTGTTGTCACTGAGTTCATTTTTGTCCTTTCCGCTCACATTTAAAAGGGATAGTGGTTTTTAGGTGTTTGTTCGAGATAAACGAGGGTTTAAGATTAATGCAGAGTGATTGGTTCGGGTGGCTGCCTTCGATAGCCTATTTGCCACTCTGCCCTGGGCTCAATATCAAACCGAGTGAAAGCAAAGGAAAAAATCAGATACCATGCAATTTTGAAAATGGTTGCTGGCGTGAGTAAGTGAGGGGAGGTTGTGTCCTTGGGTGGGCCAATTCGATAACAATGCTCAGGTTTGATACAGAAATTAAGGAGCAACGGAGTATTTAAATATGGTGGTACAGTATGTACTGCCATTTTCTGTGCCATATATTGTTTAAGAAATGTTGAAACAGTGAGATTTTAAGAACATCATAATTTATGTGCACTGTGCAGTCCATTGCATGCAACGCAACATGTATTCGTTTGAATAATAAAAAGGTGTTCGTTGTTTGAATTACATAAAACATTTTTTAATTCATTTATAATGAAATGAATTCACTCTAAATGATGCAGAAGAGTTTATTTTTGGAGCTATTTTAGCAGATGAGTCATTCTTCCACAGCACAGTGATTCTTAGGTAGTTTGTAGTTTCCAGTTCCAAATTGAAAAGAGGTAAAACACTCCCTGCTAATTCACCTTGTTTCTTTAGGACCAGAGTACATACGCTTTTTACTTTGGATTACTGACAGAATAGTTTGTAATTAAGAAGTAGTCCTCATGACAATTGATGTTATGTGGATTACCCACATGTGACACTGTTTCTGGAAAGAAAAAGTTGCTGTTGCATTGCAATACGATGAGAATAACAATTAATATTTAATTCACCTCAACTGCATTGGGATGAAAGCAAAGCCTTGACACATACGTCTTAAAATATTTGGCTAGCTAGCAGTAGAGAAAGTTATGTTGTTTTTTTATCTTTAATTTGGATTAAATACCCTTAAATATAGTTCT
Source organism: Anarhichas minor (assembly GCF_050575085.1). NCBI lineage: Eukaryota > Metazoa > Chordata > Actinopteri > Perciformes > Anarhichadidae > Anarhichas > Anarhichas minor. Next base: position 11,641,652 of record NW_027466450.1, read on the forward strand.
CTCAGCGGGTGTTAAAATAACCTGCATACAAAATAACGTCTTTTGCGAAACTGTCAGTGCAAAAGCTTGGCTTGCTGACTTCCACTTACCAAATGGAAAAACAGCAGTGTCATCACAAATGATTACTTTTTATTTATAGGGACAGACAGCTTGAATTGCTTATTGCTAAATATAGATAGTGTGAACAAAAACACACCAATAAAAATAAAAACTCTGCATCAATAAAGGCTATGACGTAGAGTTCCACATAAATTGACAGCGTGTCTCATAGTAACCCTGGCTTAAGTTGTCACATTAGTACATTTTCCAGGGAAACATGAACTTTCCTCCGAATGTCACAAAAACGATCCTAAAATACAATATTCCTCAACTGTTGAGTCTTTAAAGTTAGGAAAAGATGCGACACAGAGGACACAAGCCTGGGTAATTGATATTGGTGGCAAAACAATTCATATGCCTTTACACTGCGCCAACCTCTACACTGTACTGCGCTATATTAGCTAACGTCATATACGATCTCCTACATTGCCATTGAGTCTTGCCAATCAATGTACATATCTGCATATTGTGTAAGCTGTGACATTCTGGTTTTGCTTTTTGTCTTTGTAAGCATTCCCTCTAGTTATAGGTTTAGACCACACAAACTGTAATCCCATCATGGGACAAATTCGACAGTTTTCTGAATTAAAATGACACTGAGTAGGCTAGACTAGTATGACCACAGATTTAGTCTCACCATTTTCTGAAAAAGCCCAAACTGCGAGTTAATCCCAAAAAACGGGTGTCTAAATGAGCACGACTCACTGCGGCCTGTCATTGTCTTCCTTGTACGCGCTCCTCTCTCTGATCTCTCTGCTTGTTTGGCTTTTTGCATCAGTTCCTGTAGAGCTTCTCAGGCTTACTTTATTGAGATGAACAACTGAACTGAACAGCCCTTTCTTCCCATCTCCGCCTACACTGTTTGATTTACAAGCCTGTTTGAATAAATAAGAGTACAGAGGGAGAATTTCATTTGTGTTTGAATGTTGGCAGTGTGGACAAACAGCCATGTAAACGTAATCAAGTAAGTGGGGCTGAATTCGATTATTGACTATGTCAGTTGGCTATTTGAGTTCCCATTTCCATCATTGGATCATGAGATGATGATAACAAACTAAAATCCTTAAGTGACAGGGTTGTATTATGGAGGACAGGAAAATGAAATGGGAAAGGGAAATATCATTATTGTCAGCAATTGTTCTTATATTTTGCATTCAGCTTTGAATTGAATCCTGATTCATCACTTTTTTCACACAAGAAAACTAAATGCAGTTACTGATCTGCATCACTTCAGTTACGCCGTTATAATTCCACAACAGACAACAGAGAGACGCCATTATTATTTGTTCACAATTCACGACGCATTATGATGATGTATTACACAGCTCCATCTGAAACATCAACAAAACCTAAGTGGCCACTGTAAGTGGGCCACTGATGCACTGTAATCCGATCGTCTTCTCGGCCTGATTCATTGAGGCGTTTTTTTACTTTTTTTACACAGAACAGTTTCGTGTTTATCAGCCACAATTGAGATGAAGTTATCTCACTTAACTCAGCATCCAGGAGAACTACAGACCCCAAGTACACAGTGACATCCACATCCATGATTGTTGACTTGCTTTATTCACAGAGAGGACAAGAGAGTAGCTTGGATTGACTCATTAATCTCTTGGTACAGGTGGAAATGGGTTTACACAAATCAAGGTAAATGCAGATTGTTTTTCCTAATGTCAGCAAAGCTATTTGGGGACCAATTGTCTTATCAAACTGTTTTGTCAAAGGTTACACAAGCCTTTAAATTACATTGTCAGCATTTATACCAGTTGTTGTTGGTGGAATGGCGCTCATTTCTCCTGCTTTAAACCCTGTCTGGCTGCTGCCTCCATTTGCTACGCTGCCATAAAGTCTCCAAAAGGGGAGTAAAGTGATGAAGACAGGCTGCTGGAGGAGCCGCAGGAGCATTTATCTGAATGAAATGGAAAGTCTCCTGACAGGTAAATGCCAAAGCCGCTGCGTAGTAAACCACGGCATCACAGTTTGCTGCATAATAAAGTCACTCCCACGCATCTGATACTCTCACTTGACATCAGTGGTACAGAATATCATTTTTTAATCTTCATATGCTAATAATTAAAGCTGAACGTCTTGACTCAACCTTGCTTCATTGGCTCCACTCTTTTCTGCTTGAATTGAGATGCTCTTAATAGAGTGGAGGATTGAAGTGGGCACTGTGAGCCAGGATATTGGGAACAAATTGACAAGGCCGTCTATTCTGACTCACTCTTCATTTAGACCCGACTGATCCAGACCAGCTGGCTGGCAGCCAATTTATCTAGGAGACGATGAGACTGAGGGAGGTTCAGGTCTAAACGATTCCAGAGGACATCCTGAAATGTGATGACGTCCGGTAAAACTACACTTTTCTTTTTTAAAGCTCTCTACCTTTGCCCAGGTCTGTTCATCCATCAATGAGCAACCCGGTCTCCTAAACATTGCTTTTTAATTCACAAAGTTTGCATGGGCTGAGATCTTATGTTGAAAATGTAATGCCAGCTACAATGAATGTTTCTTGTGTTGTGATGTATGTTGAACATATCTTTTATTGTTGTTTTTTTAATCACAATATCTGCTTCTGTCAACTGCCGGCATGGTTGTGTTTGTATTCATCTTGCCAGGAACATATGCCAGGAATCAGATTATGTAAACCTGAAAATCCAAATAAACAGGTGATGTATCGTCAGCCTTCAGGACCACCACTGCTGTATGCCAAGTCAAGAAATGTATGACAGGCACTAAGGGGAAAATTGCACATCTCAAAAGTTGAGTTGCTTTCTGTAAAAAAAAAGAAAGTTTGCCACACTAAGAGTGTTGTTCAGATTGATTTAGCCTCCAGTGAATCATTCTTGCACTGCTTACACTGCCATTATTGGCAGTGTGTGTTCAGGTAATTTACAGAAGCCATTTGTCTCTGCACTGAGGCTACGCAGAGAGAGCTAAGCTTGCGTGTGTGGGTAGGAGGAAGAAGGCAACTAGCCGGAAAAAGCCGCTGCCGGACTCGGAGTGGGAGGCTCAGCTCAGCTCACTGAAAGCCGAATGTAGCACTGCAGACTCGGTGATCAATGATTTTTAAAAATGATTCTTTTGTTTGTTTGGTTTTTTTTGTCCAGCACTAATAGGTATCTGGTAACTGGGGACTACTTATGGTCCATGTAGCTTTTCAGCCACATCTAAAATGTGCGTTCAGCTCATTAATGAGGCCAAATGAGCTCAAACACAGGCTGCCTCAGTGCCCTTCCCAAATGGCATACACACACGCGCACCTCCTCACTAAGTGAAACAAATGCAGCATGTTTTCGCACTCCCCCCCCCCCCCCCGGCACATCTACAAATGCAGCGCTCAGGAGACTGAGGAGAGGCACTTCCATCCACACAGCTGTCTGTTTATTTGCATATTAAATTGCTACGGTATGACAGATCAACTATTCTGAAGAGGTTGGTGCACACCCTCTATGCCAACAGCTGTCTACTTAACTGGGGCACCTGACGACACTCGCTGGCTGAACAAGTTCAGTTAAATGTCGCTAATCTGCCCATTCGATTTGGAGAGCGGTGCAAGTGGAGCGTTTGGCCCGAGGGTGGGGGTGCATGCAGGAAAGGTCAGTAGGTCGCTGATATCATTAGAAATCACCCTGTTTGGACCGTGCATACCCATACTCAATCGTATAATACTCTAATGGGTACTTGTTAAGACATCTTCCTCTGAACCGGATGAATAGACAATTCAACAAATGGACTCGCTGACTGACCAATATCAGCATCCTTGGACTTTGCTGCTTGAGTGGATAAAAAACAGATCAGCATTCCTCAGAGGATTGTATATGACTAGTTTTCTCACTCCATCATAACAACTTATTGTAGAGGAAGGAAAGGTTACATATTTCAAAAGTTTATTCCAAAGATATTTGCACTGTTTGGAATATTACTGTACAAATTGATTTTTTTCAAAAACTTTTTTCATTAAAAGAAAAACAAAGTTAAACAAAGAGGATGGCACGGCGGGGTTCAGCCTGGCATACTAGATTTACACAGAAACAATAACATTAAGAATTTAAGATGGTACATTAAAAAAACATGAAATCAGAGCCACTCACACTCGACCATTCACCAGGTGATGTCAGTTAAGTCCCCGAGGGCCTTAGGGGGGACATTGGGATTGGGCCACAGTGCATATATGGTGTGGGAGGAGCAAAGACTGTTTAAGATATGGACGTAACACCCATCACCATCACCTGTAGGTTTCTGAAGAGCCGTTGTGAAGCTCATAGTGGGTGGATCCAGCCTTCGCCATCTTGGCAGTGATGACACAGCCAAACTCCTGGCTAATCCAAAAATGGGCAAAGAGGGAGGATCATCGTAGAGCTGAGGCGGGCAGAGCAGACAGCCACCTGTCTCCCCCGTTGTTGTGAACGGGGAAATTAGCTATCGAGACCAAAACCAGTTTTGTACCAGGCTGTAAACATGTTTATATCTGCTGTAAAGTTGGGCACTTTAGCATTGGGTGTCTACGGGGATTGACTCGATTTTGGGGCCAGCTTCAAGTGGCCATTTGAAAAACTGCAAAACTGCTTTTGGCACCTACGCGTTGGCTTTATTCCTCAGCACCGGAGGTTGCTGCTTGGGTATTGAGCTGACGGTATAGGAAAGGAGCTGTTGTTTTACAACCCAGATAAGATACACTAGTTAAATACTGAGCAAATGGGGAATTGGTAGATCATAAATGTATCCCTCCACCACGTCTTTGACCTACTTACAAGATCACAAGCTAAATCTCGAACTCCAATAACAAAGCACCATTGTATTTCTGTGATCAACCACACTAAGTTCATTTTAATATCATCCTTTTCTGTTTCCAATTACAAGCCCAAAGCATTTCCGTTATCAAAATAATCTAAAATCTCTTGCCATCGCTTAGTTGCTCACGGTTATATCACGGGTCCCTGGTGGCTTCCAGCTCATTGTTTGTTGGGACTTGGAGTTGTTAGTTTTCTGAATGTTAACAATGACCTGCCAGTCATCACTGCTGATCAGAGTGCCGAACGAAGCTTTGCCTTCCTCTCTCTACCCTCGAGTCTGATTTCCAGCTCCCCAGGCAATTACAGCTCATTTGGCTGCATGCAAGGGAAACTGCACTGCCCTACTTCTCAGTCTCTTCAGCTCAGCTGAAGTTTGGAGACACATTTTACTTAAAAAGGATCTATTCTATTCCTCTGCATTCCATTCTATACCATACTGTCGCATAGTCTGGTCATATTATCTATGCTCAATCAAAGCCCGAAAAACAAATGTATTTCTTCAGCAAATGATCTCTCTCTAGCAGAAAAGAGACGCCCAAAATATCAGCCTTTGTATCTGTGCAGACGGTGTTGAGTTTGCACTTCAACGCCACGCAGTATTAAAATGCTACGCTCAAAGATTAAGGAGTTGATATGCAGAAGAGAGAATTCAGCAGAAGCACAGTGGGGCTACAGGCTTGTCATGGAGCCGGTGTTACAGAACACAAAGAGTCAGGCATTTTCCGTTTAATCGCAAAAGGTTTATGTGCTGTCTTTGTTCCACCGGCTGTGGTTTGTATGTCTTTTCCAAAACTTTTTTTTTCCTTTTGTAAGGTTCTGTGTTGTTCACCTAAGAGCTGTTGGTCCTCTTGATGCATGAGAAATCAATGATGCTGTTGAGAATCTGTCTGAGTTTATCTCCAGGCCATGATCCATATTAGCTACCCTCCTGTGCCCCTGCACCGTTATTGTAATGATCTGTCATTTTTAAGAACTGCAGCCATTTGTAAAAGCGACGTCCGATTGATCAATGTTGTTTACAAATTCAGCAGGTAGGCTGCAAAATTATTCCTGGTAAATCATGCAGCCCTCTTTCACCCCGCGAGATCCCCACATAGACACTGTCACATGAGGGAGGAAGTCGGGGGGGAGGGGGGGGGGTGTAGAAGAGCTGTCTGCGGTGGGGTCATCTCTCTGTATTCTCAAATGTCTCCGAATTAATGTGGACGGCTTCCGACAGTGCGAGAGGCTCACTCCGGTTCATCTCTCACCCCACGAGAGTGAGTCTTGACCAAACTGTCACTTTTCAACACAGTTCTGCGTGAAGACGGTCACACTCTCTGACCTCGACCATGTCAGCCCGGCTCACTGCCGAATTATTCTGAGCGTGCGTTTAGTGGCGTGCCGACGGAAAGCCAAAGGATCCTCAGCGACGAGGATAAAACTGCTTTTTTTAATGGATTTGATATGGAGATGTTTTGAATTTAACATTCTACTTGCAAGATATCAACCTTTATGCGCTCCTACCTTTCTGTTGAACACGATTTCAAAACCCCTTTTCCTTCTTCCTATACATTTGCAATTATAAGTGAAATAAAACCTCCATATGAGAATATCAGGAAATACTTCCCGGTCATGCATCACTGTTCATCAGTAGCACATCTCAAAGAAGGATTCTAACTTTGATTGACCTGGTCGAGGTCAAAAGATGGGGGGTATCAGTGTATTCCTCAGATATGAATTGTCAAAGCCTGAAGGAAAAAGTCTCTTAACAATGGCATGAAGAACCTCAGGTTCATGTTGCCTGGCAACAAAGAGTCTCTGAAAAGATTTGAATGCAGCTCAGACATGGCTAAATGAAAAGCTGCTTGAGGTAAATATCTGCCTTAGCTGCGTCTTCTCCGTGATGTTCTTTAATTATAAAGCGGTCGGGCTGCTGAGTATGGAATATGCAGGCTGCATCAAAACCAGAACAATTTGGCTAATCTTTCCACCTCACCTCAGTCGCTCACGATGAAGCAACTCCACTTTATTTCACGGAAGCTGGAGTTAAGGTAATTAGCTGTTGGTTTAGGAAGCTTAATTAGTATTGTTTAATTACCTTGGTTGGATGTAACGCTCTACTTACACTTAGTGATTTGGCAAACTTACTTTGCAGTTCATCACAATCAAATGAAACAAATACGTTTCTAATTGTGTATCGAAATGCAATGTATAGGGACTCATTAGCTTGTTTGAGGTTACAGAGCCAGCATCTCGATCATTACAGAGCTAACACTGTATTCAGATCCTGAAAGTCATTCGGAGTTTGGCATCTGGCTGTGAGGGGGGGATTTTGTAGTGACTGAATTGATAGTCTGAGGATATATATACTCTACTGGAAACTGAGCAAACGCAGACGAAACCTTCATCAGCCTACAATAAAAAGGGAAATCAATCATTTGCTTACAAGCAACAACAAAAAAGATAGGAAAAAAACCCCACAAAGGATAATTTGAAGTGATGAAATGTGGAGAAAACCATCTTCACGCACAGACCGATCCGCCCCCGTATTTATATTCCAACCTCCTCAACCATACTGACAAATCACCTATGACTGCATGCAGAGTGAATCCAGCCTCCCCCTGCTGAGCCGCCCAGAGCTTTATTACACACAGGGAGTCGGTCTCGGCGATCTATGCTGAGCAGGACACTGCATGTTTTAACTCCTGCCCTGTAGTCACACCAGCCGCATGGAATTCTCCATTCACTGCTCATTGATGCAATTAGAAAGGAATTAACATGAAATATGCATGCTGCCCCGAGAACCATCACAGAAGGCAGAAAGTTTGGGTCTCCACTTGAGTGCCAAAGGGGCTTGAAGACAGACATTGTAATGGAAAAGAGTTGGCACCCGGAGACTTTCCCCCCCTCTCCGATTATTCCTCATTCTTCTGTGAAGGAAAAAGAAGAGCACATGTGAATAGATTCCTCACTGCCAGGGTTTTATTTGACTCAACCAAATTGGAAGCCTTACAAAACAATTGGTGTGCTGACGAATACCATCCGCCATCCTCTGAACTGGTGCCAGTGTTCTTCATCATTATATGACATAATTATCTCTCTTTCTTCTTTCTTCTGCTGATAATGCTTGGTCAGCAGAAGCAGCGCCAGCCGGCACGTGTGTCAGATAGCATCTTAAGGCTCCTGGTCTCCCATCTGCCAGTTCCTTATTATATCCTACCTCCAATTGAATTTGTACATAGGATCTTATCTACATTTCCATTAGCCTTGGGCTGAGGCTTTGCCAGGATTGCTAATTGGATACACTGACCAGGGCGGGTTCGCTGTCTATTTCTGTTGCTCAGGTCTGTCTGGCGTTTCCCAGGCAGACAGTGTGCACTATTATAGTTCTCTTGCAGTTCTTTATCTCCTGATACTTTACTTGTGGCGCGTATGTTTCTGTACTCCTGCAACTCAGCAAACAGCACTCCATTAAGCGATAGACGTGATGTGTAATTTCCCTCTCTGAACCAGCCCGGTATTGTACCAAATGAATTGCCTCTACAACACTTGCAGGAGTTCTGATGGCAATTCCACACTATTTACCACTGTATAAACTTCATGAGCTTTTGTTTGCAAGTACAGAAAAAAAGAGCGAGTTAAGAGTTAATTCCTTTACCCAGCCCCGTAAACAGAATCAAATCGAGACCGCCTGAGCTCTGTGGTGCAGAAAGCAGCAAAACTGGAGGTTATAGCCGACAGTGTTGGATCAAGGTAACGCTCTATTGGTAACCAATTTGTATTTCTCTGTGATGAATGGAGCTACACGTTGGAAGCATATTCATCTGCTTCTCTTTAAGCTTGGTACAGAGAGAAAGGTGCAAGAAAATACTGACAAAAATTCCAGTTTTCGAAATCTGATGAGTAGACCGGGGCAATAACACGCTCTGATTAAGCACTGTGTTCCTGTCCTCCGTTCCCGCCTCATTACACCAGTCGGCTGTATCATTTAGTCTTATTTGGAGAGGCAGATTTGTTTTAAAGAGGTGGCTGGTGAGTAAATGCAAAGCTTGGATGCTCACAGCTATGTGTTTACTCCTTCAGAAGTGTTGCGTAATGGTGATGTTCTCCACTAGATGGCACAGGATCTACTCACTGTGCAGCAGCAGCAGAGGAGGGGGCTGCTCTCAATTCAGCGACAGGAACCTATATCCACACAAGACACTGCAATCCAATTTCAAACCTTTTGTGTACAGCTAACTTAATTCTTCCTATCTTACTTGTGGATGAAGAATCATTCTGTCAGAATGCAGTATCTGTCATACCCAGTTCCCACCAAAGAAAAGATGAATCTCTGTGACCTTTATTGCAATGGACAACTGATCAGTCAGTTTTTCCGGCCAGCTCAGATTGAGATTTGTGCTCCTTTTGTTAGATTTAGTGTGTGTAGCAGAGAGGAGGGAGCTTGTCAGAGCTGTTGCTGACGCCGGAGAGCCCGCTGCAGGAAAAGGAAGGCTTTTCACACAGAAAGCACAGTCTCGTGCACTCTTCTCTCTGCAGACGACTCTGTGCATTTTAGACAAACATCTGGAACAAGCTGCCACTACATTGCTTTTACTTTCAGCCCCAACAATCTAGATTAACCTTGTCAGAGTGTGAGGCACTCACAGGGGCATGGTCCTGCTGTATGAATTTGCTAGAGGGAAAAGAAAAGTTTTTCTTTTACTTTAACATGGCTGGGGCCGCGAAACAAACAACCTCTCCTTGTTAACAATGCAGCATGGCATCCAAGCCGTGAGAGTTCACTGTGTCCTGTGGCTATTTCTGTGCCAGATGTGTCGAGCACTCTCTCAAAGATCATGACCATATGAGCAGATGCTTCATGCTCATGATTGCAGTGGTGGAGTCTGTTTGGTGGACTATTGGGTTTTTGGCCGAGGGGAACAAAACAAATTGACATGTTTATTCAATTACTGATTGGACTGGCTGAATTTTCCCACTTACAATTGTCGACATCAATCACCACCTCCCCTTTCCCTTCTGGTTTTAGCTTTTCATGTGCTCGCCTCCAAAAGTGCCTGGCAATAATCCTTTGGTTAGTATGCAGCAGTTTACAGGCTTGGTGCTGGAATCTGGGGAGACACACTTGAGTCTGCAGGTGTTTTCCTGCTCCAGCTAAGTAAGCCTCTGCTCTGTCTCGTGTAATTAGGAGATAATGAACCCCCGCCTCCCTCAACTCTGCCGAGTCGTCTGACACTGTTGAACTGTCAAATCTACACGGGTGACTCCGACAGATCTTCCCCGCCACTTCACTCAGCTCTTGACTTCAAACTTGTCAAGATGTCTTCTTCTCGGCATTCCTTGAAAGAAGAAAAGGCTCGATTTATTAGCTCTCCATGTAAAATTAAACCTCGCAGAGAAATGTTGGCAAACATCCAGAATAAAAAGATATGAATGTTATGCTATTACTTCAGAACTTAATTATTTCATTACTTGGTTAGTAGAATTTCTGATGATTTTTAAACAACCAGTGCTACTTGTGGTAGTGTTTCTAATCAATTCAGCCATGTTGCTCTCTGCTGTTTGGTTCCAGGTGTTTGGAAGTCAAGACTGTGGGTTGAAGTCGATAATTCGGGAACGAGCTTGACGCCTCAAGGATATACTGAGACCAGCAACAAGCACAACAGCTGTCACAGAATCTGTCTGCCTGGTAAGACAGCGCAGGACCAATTTGGACACACTTTGTGCTCAACTCACCACTCGGCTCAGAAAGCAGCCATCAGCAATTCTTCTGCTGGGATGATGACAAGCAAACCAACAAAATGAGTACGGAGCAATAGGAACATTTGATTCAGTAATGGTGCATATGGCAGAAATGGATTATGTTGCTCATTTCTTTTTGAAGGAGGTCCATAAACAGAGCCTGTTCTAAAAGAAAACAAACATGCACCTGTCAAGGAGAGTAAGGGACTGCGCTTAGAGGCGTTGTTGTTGTTTTTTTGACTCCGCACGAAACTCCCCCGTTACTTTATTCACCCTGGGGATGATTTAAACACACTTTGAAGATTTGATTTTTAACATGAGGATACTCTGAACCATCCCCGTTTGTCTCTGCAGGAGCCTCCTCCTAAACAGAGGACGTTTTCGCTGGGTTGCTAATGTGGATACGGATTGAATCCTTAATACATATTGTGCATATCAGGAATTTATTTTGCAAGTTGTCACAGACAGCTGGTGGATGTGACAAAGGACAGATTGAACCCTCGCTAATGCAGTCACATGGCACTCACCTGAGGGCCATCCACCACAAGGATGCCTACTTGTTAATGTAATACCAACGACTCATGTTATTCTCTGTCCCACACTATTAATCTTGCAGGCTGAACCAAAGTAAAAGCTGGTATAACTCACTGATGTATAAAACTCTAATCTGTGTATGGCAGAAATAAAACACTACACTGAGGCAGACGTGGACTTTTGAGCATTGAAGTACCATGTCACAAATACAGTAATCTCTATCAACAGATCCGGCATTTACAGGTCGAATCTGTGGGCAACACGACAAGATCGGTCGTCAGACCCGACAGCAAACGGGTTCCGAGATCGCAAATACAGTGTAATGAATGCAGTACAGTCACACTACAACACAGGGATCAGAGTGCCGGGTGGGCTTTTTCATAGACCTGAAGCAAGAGTGTGTTTTTACCGAGCACTCGCACTGAAAGACACATTGACTTTAAGTGGAGGCTAGAAATTGTGACCTGCCACAGCGGGGGTGGTTTGCCTTTACTCAGGGTAAAGCTAATGTGATAGACTATATTTACAGAGCCATGAGACCCTACAGCTTTGTATTGAGTGCAAAGCTCCATTTGGACTCACCTGCACAGTGTTAGCGAAAATTGAGATCCCACAACAGCTTTTTCCTGTTTTTGTGAGTTTGTCCTGTCAAAGGTTTGTCTTTTCTGTTTCCTCAGTTTCTCTCGAGGCCAAAGTGCAGCAGCTTCTCGCACTCTCCTGGAAATCTCCCAACAGCTTGGGTGTCATTCATTCAGCTGCATAGTGTTTAAAGTCCTGTCATATTACAACTCTCTCTTCAGTATTTACCGTGCAGTTTAAATATACAGCAGGTATCTCAAAATGACCTGTGAATGGGGAGATACTATTTTGATCTTTCACATAAATACCTACACATAAATACTTTAAATACATTATTGATCCGGCAACCCTTGTGTTTGCTGCAACCTGCTGCAATCTGTTTCAGGTAGTTTGCAAAATGAATCAGGTGTCATCCCCCAATGAGCTTTGACTAAACAGAGCACTCGGATTTAATTTAGAGATGGCGAATGTTAAACATTTACGTGCACATCTAAGAAGAGACTTATCACATCAGCTTTTCTCTCCCTTTACAATGAGCCTTGACTTTGGGGCTGCAAACAAAGGAGTGAACGCAACCACATCCGTCGACAAAAATGTAGATTTATCTGAAAAACAAAATCTGCCGGCATGAGAGAGAGAAAGGACACATTTTTGGGGATTGGTAGACCAGAATGCACATCACACATAGATCAGGTCATTTCAACATACCATTTCAATAACATAAGTGTGTTAGCGTTTGTGTCCAATCCTAAATCTTGCAGGTTATCTCTTTTCTTCTTCTATCGTAACTTGTTTATTTGTGTGTGTCCAGTATTATAGTTTTACCGAGTCATTTGGATAATGAGGAGTAAAACAGCGAAATGGAGTGATGTGAAGAAGTACTCAGGGTCAGTGAACCTGCTTCTTGAAACAAGAGCTCAGATATCCTCGTGTTTCCTTAAAAAAGATATAATGATTTGTAAACGAAATTAGCTTGTATGCTGTTTGTATGCTTCTGCAAAAGTTTGCTGTCAACATGTTATTATATTATACATTCATTTTCCCTACAATATCCGCTCTTGTAAACTAAAGCAAGAATAAGTTGATATGGTCATGTTCAGGTTATTCAAGCACCTGCTTAAGGTGAGGGAACCTTCTTTAAGTGTACGATTCACCTGATATCTGATGCATTGGAGTTTTACTTAAGTATCAAACCCACAGGCTTTCCAAATCCTTAAAAGGATACTTTTATGTGTCTAAAATATTTGTTTTGCTGCCCCTTGTTCATAGCATTACATTGCTGGTATGCATCGTCCCATGCTGGTACTCCTGTCTGCTTCCCCAAACTGGAGCTGTGCCGACCGTCATCTACTGATAATACAATGACTATGAATAAGGACCTCATTCAACCCGACTTCAAGACACCCGAACCATCCCTTTAACCAATTATTTGAATAACCTAACCTTTTTTTAAATTTTATTTTATTGTAAGACAAGAGACAATACATAAACATAACAACAAAATGACGACAAAAACAATGAGATACAGGCCATATAGTCGGTGTATGGGAGAACGATTTCGGAGTGTGTGTGTGTTTGTGTGTGCGTGCCTAAACCCTTTGAAATGAAAGAAAAGACCATAAGAAAGCACATAAATGAAAGGACAAATTTAATTAATTACCAAATAACAAAATAAAATAACAAAAACATTAATGAAATCAGGGGCAGTATCGCCCCCACCGTCCACTGGCAGCAAACCACGACCAGGGCACCGTCAGTAGGATCAGTCAGGCCGGGTCAACCGGGTTAAATATTATTCCATTCATTTATTTATTGTTTTTTTTATTGTAATTTGAATAGCCTAACCTTAACCACACATGCCACATAGGGCGTCTTGTGCTTCATATGCCCATCCCATAGAACAGGACATCAACGGTGAACGTTAAGTGGTTGCAATTGATAGAAATGACACCCCCCCCCCCCCCCCCCCCCCACACACACAAAAAGCACACCCATGCACATTTTGGGGTGACTAAATGGCCCATTCCTATGTTATCATTTGGGTATTTTAGAAAACAAGGGTGTCTATGCATTAAGGGAATCCACCTTTTAAAGGTTGTGGTAAAGGGCAGCAGCCACAGGGGTGGGCAGGGCCCCAGCTGATATTGACAGCATCTCTAAGTGATGTCTCCAGATCCTTCATACATTATTCATGCGTTGACTGGGGGGACGACTCTCCCCAACTAGACTTCCCTCAGAGATTTCACACCGGCCTATGTCTGTGTCAGCTTCGTTTAGACTAAAGACCGCACCTGGAGAGAAAATACACTATATTTATCTTATGTTTATTTATTGAAAGATAGCATTCAGAATAAATCAGGAAACTTCCTCTGGTTCTTTGGAACAAAACAATATAAATCAGTCAAAATTAAGAGGTCCACTGTTAAAGCAAACTCTCGTAAAGTGTAGACAATTATAATAATTTTAGATCTGTAGTTCACAGTTGGGATACCATTATGAACACAAGTCTTTGAAGGTCACCACTGTGCTAATTAATGTAGATAAACGAATAAATAATCTGCTCTTATCTCTGACACCTGGTAATTATGTATAATAGTTAAAAATTGCTTTCATTTAACATGCTAATTAAAGGCTTAGCATTTATGGCTGTGCCTCAGAGGCTGATTTTGTTAAAGAAACACAGCCTAAATAATGTTTTGGGCAATTTGGTGCCTAGGCCTATTTCTTCAGATCAATGTTAGTCTTTCATCAATTGATGATCTTTTAGCTGCCACGCAATTATTCATTTATCTCAACAAGGGTGATGGATACAGTTGACCTTCTCCTCCTAATGAAATGCTATTTGTACTGCCAGACTGTGCACAGAACATCTTGATGTTCTCAGAACTGTGCTTGTTTGCTGCTGTAATTTCCTCCTTTTTCTCAGTTCTGCTTTCAAAGGTTTAAAAGAAAAAGGGGATAGCTTCACAATAAGTGACAAGGACATACAGTCCAGATGTAGTAGATGTGCTTCTGGCAGCAGATTTTCTGTAGCATGCTAAAATATATATATCTAATTGCAATACTATTTTGTCCTCCACACACTAAAGAAGATTATGATACTAAGTACTGCTGTATACATGTGCCACTCCCTATCTCGTTCCTGATTAGTTATAAATTGGTCGTTTTTAATTCTTAATAACTGTTGATGTGTGCTGTTGGTGCTCAGTAAATAAATAGCTATTCCGCACAAAAGAAAAAAGGGAGCAAATCATGCTCACCCCTGATCATGCTTTTTTGCCGCCGATACTAAATGCCAATCATTGATAATCCATATTGACAGATACAGATCCCTTTATTGTTTGATTATAGCAGCTGGACCACAAAGTTCCAGGCTATTTTTTTTTTCCCGTCCCAAAAATCATTTCAACCGCTCAGAAGTCAGTTTAAACCATCAAAAATTCTGAATGTTATTCTTTTACTTTGTTATAGTAATTTATAGTGAGACACACTATTCAAATAATAAGGAAATAAAATGTTCTTTTTATTGATTATAACTAATCTTGTCATTAGTAGTTTTAATGATGTATTATAAGATGCTTAGAGGTATTGTAAACAAATCATAATTCATCTCTAATATCTATTTATGTTATCTCCCTTAAACAACTGATTTATTCAAGTTTCTCACCAAAAACTACATTTTACGAGGTTACATGTGAACACGTCAATGATAACGTTATAATTTACCTTCGCCCAATACTCATTGTCAAAGAACAGAGCCTGAACGCTCCATAATGTAACTGAATGGAACCTTCGTTCTCCTGTGAATTTAAAAACGGATTGGTTGTTTACAGATCAACAGTGACTCGTTAGCACTGCTAGCATGCTCATGTTTAACAGGTATAGTGTTTACCATGTTCACCATCTTAAGTTAGCACGATAGCATGCATTTGCTAACTAGCACTAAACACATGGTATATATGAGGCTGGTGGGACTGTTGTTAGTTCTGTAGGTATTTTAAAAGTATTGGAGAAACTGACATTTTGACATTATGGCGCTAGAGGAAAAAGTCAGGGCATCAAAGTTACTGTAATTCATCTTGAGAGGAGCATGAATGTCGGTACCATATTTCATGGTGATTCATCCAGTAGTCATTGAGACTCACTCATTTCACTCAAAGTCACCAATAAAAACCTCATCAAGGTGCACAATAAAAAGTTAGGAGACCACCAAAGTCATCAGGATTAATCTGGAGCAAAGTGGATCGACAGATTGACGGACTGAAACTGCCATCCTGAGAGCCATGCTGTTAGCCTCCAGTTTAATTCATATTTTACTTGCATTTTAAGAGGTTGTGAAGTCTGTAGAAAGGTGAACTAAAATACAAATTGCTATCAGGCATGGCATATAAATGAGAAGTATTATTACAAAATAGTGTTTATAAATCAGGTACAAATGCCACATATTGATCCTGGGATTGCATCTAAGAATTATAACTGATGAATGATGAATAGAAGGGGATTCCATTAAATGTAATAAAGATTAATTCATGTTCTGGTTTTGCCAAGATGACATGGATAGACTTCAATCAAGCGCTGAGTCAGCTGTCAAGAGTATAGAGGTTGTGTCAGGCCTGAAACAGAGGTGACCGTCAGATAAATGGAAGATGTCCTGGCTGTAAAGTTTTATGCGCCATTCTTGGTAATGGTCTGTCCAAGAGATGTAACTGATGGAACAATTTCCACATACACAACAAAGGGAAATCATGCTGAACTGTGCTTGGATCCAGCCATCTTCGTACCCATATTACCACATCATATTTTGAAGTAGAAAAATGATTCAAACTTTGAAAGGCTCCTGAGGCTTGGATCTGTACCGTGCTCAATCAGCTTTTTGATAGCTAGCATGCTTCTTTTTTTCTTACAAAGCAGCTACTGCTGTTAATACTGGTGATTAGCACTAATGGTTCTACCCAAAGTGCTGGTACTGGACTATCACTGCCACAAATACCATCACCGAAAGTGCTTCAGGTACTCTTGGATGAAAGCTACTATCACATCCAGTATCTGGCAACCACGCAGCGCTCCCTCAAGTCCACTTGGCAAACACCCAGAATCAGAAAAACTAATTACTGGGACAGGCGCACTCACAATGTATGTGGAATTATCTGGTTACTGTGGTATTCCGGGAGCATTTTTACCCTCAGCCCACCTGTGGTTTCTTTTGCTGATATGCCTTACCTTATATGTTCTCATGAAGGTATTATTTATTAAGAAACAGAAAATCATATTTTAGTTTGAGACAGATGTAACTTTCAGTTGTATGCTTCATTTTAAATTGGCAAAATCTAGGTCAAGTAGTCGTGTAAAGTTCAAATATCTTGAGAGGTGACAAAAACGGAGGGCCTCATTCAACATCTTCTTAAGTTTGTTCTTAAATTTGGTGAATGTCAGAATCCTCGTGAAAACTGCACAAATGGGTTTATTAAGGAAAACAGTTCTTTAGAATGATTGGTGAATAAGGCTCTGACTCCCTGAGATGTCGTCTACCTCAGCAAAGCTATCTTACTATCTAGATTCCAGTCATCCTAATCATTTAAATCTGAGCTCAGGCCAACAGAGAAGATTTCATTTAAAACCAGTTGTTGGTATTCTTGTCACAGGTGGGAAATCTTTACCAGATAATCATGAAGGGATAAATTAAACACAGTGAAATCCTAAGCTGCATCATTAACAGCAGAGAGCACTGCTCTGTCCAGATATTGATGTAATGTCACAGACCAGCGTCTGTGATAAGCATGAAAGCTAAAAAAAAAGAAAACTCTTTTCCAAAAACAACACAATGACTGTACATTTTCAGCCATACTGTTTGCACGTCACCCAGCCTTATTTTTCTGCTTGGCTGAGTGAATCCTCTTTCATTGCACTGGTGGACACTTCCTTTGTCAGAGTGATGGGGCATTAAGCCAGTCCTTCTCTGTCCTGGAGCAGCCGCTGGTGCTTCTGTGCATCAGATTTCCTCTCTAATCTGTTTCTTCCTTCATCTCTCTGTGGGACCTGCACTTCTGTGCTGTTGATGGAAGGAAAGGACCTGAGACAGAGAGAGAATGGAGCCTCGCTGCATTGAAGGTTGGGAACAAAAGGCCTGCCATCGTCTCAGTCCCCTTGTATCTTGCCGCAACTCTTTAATGGCTATTCTGGTGGCTGTAGGCTGTTATTTCCCATTCACCCCCCTTCGCAGCTGTACAGGCCATTATCAGATCCAGATTCAGCTGTTTTCATCTCCCTTTATTGTAAAAACATGAGCAAAGTGGGCGCTGAAATGCTTACCAGGCACAATCACAAATGGCTGCTAATGCTGGGAGGTGTCGTAATGTTGTTGTGAAAATGAGGTAAAGCTCATTGTTTCCACACCATTTGAAGAGACCAGTACTGACCATCGAAACGAATAATTGACGATTGGGTCCCTTTTTGATGATTGATTGAGGTGCTGTTACCAGTATGTGGCCGTCTGATCTACAACATCCCTCTTGGTAAGCTAACATTTAACCTAGTGATCGATATAGCAAAGAAACCTTAAGGAAACGATCGTGGTTGACTTTAACTTCACAGTGTAACGACTGAAGTGACAAAAATAAACGTGACATAATAAAACATTTACCTTTAGTTTCACACAGGCCACAAACAGCGGGCTCCTGGTTGATGTCCCTGGGCCGCCCGCCCTATAAGCAGATTCTCACGCACTACACTACGTCATGTGCTCTTACCGTCCACTAATGCCGGGGGAGGGTTTACATTGAAAGCCCGGTGTGTCGCATACAGTCGCGAAGGTGAGCCATCGGTGTGTCCACCTCCACTGCCGAGGGGTATTTGACGAGCTGGGAGTGAGAAAGGGCTGGTTAAACAGGGGGAAAACCTTGAACATGAACCCTTTTTGAGCTCGATGTTACTGCAGTCGGGGTCATTGTCACCGGAGGACATTCAACATATTCCGCACAAAATACTCCAGCCAATCACATTCTAATGAAGTGGAGGGGAAATGCTTCGTCTTTCAACATTTTGCATAGTCCTGTCACAAAAAGCATTTTAAATTTCACAGATTTCCTCCTATTAGCGAGAGACTGTTTTAAACCTCACAGTGCCTTTCATGATGAAATAGAGTGAAATGACAATAGTTTTAATGGTCTTTCGGAATCTACATTAGCCATATGCCAGATTGCACTTCCTTAGTATGATGAGTCATTAATACAATGTCTCCAAACTGAAATTGCATCATCCTTAAGCTTCAGTAGGCTGTAATCTGTGGCAATTACACTCTTTCCAGTGACTTGTTAATGAATAGGTGGACAAGTCGAGAACTGCCACAGTTGGAGAGGGCTCATGATTGTGCAGCATGGGTGACCTCGGTCAAACACCACTGAGATGCTGGTGCCCAGCTACAGACAACTCACCCGACCACACACTGAGGAAGGAGAAGGTTTTCTCATAGTCAGGTTTATTTTAGCCTTTGCTCTGTACTGTACAGTCTTATCATATGCCGTTATTTAAATTCCAAGACTGATTCATAAACTTACTACAGGTCTATTTAGATATTCAACCGGACCATTTATGCAAAATAACCAGGGTTTATCAAGAGGGGACTTCCATTATACGGTATCTGATCACTGCCAGTTATTCCTCTTCATCTTTACTAGGCTGCTGCGGTTTGAAGATTCCCAAACAGGCACAAGTCTCTTAGACACCTTGACTAAGTGTGCCCAGCACTGACACTTTATTGCAATGAATCTGAATCTGAATCTGCAATGAAAAGCATTATCCATGTGTTGATGCGGCAGGCCGTAGGGGGGAAATTAGATCACATTAAATACACAGATGTAACACCAAAAACTACGAGCCACGACAGAGACAGAGGACAGGGGCCAAAAAAACAATGAGGCTATGCCAACAGGTGCATTTTATAGGCTGGCCCTGATTAGGGAATTGGTTGGGGGAGGGGCCAGCCTGAAGGCTGCGCTCACATCACTACACCCTATGCTGCACTCACTACATGAGGAGCATTCCCCACCACAATCCCAATGCCCTTGTTAGACTTCATCATGGACAGGGTGAACAAATCGGTTCAGTGTATGCACATGCAGACACGGAGGAGAAAACAAGGTTGACAGAGTTGGACATTTTTGGATAGCTGTTATAGGAAACTGCAGTTTGGTCACAAAGATGGCTGTAGAAAACCATGAAACTGAAAGTTGCGCTGTCGGAAGGATATTCCAGACAATCAGGGCGAATGTGGAGCCGTCCTCTTAGTGAATATGACGGCAATAAACGGGTGATCTGAGTTTTCAACACTAAACGTTGGACACCACAGTCATGTTGGAATATTTCCACCCCTGATGCATGAACGGGATGAACAAAGAAATAGATAATTCCTTGACTCTGGTGGTCTCTGATCCACATGGATTTGAGGTTGGGAGTCAAGAAAAGAGGAAATCTCACAGAATGTTGGAGATAGGCCTATTGGTAGACAAAGATAGTGAAGTTAATTACAGCCCTTGCAAGTGTCTGTGTAAGAAACTAGCCAGGGCTGATTTCTGATTCTCTTTATCTGACTTCATATATAATCCTTAAAATGCTCTGTGTTTCATCACAGAGCATTTTGATGTTCTGTGTTACAATCCAAATGACCACAGCAGGATTAGTGCCAGTGCGATAAAGGTTAGCCTCCTGGCTGAAATCTAAAGACTAAAAAACAAATCAACAATGGCACAGAGTCACTGAGAAATGACTGGCATTAGAAAATAAGATTACAAATCAGGACACAGGCTTTTTGCTTTTTATTTCATTTGAAAAGCAGAACAAATTAGATGGATGACAGCAGGCTGCAAACGTCATGTACTTCATTCTGAAGGTATGGTTGTAGGGCCAGTGGAGGTACTCACATGTATCTGCTAACAGTTCTGCTACAGATTAGTTGATGCTACAATGGCTTGTCACTTAAGTTGCAGCTGGACTATGACTGAGGCTACCTACATTAACCACGCAGGACTTTGTCACCGCAGGTGTCTTATAGTTTGGTAGTTTGGTATGAATGTCTCCTCATAAAACAGTCCGTAGGATGTCTTAGTTGTTGCTCATTTCTCGTGCGTTCTCCTACGAATGTCAGCGTTCATCTCTACGCAGAGTTTGTCGCTCTTACTTCCTGGTTCATAACTGGATTATTTACAAATTATTCTGTGGGATATATAAAAATGACAGTGCATTACTTTTTGTATTTATCGCTAAATCTTGTAGGAGAACAGCCTGAATTATGCTACATTGTAGCACGTGAATGTTTCTTGCAAATATTTCTGTGATTATAATGGGTCAGCTGTGAGTCATCTATGCTATGTGATAACTAGAAGTACTGAGACAGACTCACTTCTATTGGTAAAAAATGAAAACAATGTTGAGGATGTTGAATGATTCATGTCTTGTATAACCATGTATGTATAATTACTGTGAAACTGTGCTCATTTACCATTAAATCTGTTTGATCAAACCATCGTACATTACATTCCTCATTAAATTGCACTGAGCAAGATTTCCTGTGAAAACTACTCCCATCTTAAAAGCCTGATTCACTGAGGTGGCCACAGAAAATAGTGTCCCATTATGAAGCGGTTTAAATTCACCTCCATTACTCAGATCTGTCGCTGAAAGGGTAGCAGCTCTCTGACCACAGACAGCAGCAGTCAACAACGTGAGCCATCTTACTTCTCTGGCTTGTTTGATTTTCTCTGAGCATCACACACCAGCTGAGTTGGTCAACATTAGCATGCTCTGTGCAGTTTGGCTCATGGTGACTGGTTGTAGACCGAGTTCAAAGAGTTCCCTGGTTCCCTTTGCAAAGAGCCGTCTAAACATTATGAAACACTTCAATGAATTTTGGCTAATTGGAAACAAGATGGGGGCCATTTTTGCATACATTTCTGATGTATCAATGCTTACTTGCTTGGTGGTCCTCTCGTGGTGAATCCTATTCAAGCCCAGGTTCAGAATTTCACATCCCAATTGTGGGAGGAATCACTCCAATATCTCACATCTTGTTTTAACAGCGTATTGGTGTAACATTGCCGCCTCAGCACATTAACTATATTTACTACCACCCTTTTCCACAGGAAATTGCCTTAGCTGGGTGAAGAAGTACTAGGAGAGCATTTTCCTAAATTTAAGTCCCCCTACGATTTATAAATGGCCATTTCCAGAACCGTTGTCACATTTGTAATTCCAACACTGTGTCGCCTTCCTGCGGCCTTAGACCATAAGCTGCGGATGAGACTCTTTCCATTGTGATCTGTAAATGCTAATAGTGAATGATGTCGGGGGCAAAATGGGAAGTGTCACACACACATTGTAGTAAACCATCTATCATGGAGGGGTGAGATGGACACAGGGCTACATTGCATTTGCTAATTTAACATTTCATCCTAGGAAGCTTTAGGGTAATGGGTTTGCATGGAAAAGAGAATGTATATATGTGTGAGGGTGTGTGTGTGTGTGTGTGTGTGTGTGTGTGTCGTTGCATGTGTCTTCATACAGCAGCTGGCCCATGGAAATGAACAGGTCATAAAAATATCCATCTGTGGTATTTCATCTGTCCTTCACATAGTAATTGTGCAGCAAACTGTCTAACTCCATCGACTCTATTTTCTTTTTCATCTCCATGTGAATTTAAACTCTTACGTAGTATGTCAGTCTTGCCGTTACTCCCCAATGTGTGTTTACAGGATGCTAGTTTCTTGCTCACACCCATCATGTTATCACACCTTGTGACCTCTGATTATTTTCTCCTTCACCTGTCAATCTCTCTCTTCGCAGGCTTTCACAAAGTAGTCCCAGTTTGCAGCATCACGACAAAGGTGAGATTGACTGCAGAGTGAATGTTGCCGCGGACCAAGCTGACATGGGAGTAGTAGATATCAGAGATGAAATAATGGGACCAACAGTCGCCTAGAACCCGTCGGGGGACATGAGGGGAGCTCGATCGGCTGATATGACCAAAGTTCTTTCGGGACATTGATTAAACAATATTTTTTTTCAGACAGAGCAGCGTGGAGGGAGCGAGATAAACCATAGAGCGAGACTTTGTGGGTGTGTGGAGGGTTTGGAAGAGGGAATCTGATATTTTCCATTTCCACAACACATTCAATCATCCACAAACATTCTCAGAAGGACAATCTGTGAGTTAGTCTTGACTTTCAGATAGACTGCATGCGTTCTCTGTCTTCACTTTTAGTGTATTTTAACTCGTGCCATTGCAGATTCTGCAGGCAGCCCCCCCATACAGAATGAAAATAAGACTAGCTGAATAATTTCAGTTCAATTTCACCCCTCTGTGTGACGTTCTGCTCACACCGATCATTCCAACGCCATGCCGGGAAAGCTCCTACTGTGGGAAAAATCTGATGACCCTCCTCCTCATTTTGCTCTTAAGAGTATAGCACATCTTGGATATGCAGGCAGTTTTCTGACATTTTCACTCAAAAATGTAATGTTAGAAAGGTAGTATAGTATTTTAGGGCAGAAATGTGTTCGAGCTCATAAGATGTCAAGCTTTATTCTAAGGCTTTTCTTTTCGCTTCATTTCTGTCCACGGCTTTCATTTTTGTTTATTTTTCCTCTCCCCGCATTAACATATACTCTTTCACTGTGTGACACCAAGCCTCTTTGACAACTAGGCTGCTTTGCTTTCAGCAGCCACAAAAAGCACTTTGCAAAACTGCTCAGTAATAAAAGATATCCAGCACCATGTTCATCGTGGCTGCAGAATAAAGACATTTTTTTCTTTGTATTTTTCTTGCATATCTTCTGTTTTTTGAAGCCTTCTAAACTATCTTTGTTCTTGAGCTGAGCCCCCCAATTGGAAATACAATTTTGCTAAAATAAAAATAAAATGACCATGTACATCATATTTGACAGAATTCTACATGTACATGTTTGAAACAAGTACAGAATTTAGGACTTTTAATTAAATTAAAACACATTATTGATGGTGTCAAGTCTACTTCGTAAAAGATTGGTATTTTCTTATACTTTCTTCGATACCAGCTAAGGTCATTTCAGTATGAAGTAGAGTTTCAATTGGTACTTGTGTTGGAATTTTAAAGCACAATAGAACCCTTCCTCCCTCTTTTCCTTTACATCTGTAACATGTAAATTTCCTCTCTGAAGACCAATTAAGTAGAGGGCTCTATGATTTTTTTGTGACTATGTGACGCACTGAGCTTCCAACTATCTTCAATGTAAACCCTCTCGCGGCATTAGTGGACGGTGCATTTGACAAGTTGGGAGTGAGAATGTGTTTAGCTGAGAAGCTCGCCGATGCATCACCTAGCAGGCTAAATATCTGACCTGTCGGGGAGCTACAGCCAATCCAGCAAACCTGCAGTGCTAAAACACGTGTTCCGCCGCACACTGAAGAGCACGAGCCATTCAAATATTATTCACATCAGAGGGAACAATATCAACCGTATCATAAAAACGACACGATAGATAAATGAGCACAGTGGTACTGCAGATGTAAAACAATCGCAGCTCACTTACCAAAGCTGCTATTCACTTCAGGACAAAGTATATCCTCCTTTCTCTGATGACAGATAATTTAATACCAGAGTTTTGTACAGAACATCGGTGCGGTTCAGTTCCAGCCATAGGTCCTCCTGCGCACGTGTTCGTTGAGTTGTACATGTAGGTACCTTTCATACCTGATACTATGCCTTAGACAAGACATAATACAAATGGCTTTCATGAAAAAGAGTATTTGATGCATGCTTACATAGGGATTCCCATTGTGTGTCTTGCATGGATCCCTGAATCTATGTCCTTTAAAAAGCACACGCTAACTGTGTAAATGTATATAGTTGAACAGCGTTATTGCCTTTTGGTAATGATTTGAAAGATCCATGGCCAGTAACGATTAATGGATTTGAACATATAATCAAATCAATCGGTGGCATCCTGAGAAAACACAACAATCTCCACTTACTGATGATGAAGAGTCCAAATCCACTAATGTCACAGGTAACTAAGGCTCAGACATGACAGTTTTTGCCGTACATGCTTGTAATAGAGCTCATACGATTGAGTAAAAGCCCTCTACATCATCATGAGATGGAATAGAAGAGACTAAGGACGAAAGTTAGAAGAGTTATACAAGAAAGAAACTGACACAATGTTTGCTATAGATTAGAGGTAGAAAGAGTCATT
This sequence comes from Anarhichas minor, assembly GCF_050575085.1. NCBI lineage: Eukaryota > Metazoa > Chordata > Actinopteri > Perciformes > Anarhichadidae > Anarhichas > Anarhichas minor. The sequence goes on from NW_027466450.1 coordinate 11,666,605, forward strand.
AAAGAATAAAATATTTGATATGTCGCCAACTTTACAAGTTTAAAGATAGTTGTCCCATGAGGATTAACCAGCTGGTGAAGTTTGCTTTTCGCCATCAAGGCAGTACGCAACACAGTGCTTGCTGATGGCTGGTGGATCGTTTTGAATGTTTTAGGGTCTGTCTTCAGTGGAAAACGGATTTAAAATTGTGCTTGCCGAAGACTACACTGTATCTCTTGTTTTCTTTTTAACTATACTTTTTTTTTGAGTGTACAAATGCATTTTTTTTTCATTAAGTTTGATAGTCTATAGCTTCAGCACCTCAGTTAAGTCCAACACCGAGTAGCAATATCAGCAGTGTTTGTTTTTTTTCTCTATTTTTTGATGTGATTGCTACTGCAATGATTATGGATGACCTTTTTAAATTCCACCTGGGAAATGTAAAACAAGTTATTTATAATGACTGATTGCACTCAACAGCCCAGAAGTTCAACTCTGCAAGCTACTTTTAATATGTTTGTGAAAACAGCAAGTTGCCTTTGACTTCCAGTGAGTAAGGAAACGTGTTTATTACTTTCACCAACTCCACTGCCAACATGTGAACTGTCCTGCACCCTGGCTTATCAGTCAGAGGATTTTTCCCGTCAAGCATAGATTAAAAGACTGTTAACCCTGTCATGAGGGAGAGGGGTTTGACATCAGAGAAAGGCTTGTCTAAATGTAGATAGGAACAGCATTTCTGGGTGAGTTTACCCTCCTCCCAGTTCTCTCAGCTGTAATGGATAACACTGCCAAGCCTGCAATTACTCACTGTCTCTCGCCTGCACTGTTTTCATTACACCCTTTAGGATGAGGCCCATGACAAAAAAAAGAAAAAATATATATACAGTATATATTAAAATACATGCTATTTATGTTGATGTTTTGATAACCCTGTTGGAGATCTGACCTCCTCTCATCCTTGGCTTCCACCTTTTGATTGATTGTTGCTGCCGGTAGGCTGGGGAGTTAAGACTTGATAATTGAATTGATTCATTAAAAACCAAAGTGGTTCAATTTGCATATAAACAAAATTCAAAATACTAACTAATTCTGTGCCATGGAATATAGTTGGGATGCATACTAAAAAACTAAATGAAAAGCATTAAAACAATTGCAGACTAATCCAGTCAGAAAGTAATTAATTAATCTCTCAAGATTAAATAATGAAACAGAATGCTAAATTGTCACATTTAATGGCAAGTTAATTAGTCAATATTTTTGCCTCAGGGGTTGGCGAACGAAACAAACGGGCTCCGTCCCCGTTGTTAAAAATGAACAAATCATCTAGTGGTCATGGTGAAAACACAGGTGCTACTAATAACACTAACGATGGCCCTGGTGTTGCGTATGCTGGCTCACTGTCACACATGATGGAGCTGAGCCATCGTTAACAAAATTTGTTTCACCTGTGCTTTTCCTGTTATGACAAGTCAAAAAAAAAAAAATGTTGCTATGAGAAAGATCTACACCTGGATCCTGAAACCAAAGAAGCTAAATGGAATTCCGGTCATTCAGTTTATCATTTACAGCAGTGGTTTTTCTACTATCAAATATCAAATTGTCTCCTATGAAGTATCTCGTTATGTTTGTGTAACACCAGTGGTTGTTTTGTCCATCGTCCATACTCCCTCTGAAAAGCAGCAGAGAAGAAGTAGAAACTGTCATTAAAAGAAAAGAACCAAGTAAAGTACCCGTATCTCAAATTTGTCCTTACAGGAAGTACACTATTGGGGAGTGAACATCGCCTTTAGAACCATTATCACCTTGGAGTATGTTTGTTGCATGGCCACTGAAGAAGTTTGACCTCTCAAGGCTAACTTTGGTTCATTTTTACACGGCCATAAAAGAGTCAATCATCATCTTTACCATGACTGTCTAGTTCAAGGCCGAAATGTGACGCATCAGTCAGATGGAGCAGTTTGTCAATTCCTCACGAACATCACAGAGCCCAAAATCTCAAACTGTTTGCTGTTCGAGCACGTTGTTTCCAAAGCAACCAAAGTCCAAATTAATGAAAAAACATCTATCATCAATCCCGCCATCCATCATTAAAACTATTTTATTTACTGAACTGTGATTTTACTTTTTACTAAGTTAATCACACCTGTGGCAATCTGACCAATTACCATCAATGAGCAATTCAATGAAAACTGCTAAAAAGTGAAGCAGCATTAACAAAAATTGTAATAACGTTTTACTCGGTTACTTTAATGACCATTTAAAAAACTGTAAAAATCGAATGCACCCCTGAAGTTGTTGCTGCCACGGCTAACAGTATCATGATGTAATGCATGCTGCCTTGTTTGAGCCTAATTTTAAATATCACGGGGTCGGTAAAATGTTCTATTTTAGGTGATAAGCTACCTCCTTCACCATAGCTGTGGTGTAATTAATGATATATTCTATTGCATGAAGAAGATGATAGCACTGAGTTTCAATACTACTTAACATGATAAGTGAATATAACCACAACAATTTCTAAGATATGGCTTCAGGAGCTTGCCTCTGGCTGACACTGACATGTGAGGTTAAATGCTTCACAGGCAAACAGACAGGCAACCTGATGGAAAGCCTGATTGGTACTTGGAAAGTACAGCTTTAAATAAAACACATAATCAGATAGCAAACCGCAGGCAGCCAGCCATACTGCCATGGATGGAAAAGACAATCCAGAGGCTGAGATGCAGAGTCGGTTATCAACCCCAGCAGCAACGGGTGATCTGAATTTACTGTCAGGATTAATGCCATCCCTAGATTTTGATTTGGTCTGTGTCTTTCAGTTTGTGACTGATTATTCAGAGTGTTTTCTTGTATGTGAAGCAAGGGAAATATTATGGGGGTTCTCTCCATGTGCCCTTCTGTGAGGGGAAACCTCAAGAAAGGTACGCATTGCTCCTTACAGAGTACATACTTGTTGCGTGTTAATCTCAAAATGAATTTCTTTGTGATAACAAATGAAGAGGGCGAACAACGCTGGCAGTCAACTCAGTCACTTCTCGAAGACGAGAGCTTTGTCTGAATATATTTTCCACTTCACAAATTAGCAAACTTGCTCTTTTAGGAAATTCTAAAAATATTTCTGCCCTCTACACCTGAAGAAATCTTCAGGCTTATTTGCTGTCTGATGAATTAGTGTTGTTCCGTCTATAATCGTCTCGTTAGATGCTGTGCATACAAACCATTCCTGTGTGATGGTCAGCGGTTTCGCTGATCTTGTCAAAAGTAAATTGACTTGTTTCTGAGGAACAAGTAAGGCAAGTTGATGGATACTGAAAACAGAACAATTCCAATTATCCTAGGTTATATTTCTCTTTGAATAAAAGTATGGATGTCAGGGCAGAATGACAGGAACTCGCGGGTTATCACCAGCTCAGCCAATTACCCCGCAATGGGTCAGAGAGAAAAGTACGGGTCAAACAAAAGGAGTCCATCAAAAATGCAATTATGGAGGACATGAAACAGCCAACAGATAAGCTTGTGTCCCAGCAGTGAGCTACTCCAACAGCACAATTGATACAGAAAGAAGACAATGGAACCAATATGGTCATTAACAAGCATAATGAATCACAAAATATGGAATGAAGAATGGAGACAGTAATGTTGTCCATGTTATTTATGTGACTATAAATACTGTAACACTTTACATAAAGGGGCATTGCATTGATTTTACAGATCAAGATCACTCACTTTTCAAATCTGAGAAAATTACCCCAATGTTATTGTGATGTCATCAGGGACCGTCGACTTAATATTTTCAAGATAGAGCTTCTGTTACAAACTGAGGGTGTCAAGATTGAAAGAAAGATTATGTGAAATATGGTCATGATAACTATAACTTTAGATCTATATAGGTTCCACTGCAGGAGATTTGTCAATGGCAATTTGACAGAAACCAAGGACAGTTAAGGATGAGGGTCCACAAACTATTAGCAGTACTATGCTGACGACCATCCACCATCAATAGCAACCCCAAAAAAGACCTGTCATGCAGGTTGTAGGTAAAAAGCAATTAAATATGTAAGGAATTCATGAGGATGGAATGCAGTTTCAGTCTAAAATAACTATTACTGAGGATTTCCAAGGATCAGGAGCTCAAAGCAGTTCATCAGAGTGAAACCTCTCAAAAATATCTTCCCCATTCCTATGAGCAATCGGCTTTTTTTTCTCCAAAATGTTGGCCAAAGTTTTGCTGATTTACAGATTGTTTTGCGGTTCAGGTTTAATTTGGATGGCTTCTAAGTACCAGTTGATGATGGCTTGCATGGAATAGATGGAAACATTGGCAGTTGTTTAAGACCCTGCCCACCCAGACACGTGTTGTCAATTCCTCTGGCTGATTAGATCTGTAGTCAGGTAAATGTCTGGTGGAGCTGCTGGGAATTATTTTGTGTCAAAGAAGCGTATGAAGCACACACATCCCATAAAGGTTTAGTGCTGGATCAGAAAACACACAACAGCAAAGGCAAGGGTCAAAGGAAACATCCGCACACTAAACTGATAGCAATCACTTAATACAATTTAACAGAACAACATATCGATCTAATAGAAATGTTCACCTGGCGTCATCTAATTTTGTTTTTCTTTTTGAAAATGCCTCAATTTAACCAAACCCAGTTTGAGCCTACCTGCAGTCCTCAGGAGGTCTAATCAGGCAATGTAAGTAAAAACGCCTGTGTGGGTGGAGCGAGGTTGTATAGGGGCTTTAAAGGTACAATATGCAACAATTCCCTCTCAATCATCACTTATGACCCACTAGAAGTGTGTGGCGTTGTCTGAATCTTCAGAGACCCTGCCCTCTGCCTCTAGTTTCTCTTTTCTTCTGTTTTTGCTGTGTTAGTGACTTCTTCTGGACTTCAGCAAAGAGCATTTGGACCCCATGTGGGGGATGTGAGCCCCAGCCAATAAGCAGTGTGTGCAGCCTGTTCTCATTCCCAGGTCAAGCACCGCCGCTTTGTCGCGCCCCTCAGCTCACCGAGGCCCAACATATGTTGCATTCTCAAGCAGCTGATGCAAAGCGACGCAGAACAGGTGGTTCCATCGCCGTGTGCTTTTATGTGCTTCTGTGTTTCCCCTGTCAATTCCTCTGCTGTGTGGTGCTGTATCAGTCAGTGACTGAGCGGAGACACAGACAGGAACAAAGAAGAGTGCACACAGGCCACAGCAGGATGAAGCATGCCTTGGACTGCATCCATTTAAAATCCACCACCTTCACTCGGGTTTATAAGGAGGTGTGGATGTGTTTACTTGTCCTTTAGAACGTAACCGCCGTAAATAATAAGAAAATAAAGTTTTCAATTCCTAATTAACGTTCTCTCTCTCTCTCTCTCTCTCTCTCTCTCTCTCTCTCACGTTAGTTTGCTCATTGAGCTGGAGAGGAGGGTTGAATTTTGCTGGGTTTGGTCAAAACAAACTGGGGTCCATTGCAATCTTCAGATGCATATGCATCAAGGCCTCCAGTCATCAAGGTGCAGGTCAGCTGTTAGATGTGAACCGACTGTTGAAAAATGTTTGAATGTTCATTTTGAAGTTTTTTCCTGCATAGTCAGTAGATGGGAACAATGGACAGTTAAGATCAGAGGCGCACCGAGTAGATTGTTTTAGCAGGGGCAATGAATAAAAACTTGTTATTTATCCCAAAAAATTGAAATTGTTCAATAATTTGAAAACTGAGTTCTGAAAATGACTGGTGTGGTGTAATTCAGTGTTCCACTCATACGATATGATAACTGTGGCTGTGCAGTAATGTCTGCAACTTTACAGACAGCAGCAGACATTGTGGGTTGGGCGCATCCTTTGACTTTCGGAAAGTGAAAGCCATACAGATGGAGAAAATACCTCGTGGGCTGACTCATCAAATCACATTATTTTTCCCATTGCTTTGGGGGTGCTTCTTAGACCAGGTTTGTCTATTGTGTGAGGCTCGAGCCTACATCTGTGCTATATGTATGCTGTTAAGTGCTGAACCACCCCTGAGCTTTGACTTGCGCACACTTTTTATTTTTGCCGGTGTGATGTTTATTCCTCCACGGTTGGCGAATGGTGTTAAGAAATGCGAGTCCTCTTTACACATTGTATTATGTTGTGGTTTTTGAGACCGTTGGCCCTACAATTTGGAAACCAATATGTGGGTCTCCTTGAAGTGCGATGTTTGACCTCTTTCATAGTTGACTCTTGGCAGTCAACACAACATAACTTGTCTTTGCAGCTGCGTTTGTGAATGTGTTTTAGTCACTTCTGTTATTTTGCCCATTGCTTGCCATAAATAAAGCTACACTTTCTTTGGAAGAGGAAAGACAAAGAATAAGAGGTTAGAACGAAACAGTTCTAACTCACACAGGCTCCGCCTCTTAACGGTAATAGTTTCCTCCAATCACCAGCAGGCGTTGAAGCTTTGGTGCTAGCACTGACCTCAGCTAAGAGAGTGTGTGAGCTAACCGTAACGTGAGTGCACCCTAGTTGCTTGTTGCTCTGTGGTGACCGTGGCGGGGCTACCTTCAGACCAAATCCCTCCTTTGCTCCCAAAAACTTAAGGAGTTCTTGTAGGTCGAGGGTTATCCAGCTAGATGCCTTTTAGCTTCCACCCCATGCGGGGGTCAGGGAGGTTGTTATGTCCCGGCAGGCATTGGGCTCCACCCACTGTACCCATTGAGTCCAGTAGAGGGAGGAGCTTGTGTGAGTTAGAATGAAGGTCACAGTCGTGTTACTTTAGTTCTGCATAGGCAGAGCCTTCTACCAAGAGGGGCAGGTAGCTCACACGGCACACACTAAAAAGGTGAATGGCAGACTGAGGCTTGAGCTGTGTACAGTAGGGACCATGTATTTGGGTAGGCACTTCCTGATTGGCCAGTTACCCTTATGCAAATTTTCAGTGGGCAAATGTATTACTGATAGAGTCCAGTCGAGGGCTCTCACTGTGCTTATAGAGATAGGGTTACTATATCGTAGCCTGCGTTACGGTTTCAGATAGCTGTGAACTATGACACACAATTAAATCGATTTTTTTTTGGGACATTCAGGGGGAGGGAAATGTCACTGTGTTTCTTTTCATGTGCCGAATAATTTCCTTTAAAAATACCCCAAGCCTAAGAACTTCTCTCATGTAATTAAATTTGTTTTCCCCCGATTTTGCAATAACACTTGCATTGTGAGTAGGCGATAAGAGCTATAACCACACTCATTTTAGTCAATGGCACTGCTTGAAAACTTTAATTGCACTGATATCCATCCATTCTATAATATTTTTACCACCCACATTTAAATTACATTAACAAATAGAACACATTACAAATAAGTGTTTATTTGCTAGACGTAATCTAATTTGTTAAATCTATTTATTGACCACCTTTACTTTGTCCAGATATTTAATCTGGCTGAAACCTGCAGAAAACCACTCAAACTACCAACATTTGGAAACTATTACCATCTCTGCCACTTAAGCATCTGCTGAAGGGAATTGTTAGCACTCCAAATGGATGTTCAGTGTGATTATGGTCATTACATACAAAGAGTGGCTCCGTCCACATTCGCTGAAAAATTACATATTTTCCAATGGTAGGTTGTTATTCTATACAGTAGAAGAGGAAAAGCCAACCATTGGTTTTTTTTGTTTTTTGAAAGCTATTTGAAAAGGCTGAAAATACCCTTCACAAGAAGGAACAATTGAAAGCTAGGGCGGGATAAAAACACGTGCTGCAACAATTGTGAAAAATGACAATGCACATACAGGAAAGGACCTGCGAGAATGAAGAGACGTGAAAGTGACGGGGGAGAGGATAGGAGAGGAGGAGAGAGAAGACAAAAGACAATCTTTGTAGGATGCACAGTAAGAGAGTATCTGTGTGTGTGTGTGCGCAGTGGGAAAGAAGGAGGGGGTGTGTTCACTTGGAGACAGCGGGGATGGCTTATTAGAAAATCATCCCTCTTAGCCAATGGTTTTTAAGAGAGAGGCAGATGTCATTTGACTGAGAAGGACCACCTCCCACAGCCAGCACATCCCCTTCAGTGTAATGCAGCGATGTGTGAGAGCACCGCTGTCACTGCTCTCTCCTCTCTGTGCGTGTTTTCTCCCTCACTGTCCACAGACACTTTCTCGCCTTCTCTCTGATTTCTCTTCCTCTCTTTATCTGCACTCATGGTCCCTCTCCTTGCCCCCTCCTCTCTGTCTTTGCTTTCTCCCGCTCCTCTTTCTCTTTCTCCTTCTCTCTGACTCTGTCCCATAGGCAGAGATAGGATCTGTTACACACAGCAGCAGCCCCACCGATAGCCCAGGTAAGACCTTTTTTTTGTGATGTATTCACTTTGCACTGATGGGGCTTTAATACTGAAAACAGAAATCCTTATTGCGAACACAAGTTCATATCTCTAGATTTGTACTTTCTCCTTGCTCTGGTTTTGTCGTGATGAAATTTGAACTAGAGATCTGATTGCATTAAGAGGGGCAGTGGAAGCTAATGTTAAGTTGTTTCATACCCAAGGCACTCAAATGCGGTTCCGTAAGCGTTTTTTATTGTTTGTAAGCTGTGACCATGACAACTTCAGGCATCTGGCTTTATAAGAATGTCACTGAGAGGTGCATGGAGGACTATTGGGATGAGATCACAGACAGACTTCATACAGTCACAGAGATGGGGAAAGAGGCAGAGGGGAAAGAGAACGATACAGTGGCAGGACAAGAGAAATATGCAAGAAGGGCTGTTGCTGATAAAAGCTAGGGGGTAGGAAGTGGATAAAGAGTTGCGGGAGCATGAGCTCAGGTGTTCGTTCACAGATCAGCGGGTGACAAGTGGACTCTATTGATCTGAACTAAGCTGAGGCTAAATCCAGAGAAGCTGATGTGAGCGTCTCTTTGGTACAATTATGGAGAGTTTGGATTGGACTTCATGTACAACAAAGAAATCCTGCTGTTTGGTGCTAGAATAAAGAATAAAGATCGGTTGCCTCCATCCACAGACCCTCTTTGTCTCTAGACGTGTAGCATTTATTGCTGCTCTATAATTGACACAAATTGTAAATCTGTGTGCATGGAACATTAACTCTTAATGTGCTGGAGAAAGAGGATAATTACATTCAGTCCATTGCTGAGTGATGCAGAAAAAGATTAGAACATAGTTCAGGTTATATGCTGTTTGCTATACGTTGATATTGCGTTTGCAAAAAGAGTTCCCTTTTGAAATGAACATGTGAATTTGCACGACAAGTGACTGAAGTAGCCATCTTTTGTTGTCTCCGTCATTGAGGGGATGTACAAATGAGTTTAAGATTACCCATGAGAAATATTACGCCTTTAAAGTTTAAATAAACAATAGCACAATGCATTTACATCTGGAATTCAACAGTGAAGCACATTAGTGTCACTTGAATCATGTCTTGCGGGGGGGCTCGGTTGCTGTTTGCTCTACTAGAATTATAGAATTTAGAGGCGCCATGCTAGAAGGCTTTAACGATAATGATTGATGTAGACTTCGTTGGGTCGTTGAAAGGTGTTTTTTGCTGATAAGTAATCTCTGAAGTTCATGTTTAGCTAATATTTTCTCATGGAGTGATGCGTATCGCCTCGGTCTGTGGTATAAGAATATTCATCACACTGATGAATTTAAATAAAATCTGAAAATAGCTCAGAGCAAAGTTGCGTTAGGTCTCATAAGTAATACAGCGGTGTGCTTATATTTCATTCATGACATAGTTTGCAGCATGCTCTTGGACGTGGGGAGAGAAATTAGAGAAATGGCTTTGTGATGCGAAAAGACATTGGTTGTTGAGGTGAGAGAACATCCAGACACGCTGCCGTGGGAAACATTAATAGCGGGAGCTGAAGCATCACCTACACTATAATTGTAAGGACCCGCGCTGCAACTTGTTCATTTGAACCATCCTGGCCACCGTCCACAACCACAGAGCCACAGTGTAGCAGTTTTGTAGCATTATGCCATTTGGTGGGCACTGCAACCCACACTGCACGCAGAGGGAGTCATTGGTATGGGCTTCCTCACGACACACAACTTTACCAAAATGAATCACACATTCTTCAATTCTTACGCAGCCACCATGTAATACTAACGCCGTGCCTTGCAGAATATTTACTGGGCATCTTGTTTAACATATGAAACAACGTGTTAATGTTATCCGGAGCAAAAAGAAGCTGTCTCAGCTCCTTGCCTGACACAGGCTCTGTCATTAACCCAGCATACAGCTAGAGACCCAGAAAAATATCCACATTTTGAGGAAATTAGAGTCAGAGAAATGGGGGAAGCTGGTGCCTTTTCAGTCCGCTGAGGGTTCTCCGCTGACAGCTACGCTCCGTCTTTTTTTTCTGGTGGTTGTGAGCTGCCCCAGGTGTGACAGGCAGCCGGAGTAATGGGGGACGTTTGACAGATGCATATTTCCAGCCTTGAATGCTTCATATAAAGAAGATAGATGGCATGGATTCAGGCTGAGCGGGGGACAAACTGTTGGGCTGTGAATCACCCCAATGAGTGTGCCGCCTCTCCGCTCGATTGATCTGTCACGTGACTCTCACAACCCGTCCAAGTTACTAATTGCATCCCACCCTTATTATTGATTGAAATATGAGGGTGGTATATTGGACTCCAGGAGGCAGGCAGTGTGTTACACCCACTGAGGCTGGTGGTCAAGTTACAGGCACCGTGGCTGCAAGTATAAGCAATCGATGATTTGATTTTAAAAAACAAACATTTTCTATGCAAAGCATGCCCTCAATATGGATGGTGTGTGTGTGTGTGTGTGTGTGTGTGTGCTAATTCCATTCCTGTAGCATCATAAGGGATTTGAAGCCTACTAATGTTGGAGACTTTATGTGATAATTAATCTTTTATAAGCCTATCAGGGCACATAACCAGGATTCAAGGCCAAGAGATTACATTACAGGTTATACAGTAGAGTACAGTGTTTCTTGGCAAATACAATTCATCCGGAAGCCAATCTGTTCAGAGAAGAGACGGGGGGAGGGGGGATATATTTGTCCCTTGTGGGCTCCTATATGATTTGAAATCACTGTACAATTTCGCTTTACAGATCCATCCGGCGCTGCTAGTTATGAAGCACTCACACCTCTGGCTCACTTAATGAAATGGACATTTAATTGATTTGATGATGTTGTTGTTCTCTTAATTGTATTGATGCAGTGTATCAAACACAGTGTAATATATGATTTAGTCATATTTGGTATTCTAATTATTATTAACATAGACTAAAATTGTAATCAATAAACCTATCAATTGATCAATCAATATGCAAACAAGACTAATTGTCTCCAGGAAAAAAAACAAAATAGCCCCCCAAAAAATATTTGGTTGAAGAGTCCAACCTGAACCACTTGTTGATGACTTGCAGACCATACCAGCCAGTTGAGGGTAGTGTGGAGTCAGCAATCACACTGCTGAACGTTACTCACTCCCTGCGGACAAACGTTTTGTAAAGGTTATTGTAACCCAGGGATACTTTTGTTGCTTTACCCGTGGGCCACTTTTGCGAAATAACTGGAGTCCAGGAGCCAGTTAACCAACAAACGTACACTTTCAGGGGTTCTGGGTCGATCCTCCCCTGGCACTATTTGTGATGCGCTCCTTTTGTATGCACTCTGGCACCTTATTTAAATTAAAAGTAAAAAGAAAAAATGTGAATTAGAAAATGGTTGACGGGCCACCCGGCACCTTCCTGTGGAGAAATAAGGCTGTGGTTAATTTGACTTCTTGCTGATTGCAGTGGATTGCTTTAGTGACATGTTCAGCAAAATGCGCTGCTTCCGTCTAAATCCTTTGTTAGAGAGCCCTCTTCCTGCTCCCCGGCAGAAATCCCCTTTTTTTTAGATTGTGATTTCTTTTCAAAGCTTAAAATCTAAAGTCTAAGAAAAAAATGTTTTACTTATTCATGGGAACAGACCCAGCGGGAGAAGGGAGGGGCTGGCTTCAGCTCCACAGAGAGAATATCCTCACATCACATGGGGGTTTTCTAGTGTAAACACACTGTATGTATAGAATATGAATAATCACCACAGCTGTTAATATCATCCTGAGTAACATGAGTTGGGATGAGCTGAATGTTCGAGAACAGAATAGAGAAAGAATGATGCTACGTCCATTTGCCCTCGTATCCAAATTCCAGTGGACATTGCATTTTACCATATAGATTGTAATGAGTAAGGACCTGAACAAACTGCTATGATGGGCAACATTGGAAACACAGCAGCATTTGTTTGTATTGGCTGGGATTTATTTCTAGTGTGTGTGTGTGTGTGTGTGTGTGTGTGTGTGTGTGTGTGTGTGTGTGTGTGTGTGTGTGTGACATGTGCTCATCAAGTGATTAACCATGATAGGAACATCCAGGGATTCCTTGATCTCATTACCTCTGCTGACACAGGGCAGTAAAGCATCACGTTCGACATCATATGAAGGTCAAATTAATTAAGCTGGACCTTTATGCTCACCACACTGAAGTGTGTATATACTGTATATTTTATGGGTTCTGTGTGTTACATTCATCCATTTAAATTCGTTAGTAAGTAAAAGCAAAAGCAGTAACTATTTCACTTATCCAACCTCTTTAAATGATGGATGTTGTACCGTCACTGCTGACTGATCCGATTTTTACGACAAAGATGATGATGAAGTTGAGTCAAGGAAGCTTGGTTATGGCAACCAAATGTCACCTATTTTCTCCCGTGGCTTGAAAAATATCAAAATCCGCTTAAATAAAGAAATCCCCACAGAGGAAACCTCTTTTATCAACCGTTACCCTTGACATAGTAAGTGGCAATGTTTCACGCTCTCATCCCTCACAACAGTCTGATAGAGGGGAAAATCTGGAAGCTATTATTTGGGCAGAAGAATCATTATGCTCAGCTTGGTTATTGCTACTTCACATTGCTACTCGGAATACAAACGCTTTTTTTTCCCAGAGTCTATTGAATTTACTGACCCCCAACACCCCAACCCTTTTCAATTACATTAGCCCCCGCCCCACTTGGAATACAAATATAGGAACTTCAACATGCCTTATCTCAAGGGTCTTTGTCAAGTAACTGGCTTATTTGTTTGTAGCTCTTTCCAACTGACCACACAGGTTATTCTTTTGGTGTTATGCAGTTGTCAGGCAGCTGAAAGATGCTGTCACAAAAGACGGTCGGCCCTCCTGTCAGCCCACTGGCCTTTAGCTTGGATCTCCATCACCCTATTAACTTTGGATCACTGGCTATATTCACTCAGTCTTCCTTTCACGTAATATAATTAGTGCAGCGATACGCTTCCTCCTTGATGGTCAAACACGTCTTTTTTTTTTTCCCCGAGACCCTCAGTCTCAATTGACTTGATCTTTTTTGTTATTCACCCTGCTGTCTTTGAGGTGTCACCAGTAATCACATCTAATGAGAGAAGAAAAGAGTTGTTCACCTGAAGAGAACACATGACCTCTGGTGAAAACATGCTGTTCCTGCTATCGCTCTAATAGAAATGTGCAGCTGCAGTCGGTCGGATTTGACGTGATGCCACTTTGATATTCAGGGGTTAGTACAGATTTTGAATCCAACACCCTTTTTTGTCCTATGGATTCAGAATTCAGAAGATATTTTACATGAGAGGATGTCACAAGTAATGACAAGTGGAAGATGTATACCTAACCACTTAGTAATGCAGATTTAAACTGGAGAGGGGAGAGCACAGGGGTGATCCCATTGGAGCTGCTCAAGAGGAAAGCACTTTTGATTCACTGAGTCTCTTTTTAATGACACTGTAGCGTCTTGTCTGATTTGCCATGATAAGTAGCTGCCTCCAAGTGGAAATTACGAATACGAATGAGAATGTGTAATATATGAATCACGAAGGCTCCAATATTGTGCACCTGGTGTTACCAGGCCCAAAGATGATTCCCCTTGGAAGGCACGTCACTGACAATCTCATCCAATGTCTCCACATTTTCACGCATCCTGTCTAGTGAATCAAAACAACATGAAATAGCAAGACACAAAAGGGTTGAGACAAGGCCATTGTAAGTATTATGTATTCTAAGCTTCTTTAAATACAAACATGGTTTGATATTTTATATGCGTAATGCTGATTGGACGTGTTTGTTGAACAGGACTCACAGAACATATAAGCTTCAGGGCCACAATAAAACTATATCACAAAGTCAGTGATTAAATGCAGTGTTCATAAAAACAGTAAGATAATGGGTCTGTAGCCTAAACTGTTATATATATATATATTTATATATATATATGTACAGTATATATATGGACATATTTAAATGAGCATTTAAACAAACTGCTATTTGAATGGTTGGTTGACTCTTGTACTGACAACACGAGGCTGATGATGCTGGTCTTTGTTACAAGGATACAAGGCGTTTTCTAATTTGCCTGGTTTGAAGTGTAGCTGTATGCCAATCCTTCATGCATGCAGAGCCGTGCGTGGCTATACTGTCCATATAATACTAGTTATTCATTTACTTGAGATAAACCAAACACCCACACTCAAATGTACATGTAATGTGTTTTAGGAACCCTCACATTTTTCTGACTTTGGAAAGAACATTCCATACGATGTGAGCGTACTGGTAATGAGTCCTCACCTTCAGTTTTAACAGTTTTTAAATACTTATGAGTGTGATGGTTTGATAGACCAGGGCTCTGGTCTTTAGACATTGGTAATCTACTGGTGTCCGCCCGCCCGCTCGCCTACCTCTGCCTAAATGGCATGCAGAGCTGACAGGCTCTATCTAGTTACGATTTCAAGCTGTGCTTATATAGTTTGATTGTTTTGTATGCGAACGAAACATTCTGGCAGTCATAGAAGTGGACGCTAGATGAGTGGTCATCTTGTCTAATGTGATGAGCAGTTGACGGCGAAGGCATACGAAGTTGCAGCAAACACAATGAAAGTATGCCACTTCTGATGCCAAGTCTTGTGAAGAATCCAGCCAACATCTCATGAACAGCTTTACTGTCTGTTAGACTAGCCTGATGCTTTTATTTACAGCAATGTAATGCTGTTTGGGTATTTTTAAGATGTGTGGACGAACTGCTGTGAAGGATCAGCATTTATTGAACGCATTCCACCCTCGTGCCCTGACACCTGGGTTGCAAGGATCAGTGTTGCAGGTCTTTTTTGTGATGGTCCGTTGTTCTCTACAGCAGTTGCCTGTTTCAAAAGGCCGCCTGTTGATGTGCTTTGCTCTCCACATGAGGAGACCCCGTGGTAGTTCATTATTTCATTACACTCCAACCTGCAGCATCAGGCTGTGTGAGTTGTTTCTCTGTCCTCATTTGCAGTACCACTAGATACAGTTTCCATGCTCTTTTGAATCTAATTAGGACAGGCTGTGTGCCTCTAAACAATGGGATAATGACTGGCAGTGGCTGGTTTCTTGTGCTGTTGCTGAGTGCCTCCTGGCAAAGTGCCAGAGCCTTGGAATGGGAATCACTCCTTACACAAATGTGGCACAGTTAGGATTGCCAGGGCAAGCTGGTGCTCATTGGTTATCCACATCACCTCCAGGGCTCTGGAATAATTGGTGCTTTAACTGTTATTAGAGTTATTTTTTATTTTTTTTGTATTGAATGAACATGGGCTCTGATACACAAAAAAATAACAAAATGGATTTTATTTCCATAAAAAAAACAATATGATGGTGGGGCCAGTGGGCAGGTAATGTAAGTTGCGCTGCTGTTGCATCCCCTAACACGATGCAACAGCAGTCACCTCGGGGCAAGCCTAGTTGGAGTAGACACCTAGGCTACAAGAGGCAAATGTGTGGCGAGTGTTTTCTTCTACAACTCTTCTGTATATAAGAAGTGGACATAGTAACTGTGAACTCACCCATTGGTTTGTGGACTGCCGTTTTGAATCCTCGAGTTCGACATTTTTGGTCGTCGTCATCTTGGTTTTTTTGCAACCAGGAGTGACATGAGCGAGTGGAGCTAAGTACAACCGAACGCTCATCTGCTTTTTTGGAGGAGCTGAAGCACAGCTGGGCATATCCAAGGACATCAGCTCACTGTGGCAGGGATGCAAGGACCCTGGCCTCCATATGGTCCAATGTGTCCGGTCTTTGTTCTGTGTCCAGTGTATTGCCACACTAATACTGTCTCCAGATGAGGTACTTAAGAACAAAGCATGCTGTCCCAGGCCCAAGTCATAGAAAATCTATCGCGTGTATAAATGCTAACTTGCATATATCAGCAACAATGTTTTTTTTGGATTGGGGGGGGGGACTCCATACCACCTTCTTCTGGATTTATCTAGACCACCAAAAATAAAAAAAACTGCATTAATATCAAAGCTGTGAGACATCTTCATTTCAAGGCTTGTACTTTGTAACCTTGGTGAGGAGCACCTCCTCCAAGCTATGGTCACACAGCTCACATCCAAAACAAACACCTGCCTGCTGCTTTCATTAACAACAACATCTGCTGTATAAACTGTGAAATTTTTGAAAAGATAACGAACGACCCACTGCACAGTTTGAACATAATCCAGGAATATTTAAACCTCATCAAAGATGACGTGGATTTGACCTCGTGTCCTTGACTAGAAAATGAACAACTCTGTCATGTCACGCTTTACATCGATGTCTCACAGCATTGAGAATACAGTATTAGGGAGTTAATGTTTGTGTGATGCAAACAAGGTGTAAACCAATTAGGAAACATTTGTGTTTAAAGAACATACTTTTCTACTAATCTACTAATTAAACAATGGCAGTAACTAGGTATTTATGGTGTGTATGTGTAAACTCTCTCACACACACACACACACACACACACACAGATACACACACTGCTCAAGTTGTGTGATTCGTTCCTACAGTAGCTTCCACAATGCCTCCACAAACACTGTAAAGCACAATCTTAATTAACTGATAACACTGTAACTCCCATCATTTCCTGTAAATGATGACCATCACTCTGTGTACTACATTTTAATCTCAATGCATTTATGAGGGGAAATGATACTGTGATGTTACCACATGTGCTGTAATGTAATACATATGCTGTATAACAGTTGTTTCAAGTTCTGTTCCTAAAATTGCAGTCTGAGGTGGCTGAAGCATAGCAGAAAATCATTAGAGTTCTTTGTGCTACTGTCTTTCGAGTATAGGCAGATTTTTATCACCGTCAAGCTGGGGGAAGCTCCAGATGGTATGCGAATCTAGATTAGCGTGCCTATTGATCGTGGTTCAGGTTGACCATAAATGGCAGATGGAGCATCATCATTTAATCTGATGAACAAACTACGTCATCAGGGTAATTTATTTATTATTAGTAATATAGTCTATTATTCTTACATAACGTTTGAATGTTCTTTTCTTTTGCTGAGCTATATGTAATTAAACGTTAACGTTGTCATCATTATTACTGGTGTGAATGTCAATCGCTATCCACACATGGACAGCTAAGAAGCTTGGTGTGATAAAGTGATGAAATAATGGATTCATATTGTTTTGATTACACCTCAACTAAAATGTTAAGATAATTAATAGTGTGCCATTCTTTCTCTCATGGAAACGAAGTCTATTATTCACACATTGTGGTTTGCAAGCATTTTAGGAGTTTTTGTTATTTGTAAATAGCTAAAGAAATATGTAAAAGTTAATAACCAGCCGTTCTGTTCCTATAATCCAATCCCTGGTTGGATGTTCTTGCTGCGTGTGTACCCTAAACAACAGGCATGGCTAAATGCACTTGTCGTTGTAGCTGCGTTTTGGGTCTTATTCCTTTCATGTCTGACCTTGTGACAGCCTTTTCATCTCAAACCTACACCCATAGTGTTATTAATTGTGGCTGTATGGGTGCTATCTGGTGGTGAGGTCTTTCATCTTCGTACATGAAAGATTCTTTTTTCATTGCCGTGTGGTCACTTGTTGTATTAGGCTTTTGGCCAAATATGGTTGGTCTTTCTGCTTTTATTGAAAAAACAAACAAATGAGAACTTCCTTTTAAAGTAACTCTGAAGTCATGATAATTGGCCATCATCTTAGCACCCTTACGTTATCAATCAAGCTCCCCCTCAGCACCGGGAATGAAAAAATCCTGGCGCCGACCATTGGCGCAAAATGTGCAGGACTGTGACAGTCCAAATAATTCTCGCTACGAGAAGTTGATCTGACAAGAAATTGAAAGTAGGATCCAAGTTTCTTGTATTACTCTGAGCATGAATAGTATTGGGATGAAGTGCCTCACAGGCCTTTTGAAGAAAAACAGCAGCTCCCTGTGCACATAGTATTGGCGGTGCCTGAGAAGGAAAAGGCACTATTGATATTAAGCAGCTGAGCCAAACTGAAAAGGAAAGTAGTTTTGATAACTTGGTGTGAATGCCATTTTTTCTGCAGACCTCAAGCTGCATTTATTGTTGCTCTGTAAAGATAAAATACCCACCCGCTGATCTTGTCTTTATTCTGACTTTCTATTTCAAAGAGGAGTTCAGTTCTTCTGTTTGTGTAATCTGGTTCTCAGCCTAAGGTGTTATGAATCTCAGACATTGATGGTCTGTAGGGCTTTATCAGGCACTACAGCAAAACAAAGATCTTTAAAAGACCTCTTTGAAGAACTATAAGGACAAATTTCACAATATAATTTTGAAGTAATGGTCACAAGATGTGTGATATGTGTATATATATATGAAAAGATCATGTTTGTGCTTACTCTAATGGTGAGGAAACAGCTTTCAAGCTATACTCGCTGTGTAACAAGCTAATTTTCTTGCCGGAATGATAGTACGGCACAATCCAGATAGCAGAAGGACAAGAGAAACACCGTCTTTCTAGTTTTATCCTGTTCTTCATCTAGTAATTTTTCATCAACATTGTTTTGCTTCTGCGTCTGGAAATTCTTAAACCAGACACTTTCCTCTTAAACTGAACCCGAGAGGTGAGCAGCAACCAGCCACTGACTGATTGGACCTGTCAGCCCTCAAAACATTTGATTGGATTTGGCCACAGTGAGGTCTCTGCTTTCACAAAGTGAGCCAACCCAGATTTCTCCACAGAGACAGAATGTTCAATAAACTCCCACTTTTAGCCTCCCTTTTCTCCTTCCTCTCTTATCCGGGAAGCACAATCAGATAAGTGCCTCATCCAACAAAGGAGATAGAGCACTCACACCATGAGTCCATATGTCATGCAGAATCTTCCCACCCAGGAGTTGATAGAGCAACAATTAGAGCTCTGCTGTGGTAGGCTAAATACCATTTTAATTGTTATCAATGAGTAATGTAATCCTGGGGGGTTTCTATCAAAGTGTCACATTTAATTATGACAAAGTTAGAATAAAAGATCACTTTTAGCTATATCTTTCCAGATAAGTTTTATCCTACCGGCCAACAGTTCATTAGGGTGCATTTATTCAATGGAACTGTGTCTGTACTATCAGCACATTTCTGAATAAACCTTCTTTGGAGCTGAGAAAAACATTAAATATTCTATATATCTTAACTAAAATATTAAAACTACACAAAGATAATCTTTCTTGACTGTTCTTATCTATTACATTATGTGTTGCACACATATAATGAATAGCAAATGAATTGGCACAAAAAGTGTTAAGGGAAGGGAGACATGAAAGCTGGAGTTATACAAATTACTTTTTATTTTCTTTCACCTTAATGTAGACTTGTTTAGCTACTGGTAAATGAAGCAGCGTGCCTTTGTTCAAATCAATGCACGGATAACAGTGCTGATGTTAAAACTAATTCACATAGGCAACACCAGGCTAAAACAAAGCTCAGAATTCCCCAAATGGTTTGTTCCTGAATTGCAGTCAAAGGTCAGACAAACTACAGACTTATTTAACATGTCAGTGGGAACAGTCACAATGATAAGACAGCATAAGCCAAACTTTAATGTTTGCATTACAACTTTTCAAATGACAGTGTGAGATAAGTGAGAGTAACCGTCAGGCCGTGTACTGTGGTTTTGTTGCAGTCCCATTTTAATGGGAGCTGACACTCACTGCAGAGGCAACTGTCCTGAATAACGAGTTGGTGTGCATATGTTACAACAGCAAACGTTTACTGAGGAAATCCACACTGAGTGGTTGTGTGTCAAATATCCAAATTAGCTAGTCATCCAGAGGCTGATGCTAACGACAAACCAGCTTATAGATCGAGAACATTTTTAGTACATTTGCCATTTTTGGGCTCGTCCTCACTTTTGCTTGTAAAAAAAAAATCAATTTAAAAGGTGTTACAGGCACAGGTCTGCCTGGAACCTTCTGTCCTTAGATATCTGTGTTTAGCCTGGAGACTGTCGATCTCTTGTTGTTCACTTCCAGCAGGAACATGATGGAGACAGAGGGCACGAGGGCATTTTGTGGTCGGGGCTCCAACGTCATTAAATACTTGTTGGAGATCTGGAAATCAATCCAATGTCCTTTTAAAAAAACGTATAAACCATATGTTCTAAAATTGGTTCTTACTTTGCTGTCATTTTTTGTTTAATGTCTTATTAGTATTTATCTCACTCTCTTTCATCTGTTCTTGTGACTATAAAGCTCTGGTTTGGTTAGAAAAAGTGCTTGAATAAAGGTATTATTAGTTGTATTCAAATACTTGCGAGAGAATTTTCTAAATGGCAGCAATTTTTATTGTTCATTGTAAACAATCTACAAGTAAGACTGAGAGCAGTGTTACAGTACTTGTCAAGTTTCCAATTACCATCTAATTCACAGCAGGCAGTGCCCTCCTCTACTCTGTCTCACATGTCTTTGCCGCACACTGATGTTATAAAGAATGCATAATTCAGTACAGCAGTTTTCAGTTAGTGAGTGTTGATCCAAGACTCCATTTTCTGTTTCAGATTCGTTTATTCAAATGTGACAGTTGTGAAGGAGCTGTCGCAACGCTTTGCTACCGAGGGTCTGAGTAGATTAGGAGATTCAAAGAGACAAAGACAGTCCCATGCCTGCACTGTAGACTCTCGTGAGACAGATGAGTCACATGCTGGTAAAGTCCCGCTGAGAACATTCGACGGGATGATGCTATGTTCCTGAGATTAATTCTTCTTACCGTCTTAGAAGTTACACCCTGATCACAAAAGGTTGATGAGTAAACCATTCGGCACTCTGGTGTTGACACGTGTGTGAATGTCCTGATATTTTTTCTTTTACACAGCTTTTTGCAAGTGGCACCTTCTTGTCTGATGGTTGTGTGTGGTAGCTCTGGAGAAATGTGTATATCTACTGAAAAGACAAAAGTTCAAATAAGGACAGCTTAAGTTAGTAAGTAGAAAATAATTGTCTGTCCATTTAATCTATCTGTGTGTGCACACATAGAGCTATTTTCTCAGGTGATCTATATATAGGACAACACCACCGATAAGATTAACAAAGTTTCATTGCTGCATCTGTCTGCCCCTTTGAACACGTTCTGCTGACTCCGCAATGTGAAAAGTTGTTCATTAAGAACCCAACCCATGATGAAGCATACTGGCCCTACAGGATGCTACACTACATCCTTGGCAGTAAGTTATTTCTGGCTCTAATGGGATCAGGACACTTTTATCTGGAGCTTTGATCAGTTGATTAAGTAATGCTTTGTTCCTTGTCGAGATGTATAGAGCGCTGTTTCAGTCACCCCAGGTCGAAGAGGTCAAGCCAAGGAGAGATCCAATCAGGCCAACAGCACAGTCCCAGCCTGGTGTAATTACACTCTCCAAGACTCCTGGTGAAGTTGCAGATAAGGTGTGAGCATTGTTGGGGGACCTGGGGAAACCCTGTCTGCACAAACATATTGTTTCACATTTTTCATGTTAATTGCATTGTCAGGATTTGGTGTTGCTTTGCATCATAAGCACAACATTTCAAGGTGACTGTTGATGGTGTAGAAAGCTTTACGTGGTGGATGCATGTCTTTTATGATGATTATTTTAAAGATATCCGTGTCTTCGTTAGTGGTTCTCATCTTTAATTTCTCGTATACGGTACTGCTATTGCCCATAATATGTGAAACCTCTTATCTGCCTCTCTGAATTATCCCAACTGCCTCTAATGTATTGAAACTTGGGTTGCAATTATGCTTATGAGTTTTTACCAACTCAATTTGTTTGCTGAAGACTTTGGCTACACTTAATTTACAGTTAAAAGAGGACGATGCAGCAGAAAGCCTATTTAGAAGGAGATCATAATCACCCACTCAAATGATTATAAAAATGCAATTGAAAAGAATCTCTGCAGTGCTTTAACATGAACTTTGAGTATCCATTAGCTGATAGCATAGCCACTAATCTGATTTTTTTATTGCACATGTAATCGAATTACCCATATGGTGAAGCTCAGCAATATTTCCGACTAGCGCTCGCATACTGTGAGAGCCTCATGGCGTCCAGGTCACCGTTCTCGCTCCTCCGTCTCAAGGCTCAATACAGCAGAGTAAATTTGTATCCCCTTGTGCATAGGTGTGTCTGATTGGTGGATCAAGTTCTGTGTCCCCCCCTGTCTGGGGCTCTCATTGAATTACCTCCATGAGGGCCCAGCAGCTGTTCCTTCTGGTCGCAGCAGGCCGCTGTCGTTAATTGAAGCGTAATGGGCTCAGCAGCAGGGAAGGTCAGACAGAGCGCTCTGCTGATGCACAGCCCCTGTCATAACCTAAACACAACACACCTAGAAACTTTCCAACTCCTCTCTGGGGTTAGGCAGATAACGGGCTGAGAGGTTTTACATGTCAGTCAATCATAGTACGTCTACTGAGGCGTTGCAAAATTGTCAGGTTCCATTGCCTTTATGTAAACCATGTATAATGTATAACCTACGAGAATTTTCCTTCAAGCCTTGATTGCTGCAAGACTTATACATGTGGTACTGTACACATTGCTATGGCACTGCAGTTGGATGTTTGCCATTGTTTTAACACTGTATTCCAGAGACGGACCCCCTCTCAAACCAGGTAGTGATTCTTGGCTACTGTGACCCCTTTCCAAAATGTAGATATTTCTTGTATTAATTATTTTTTTACTTTTAGGCTCATCTTTTAACTTTTACCTGTTTTTCCTTTTTCCTCCATTTTTTACTTTCACAGTCAAGTCAGCATCTGATCTTTTGTGCACTTTGTATGGAAGATTTATTATTTAATGTTCCTTGAGTAATCGTTTCAACCCTAGTACATTCATCTAATAAGTATGTTATTGATGTTGCTTTGAGCCGTCTTGTACTGGCGAATTCTTCAAACCCGAAGCTGCACGCGACGAAACAGCGCAAACCAGCTCGGGTCAGTTAGACAAACTCCAACTGACGATGGTACTCAGTGCTACATGCGCTGTAGGCATGTGTTTTTGAGGTTATCATCTGTGTTTGCTTGCACCTTGAGCCGGGTGTTATATGAAGAAAGTCAGCTGAGGCAATAGCATAGCCATCCTCCAAGCTTCATATGTTTGAAGATTCCAAAATAATTCATGAACCATCGGCATTAGATCAGAGAGTTCGTTTCATGAGTCTGAGAACCACAATGCTATTGAACACGGTACAGTTATTATTGGCATTGTTTAGCTATCTGTAACTGATTCCGTCTTGTCTCACTGGCATTAGCACCCTATTTGTACAACAAGAGTTGCTTTCATCAAAGAGCCTTTGAATTGGGGGTTGTACTGTAAAGCAGCAGCTGTAAAAGATTTATGCCATGGTGGGGGGCCTGGACAGAGTTGTATTTGATTCAGATTATGTACGTATGAATAGATTATAGACCCAGCTAATCCTGTGAGGTTGCTTCTCCAGCTTGTTGTCATTTCTAGGACTGAGGGAGGAGTGCTTTGAATCCTACTTTAATATTCAACCCGATTCCTAAGAGAGATTCTTTATGAGCATGGGCTGGCCCAGCTCACAAATGTATGTCAGCCTCCATATTGTCTTTTGCCATTGACCTCTTGGCTTACTTCAAAGAACAAGGAGGTATGGTATCTTTAAGATTGACGTCACAGCAATGTATTAAAAGCTCTTTGTTGCCCTCCTTGGCCTTTAAGACATCTTGAAAACCATTACCTTCTGTTAGGCTCCAATCAAAATAATACAATATTTGCTCAGTCAATTTATAGCAGACTAATTGCATTATGGTCTGATTGTTTTGCATGTGACTTAAAATTCTGTCATTAAAAAATGTCTATATGTCCCACAAGGTTTACTCTCGTGAATAAAGTTAATTAGCTGAGATGTTTTACCATTCAGTTACTGTTGTGACGTGAGAGGCCGCGCTTCGTACAGTCCACTCTTTTACTGGGTTGCAGCTGTAAAGAAAGCAATAGTCGTTATCTGATGATGATCCCCTTTGTGTTCCAAACTTGCCATACAAATGATTACATTTTTGTGTTATTACAGATACATTTCAGTTTTACATTTTCTGTCAACAATGTCAATTTCTTTTATCCGTTGGATGTATTATAAGGATATTTTCATCTGCATCAGAGCTACGGGAGAAGTCTGGTACAAGTGACGAACACACATCCTCTGGTTTGTTTTGGAGATGCATCTAATTCCAAGAAAGTGTGGCTTTGTGATGCAGAATCTCTAAAGGTTAAGCTCTTACTATTACATAATCCATTATTAAAATGATTATAATAGATGCATTAAGAACATGATTCGTAATCCCTGAATTCCCATCCCTATAACATGTTAATAGCTTGTTAAATCTACACTGACATACTCATTAAGTGAAATACAAAATTGAAGGTCATTGTAAAGTAGCATTTCCAATCAAAATCCAATCACTTCTACAAAAACAGTTTCAATGTTTGCATTCTTCCAGCATGATGGCAAATTCTACTGATGTTCCGTTTTTGCACGGAAACGCTTGATTTTCTGTAATATTCTATTTCTGCCTTTCGTGCTCTGACTCTACAGCTCGGATTAACTGGTTAAGAAAGGAAACCTTCCTTTGCGTGTCATATTCACTTTGTACAAGTCTCTGCAGCAAATACAGTGGGTGCTATTTTTGTAACACAGAGCACAGACTGAGGGGGAAAAAAATGACTGGCCTTTCTTGGACCTGAATTGGTGTACCCTTTCCTAAATCCTAATCTCTCTCAGGTTGAGTGAAGTTGTTCTTTATTTTCCCTGACAGGGATGTACTGGTTGCAGCTGCCTCCACACTAGCAAAACATAAAAGCATATGCTACAAGAAACAGTAGCTATGTTTTAAACATGTTATTATACCGCTTAGTTAAAGGACCATACTGTTTTTATATTTTATGTTTATATTAATTAATACAGGTTTAGCTGTCTTGAGAATGCCATCCAATGTCCATCTTGGATCTGGTACATGTTTTCCTTATATGCTGAGTAAAAGTAGGCCACAAGCAGTTAGAAAACTGATCTTTTTGTTGTAAAATGTTGTGTAGACACAATAAACTCAATAGAGATAAACTAATAAGATTTGCATTTTGGAAATATTTCGTGTGTGAGACCATGGTGTTATTTGCTGAATAGGATTGTTTGTATTGATTTTAATGATGGGCACGATGATGAATTCAGTGTGAAAAAAAACTCTTCTTCACTCTGTAGGTCTGACTCTTAAACATTTCAAAAGTTTTTCTTTTCCACCACAGTTCGCATGGACTGCTTATACAGGCCCTCTCTGTTGTATAATTGTCTGTGCTAGACGTGCCAAGTTGACATTTTTCCATGCATCATTTCAAGCTTCGAGTTTCAAACACATAAGAACAGGCTGACAGCTGCCTGTCAAACCCTCCACTGGTACAGGATCGAACCGGTCTGGACTACAAAGAGCCCAAACTACTCTCGAGCTCTGTTCCAAAATGTATTTTGGAAATGTATGTAATGGTTTTTGTCACCAATCCATCTGAAAAGCTGAGACATGACATTCGGATATTCTGTTCATGTTCTGAGCTAAATGGGCGTGAACTACTCAAACACATCTCTTCTTCACCACAGCAACACAATTGCTACACTTGTACTTGCTAAATTGCACGAATAGTCAGCTTCTACAGACATAACAGTATGTGATTGGCACAATTGCCTTCAGTTGTTTTCCTTGCACCTGTTGGTGTTTGCATAATTCAAGCCCAGTCCACCTTGTATTTCAAAACATTATCCTTGAGTTCTATTTTAGCCAAAAGAATTATCACCATTCAATTATTTTCTGGCAGCAGTTGCCTATTACAGAACCGCCTCCTATATTTTGGTAATGTCTCAAATGCTGTCCGGAAAAAAGCGTCCAGTTACAGAGGAGCAGGGCAACTAGTATATTGTGGACCTTCCACTGGAATATTAATCCAGTCCAGTTATGTTATAAAAGCAACCCAATAGGTTTAATAATAAGAGGATATTCAAAATGTT
Source organism: Anarhichas minor (assembly GCF_050575085.1). NCBI lineage: Eukaryota > Metazoa > Chordata > Actinopteri > Perciformes > Anarhichadidae > Anarhichas > Anarhichas minor. Next base: position 11,692,910 of record NW_027466450.1, read on the forward strand.
ACTGGGGCCACAAAATCCAAATTTGTCCAGCGGGGAAGATGCCTTGGTAGATTCTAAACACTAGAATACAGCAGGAACCCCAACATTTTTTTACCCTGTGCCATGTCTATATTGTTCTTGTGGATCAACCAATAAGGGGTCTTTGTTCTAATGTGTGTGACAGGGAGTGATTAAGGAAGATACAGCACTAATAGCCAGAGTTAAGGTAATTACCACACAAATAGGTCTACAATGTTATATAACGATTATTCAGCACTTTTCTTTTTGCTGAATAATTCGGTTTCCTCGTAGCCCGAAGCAAATGGGAACCACTGCAGTACAATACACAGAACACATTTCAGTACTGAAAAGTACAGTCTGGTATCTAGCTTCTAAAGGAAATGCTGTTTAATAAAGCACTTCCACATTGGCTTTAACACTGAAAATTGTTCATAGCAATTCTCATAACAGTCGTAATAAATGTGTTTATAGAAGGGATTCAAGGAAGAGAGAAGATGGAGCGGACAGATGAGGCTAAAATCAAGAAAACGAGCGAGTTTCTGAGACTTTGTACGAGGCTGCAGAAGCGTAATCACAATCACGATCCACTTATTGTTGCAAATGAGATTCAGCCATAGCGTGTGCTAAAGTGTGAGTATGGAACACTGCAGCCGATCATCTACCAGGAAGACATGAATGATGATGTTTCCATCATTCAAAAGCGCCACCCTCTCCTGTCATCATTATGTCGCTATCATTCACCGACTAATCTCCACAAATTATTGTGTATTCTCTTAAAGCCTGCAAGGAGGGAAAACAATTCCCACCGAATGCTCACACGCTCAGCGAAGAGCCTAATTGCAGCTGCCAAAACATTGTCTGTGTACTCGATACGAGTTATTCCCTTTCATGTTACACCCTACATAAACATCCGTGGAGTGAGTGACAATTTGCATCACCTCTATTTCCTGCTCATCAGCCTTGTGTAGCGCCAACACTTGAGTGAGTGACATCAGCTATCTTATTGGCGAGCTAACTGCGCCGCTTTAGTTGCGCTGCACATGGCTGCCTGTCAGATCTGGGTCAGACATTGTTTGTAAATGATTCATTTTTTTTCTTTTCCTGAAGTACCTGACGGGTATATATTTTTCTATGGCACCGCAATTCATTCATCGAAACTAGTGTGGATTTCGTGTCATTATGTTTAGCCCGCTGTCCATCGGTTCACCCATACAAAGAGGATGAATAGGCCCTTACAGCACTTTCAAATTTAGAAACCAGTAACGGCTGTCTTGAGACGAGTGCCTTCCCCCTGTATCCACACTGGCAGAGTGGACTGGATCGATATAAGGTTAAGGTTTAATCCCTGAAACACCCATCAATCAATACAGGAAGTCACCCATTTGAGTGCCTTCTTTCGACACGGAACAATAATTCCCAGTAACAGATGCCGGGCCTGCCTCCTCTCGTCTTCTCTGCTCTCTGTCCACGGCTGCACTCTGATAATCCGGCTACAGACTCATGCAGCCTTTCTCTATTGTCCTGAGTCCTTATCTCCCTGCACAATACTGGCGCCTCCTTAAAGCACAAAGCGCCAACTTGTTTCCCCTCACCCGTCAAAATGTGAACTTTGAGCTCTGACGCAGTGGAGCTCAGACTACCCATTTTCTGGGAGAGACTTCAAAAGTTGCTTTATATGTATGTGTGTGCGCATGTGTGTGTGTCTGTGTCTATTAGCACGTCTTTGTGTTGTTTCATGGATTGGAATTTGTGTTTGATGGCAGGAAAAATCAAATCAAAAACAACAGTGTGGTTGGTGCCCATGCATAGGTTCATTTTATTATGAAAAAAGAAAGAAAGAAATAGTTGTGAATGTCTGTGTGTAGCATCCCTCTGATGAAATGTCTTTTCAGTTGCAATAATAATGCATTCCTAATGTGTGGCACCTTCTCTCTTCTAATCCCCCACACAGTTTTGATTGATAATGTCACACACACACACACACACACGTGTTGTCTTTCAGCACATTAATAAACAATAGGTCATTGCATAGCAATTGGCTCATTGTTTCAAATATGTAGATAGCACAGTACGAGATAGAAACATAGCTGTGCGTGTCTGGGTTATTAGTGCTGCTTGCAGTGTTGATGGGTTTGGAAAGGTCAGTGAACAAAGTGAACATAATGTTCTGACATTTAGAACTGAGAGACTGCGAAAGATAATGTTTTTGATGACTCAAAATACCAAAGAAGGTGCCATAATGCATAAACCAAAGAGAATCTGCAAAGTTGCATGAGATGTTAGTACTAACTTGTGTTTTCAAACCCTAGTTTGTTTTGTCTGCAGCATTGATTGACTTTCTGTGCCCCATCTTGTTCTGGTTGACCTGTTATGGCCTTCTTGACAGACGCTCTGTATTTTAAATACTAGCAACGTCTCGGCTGTGCCTTGATCTAAAAAATGTGCAATTCTGCTTTAAAGACTAAAATGTACACGTTGATTATGCAAAGCCTTCTTTGAAGTGGCTGAGGGGAATTAAGTCATACAGTAGTTTTATTTTACTGTTATTGTCAGACTGCGGCACACTGCGTAGAGAAAAGGTCAGTGTATTGTAGTCTGAGCTTTTCATAGAAAATAAAACCAGGGAAGGCCTGCTGTTTAATTGTTGAGATTGTGCAGATTTTTGACAAAGAAAACAACAGCAGCGACACAGTCTTACTGTCAAACTAGGATACAACATCTTTTTTTCAAACACCGTGGAACCTCTTTCTCAAACATACTGGAATTGTTTTGTTTTTGCAGAAACTATTACGATCACTTTTCTGGTGAAGACTTCACATTGTCACCACTTATCACAAGAACTAGGCTTTTAATTTCACCCACGGTTCCCTTTCCTCCACATTTCCTCCATCTATATAATTTACTTTTTGCAGGTTTCAGCTATTTCTGGACTGCCCCCTTCCACCCCCCCCCCCCCCCCCCCCACACACACACCTACATTTACACAGCTCTGGGTACATTGACTCTTATTTTCCAGAGAGACACTCAGGGCTTCAGGGTCCAAGTGTCCCTGCAACTGCTGACCCATGTTATCAGCCCGCCTCAGCAACCAGGCCCCCCTCAAAATTAATCCTGACGCCGTCACGCCACCCCCCTCGCTCACACTGATGGCTCCCTCTTTGGGTGACAATCCCCTCTGGATCCTCAGCAGTCGGGACTCAGTCACGCTTACCTGCATACCCCAGACCCACGAGACACTCCTATCAATTTAAAAGGGAAGACAGAGTGACCAGGCTTACAGCCGGTGCAGTGTTAATTATAAGCTTTTTTTAATGAATGGGAGGTAGAGGCTTGGAGGGCCAGGTGGAACAGCCACACAAGACAAATCCGATTATCCAGGAACGGTTTGTTTCTCTTTCAAGCTCTCCATCTCCCTCATTCCGTGTTTTGTGTAATAATTTCCCAGCTCCGCTACAGAAAGCAGACACATTTGTTTTTGGTGTCTGTTTTATGCTCCAAATCCTTTTTTGCTGCATTTCTGCACATGCTGTCGCAGCTTCTCAAGGGGCTGTAGTTCCTTTATTTGTACTGAAGATGAACTACCTGAAACATTAACGATTAATTCTGTGTACAGAAGATGAGGTGTTTTTTCACTGAAAACGACTTTAGCCATTTCTGATTCCCCCCCCCCTTGGAGACGTGTCTCATTCTTAATGAGCATGTTCACATAAATAAATAGAAAAAAAAAAAAGGTTATCATTTTTCCCCTGAGATCCCTTATCATGTCTGATGAAATATTTATGAATGTAAAAACAAATAGTGAAAATGATCTGGCTAACAATGCTCTGTGGCTTTGTTTTAGTCATCACATGAATTAGCTTAATTTCACCCTAAAGGCTTTGAAGAGGGACATGTGTGAGCAAGTGAATGATACATAAATATCCAGCTATACGAAATGACACACCTTTCACATCCTTAAAGCAGCTTTGATGCACAATTCTATGTTAAACATCAGGATCTGTTCACATTAAACTACATCAGAGGTTTTCTTGAATGCTTGCCTGTCCCTGACTGACTGGATTGTTTTGATATACAGTAGATGTGAGGCTGCGTTGAAATAGATCACACTGAGCAGCACTGATTCTGGATCAGAGATTAGATTTTAAAGTTGAGCAACAATAGTGGAGACGGAGGTGTGGGTCACAGCTTTGCCTGGTTTCATTTTTCCTTTCATTGGATGTTAATCACTCAGGAATTTACAGATTGTGAGTCAAATCAAAAATACACTTAGGTGAACTGAAGTACAGATTTTCTGCTCAGTAATAGTATTTGACGTAACTAATTTGATCAAGAGATTCGCTGAAGCCCGTCCATATTTAAACATTCTGGTGCCACATTTTTGCCGTTTTCAAATTGACCCTGTCTGATCACATTTGCTTTGTAATTAATCACTGTAATTCGACAATTGTCAAAAGACACACGTGCTTCCAGGCCAGCAAATACAATGATTCAATTTCCAGCCCAAAAGTATTTTCTTTATAACTATTCGGAAACAAAGAAAGCATCACAATATAGAGATTAAAACTATTTTATTCAACCAAACTCAAACCAAGTCCCCATTTTTGTGAAAAAAAAAAGATACTCTGATCTTTTTACGGTGAGGCTGGGTGGCGTGGCTGAGTTCAAATGCTCTCCTGCCCTTATCAATGCTGTGACCCTGTCAGCTTGCTTAACTACTGCACCTACAGCACATGGAGGCAGGCAGAAAGAGCCATAGTATGTTCCGTGCAACAACGATAAACATGCAGCTGATTGAGTTCACAACCCTGACTTCAGGAGCAGCCAGACTGCCAGACTGTTTGAGGTGCTGGCAGAGTAGAGATACCTCTCTCTGTCAAATACAACCCCATACAACATCTTAACAGTCTGGGGATTTTTTTTTTTTTTTTTCATTTTCTTGAAGGATTGCATAAAACATATGGTTTGATTCAGTGATATGATTATTGGCAAGGCACCATAGTTGAGTTTGACATTTGTCTGCTTATGTACAGGGTGTTTTTTAAGGTTTGAGTCAGTGAATATTCCCAAGCCTAGACATGAAAAACTGTGTTTGTTTTGAGACATTCAGATGAAATGAATGAGAGTTCACAACAATGAACTGCAAGAGAAGGCAACTAGAAATCATATGACAGATGGTAATGTGCAGGAGATGGTCAAGTTCAGCATCCACCCACATGAGCAGAATATTTTCACATGAGTATGGTATAATATTTTACATTGCCCATAGATAATCATCATACCTCTTTAAAAAATGTTGTCTTAAAGCCTAAAATCAAAACCTATTTAAATACTATTTCCAGCTTTATTTACACATTTTACACAACATTCAACTAACAAAAAAAAAGCAACAGTTCTGAAAATTAAGACAAATTGAAAAACTAGAATAGCAGGATAGAAAAGGGATCCGTCCCCTTCTACTACTTTGTAGAGCCACATTTTGCTTTGATTGCAGCCATCAGTGTCGTTGAATTGTCAGCTTTGCACACTTAGATTGGGGATATATTTGTACATTTGTCCTTGCAGAATAGTCATATTTTGTGGGGAGCGATGATTGACTGCTCTCTTCAAGTTCATCCACAGATTCTTAAAATCAAATTAAGGTCAGGCCTCCGACTTGGCCATTGGCTACTCAAGGATATTGACCATGCTATCCTAAAGCCACTGCATGTTGTTTTATTTATTTCTGCGGTGTGTTTAAGGCCATTGCCATGCTGGAAGGTGAACCCACCCCCCCCCCCCCGCTCATCTTCAGCTGTCTAGCCGGGTGTCGCTAGCTGGACTTTGCCAGACCAAGTCGTAAATACAGGTTTGTCAGGTCCGCCTGGTCCGCCCGCCAATCACAGCGCAGTAGTAGTACCAGCCAATCACAGCACATTAAGGCGGGACTTGGCACAAAGTGGGTACAAATAAATTAACACCGAGCTTGCGGGTTTGTCCGATTTCCGGGCCGCAGAAGGACACAGGGTTTTTTTACTGAAATGTGGGTGTACTTGGCCGCATCCATTTTCTTTTTGAAGACGATGATGATGATTGGTTGAACATGATCGAGTTTATAATGGTTCATCTTAGGGGATGATCACATATCCAAACCAGGTATTTTATTAATAAAATATTAATAATTGTTCATTTAAAAAAAAAAAATCTTATTTTCACTTTAATGTTAAGGTTATAATGTGTAAATATGACTGGGAAAAAGTTAGATTCCGTTTTCATTTTATTGTACAGCGTGTAATGAGACAAAAGTTATATTAAGCATTTTGACAGGGTATAGCAATTTTCCATAAGCATTGTATATTCTGCCCTATCCTGATATCAGCAAGATTTGTAGTTTAGGTCGGTCTTGATCACCCAAAATGATGCACTGATGATCACTTCAGTGTAGTGTTTAGGTTGTTTTTTGTAACTGTACAGGTTGTCATATTAGCAGCTATTCTGAGCTGGGTAATGCTAAGATTCTGTCAGGTTGTTTTGAACAAACTTGCAGATGTCATCCACTTTTTTAAACTTCCTGAGGTTTTAAAAGAAAAGCCTCACAGCTACTATACATTTGCAGTGAGATGGCAAAACACTGGCAGGCTAGACACACCACAGATGATACATCTAAATACACTCTCTTGGATGGATATTAAGGGAAACCAATGCCTGTGATGTAGGCTGTATAGAGCAAACGCTCTATGGTTGTGTCAAAAGGGCATTTGACATTGGGACTGGAGGATAGTGCCAAACGGGGGAGGTAACCAGCTCTTGACGGAAGGTGTGAAGCATGAGGCAGGTTGAGGTTGGAGGACACTGTGGTAAACACTTCTGTCTTTTGGCTGAACTCTATGGAGTGGAGCAGAGAAGAGGACAGGCCTGTAGAGGACAGGCCTGTAGAGGCTAAGCTGTCCCAGCTGGAAATGGTCGGATAAGTTGGCTTAACATAGGCACACTTAGCTAAAACTAATCCTAACACTAAGTCCAATACAATACCCATCATGCCTTCATAAAGGTACATCCAGTGTTTGTCAAAACTGCTTTAGAGAGTTGTTGATTCAAATTTAGGGTCATTTTGGATGCAGCTTATAGTGCAGTTGAATTATATTTGGATTTTTTCAAACATTTCCCCAATAAAACTCGACAGCATGACACACTGGCAGGTCGCTGCATTGTCTGGTTTGAGCATTGTCTGTGTTTTTGTCCATTTTGGTCACTTTAAAATGTCTAATTCTGCGTTCGTTTTTACTTAGTTCCACACTCTCGTGTCACTTCTGGTTGCAAAAAACCAAGATGTCGACGGCCAAAATGCTGAACTCGAGATTTCCAAACGGCAGTCCACAAACCAATGAGTGATGTTATGAGGACTACGTCCACTTCTTATATTAAGTCTATAATCTGGACAGACTTAAGACAGACCAACAGTGCTGTCACCAGCATTGCTAAAAAATTGCGTTGCCTTTTAAAGTTGCCACATTTCTGTGAACATGTTCAGATACTGAACATAGTGGGCTGTATGTTCAGACTAGACTTATATAGCGTCTGTTCAAACAATTTATTCTGGGTTCCCAGATGTTGTCTTTGTTTTTCTTGAGGTACACAATGATTATTGCAATACCAACTACCGTATTTTCCGCACTATAAAGCGCACCGGATTATAAGGCGCACCTTCAATGAATGGCCTATGTTAGAACTGTTTTTATATATAGGGCGCACCGGATTATAAGGCGCATAGAATAGAATAGCGTCGTAAGCGTGTCTCTTGAAAGGTGCCATTTTGGGGTCTTTATACACACAAGTGGTGTTGGACTAGGAGTAAGCACAGTACCGGTGTTTACCGCGGTGCGGCTTTGTAGTTTACCAGTCGTACTGAAACATTTTGACAGAGCGCCGTGTACAACCAGTATGGATCAACCAATTAACCAATTGATCCATATATAAGGCGCTCCGGATTACAAGGCGCACTGTCGTTTTTTGAGAAAATTAAAGGCTTTTAAGTGCGCCTTATAGTGCGGAAAATACGGTATATCTAGATCCAGAAATCCCCAAGAGGTGAGAAAACAGTAAGAGGTTCTTACTTTGCCAAACTTTGGCTGTAATAGAAGTCCAAGGTTGAGATTGGATAGAGATTAAATTAATTGCTTGTCCCTTGTTGGAACTGCATGTTCACAATTGATTTTGCTCCACCCACCAGGAGCACATTTCTTCCATCCTATTTGTTGGCTTTTATTTAGTTAGTAGCCAGCCAGGGAAGGAGAATTGCAGTTACAGAGACAAGCGAATTTGAGCCACCATGGAATGGCAAGGCAGAGCACTTAAAAGCCTTGGGAAATAAGGTCTGGGTCACCGGAATCTGGGGTTTTCAGGAACGTGGCCAGGAAGGTCAATAAGGGAGCGAAGCTTAGAGGTGGGGCCAGTGGGGAAGGGGTTGTGGTTGGATGGGAGACAAGGGCAGGAGGTGTTAATAGAATCCGAGTTTCCTCTGGATGAGCTCTCGGAACAGGCTTGGGTGGAAGGTTGGCATATAATCATTGAAAGTCATAAGAGAGTAAAATCCTGAGCTGTTACTCTTGGACTGCACTCTTGTCTTTGATATTACTGTCAGAATGTGACACAGGCAGGGACAAATCATGACTGTAAGCCTTGCAGTTTAATGTAAAATTCTGAAACAACAACCACCCTTGTGCTAATACGATGCATAAGTGACGTTGAACCTCCCCCTCTATAGCGGCAGCAAATCCAAATTCGGGACGCAGAATAATACATTTGTATATGCAGAGAAACTCTCTCTCAGATCTTTCTGCTAAGATAAGACAGACTATATGTCTGTATCTCTTGCACACCTCTGCGATGCAAAATAGCCGCAATGCATCATATGAAAGAAATATAATCTTAAGAATGTCATTGTATGAAGTGTCAGATTTTACTGTGCTATGGTATCAAATGTTTAAATCAGTGTCTCTTTTTTTCTTTCCCCACCTCAGACCCTGTAGGCTGACTCTTGTGCCAACCTCTGTGGGAACATCAGTGGGTGCAGGGTACTTGACAGAGCCAGAGCCAGGGAGTTAATACCACTCAGTGATGCTGGAGGTGTGACACAGCCCCAGCCCTCTGCACATTGATTCACACAGGATTAAGCCACTGCATGATGCTTCGGGCGTGAGGCCTGGCACAGCTGATTTACTGTCCCTGTCAGACTTAACATCTTTGGAGGCCTCCTCTGCCCTGCTTCTGTCTTCTGTGGAAGGACTTGAAAAAAAAACATCTGCCACTGCACCAACCGGATCACCCAAAGGGATGACTGGCAGTCAGCTGGCTCAGGTACTTGCAAACCATGCCGTTTAAGATACTGTGTATTTACGTGTAATTGCAGTTTGGGAGTTGTTTTTGAGGAAACGTAGTAATGTCTGTGTTTTATTCTAAGGTGCAGCTATACGATCTTTGTCATATCTGTCCCAACCATTGTCAATTTTGTCGAAGGAAACTATGACAAAGATATTAGCTGACAAACTTTTTGTCACAACTGTCAGAAAAAAAGACCAAACTACAAAGACCTTTCCAGTCAGCAAATAAAAACTAAACAATATTGTGAAGACGGACGACAAATGAACTGCATGCATGTGCAGCATATTGCATTCGGTCATGTACTATCTCTGTCGGTAATATTATCTGTTGTTACCAGTATTTGGATCAAAAAGATTTATGGACTAAAGTCATCGACAACCCACTGAAAATTAGACGAGAAGCAGCAAAAAAAACGGTAAATACAAAAACATTCAGTCAGCATGCTGACATTTCTAAATAGGTAAGCTAATGAAACGTTATAAAGTACGATGACTTTAATGTTCACGCTCAGAGACAATCTTTTGTGCTGCTAGAAGGAATGGGTAAGTACCCGGATTAATGGTGATGATCAGCCATCTAATTATTTCTCTAGATATTGGTTAAAGAAATAGCCTAACCTTTTAGCTTCTCCCCTCAAGCTATACCCAGACAATGAACAATATTTCAGTGAACAAGTGAGTGAATCCACTTCTAAGTGCTTCGCTGCTCTGCAGTGCGGGCACTAGTAGCTGCGGTGAAGCTCGTGAGCAGGAACGACAGCGGGACGGTGGTTCTGTTCAAACAGCCCGAGTTTAGAAATGATTACTGGATTAACTGAGGAGATCAGTGTGCCGTATTAATGCAGATCAGAGTGACACGGAAACGAGTACATAACATAGCTTGTCGCCCATCCACCACCCCTTACAATTTGCTTCACTAATAAAGAGGGCAAACTACTTCCTGCTTTGGCAGTGATCATTGGCATTAGATGTAAATTGGGAGGTGCAGATTCGTCCAGTATGGATTCAGGATACTGGGCTCTATGTTTGTTTTTGCGACTCCTTTTCAATCAGCGCTGCCAGTTTGCACGAACCTTTTTGGAATTGCAAATATACAGTGTGTCTCAGAGCTGTCATAATCTGTTCAGCCAACAAAAATGTAAGTGTTACAGTTCTAAATAGAATAGTGGTAACTGTGTCAGAATATTTCAGGAATACAATGGAGACGGACAGCAATATTCTCAAATACCTCTCCATATAGTGACGGATGAATGCAGATGCACCCACAAGCCAGTGATTTAAAGAAATACAAACAGCTGTGTTTTGCGCATTGCATTTCAGATTGTTTCAATGCTTTCATGGTCATTCTTGTCAATGAAAACATCTGCAAAAATCTGCACCCTTGGGGTGAGAATGAATTTGTGTTTTTATATTGCCAAACCCAATCAAAAACCGTTTACATGCACCACGACGTGGCACAAATCCTTGCAGCTGTGTTAACCTGAATATGCTGGATGCAGTACACAAAGAAGAACACAGGAATATGGGCAGGACATTTAAGCTAAGAATCTGAAGAGAGAATGAGCTGGTTGGCTACATAATTATGTGGAGAACTAGGGAAGAGCTTGGCATCTCTGGAAAACGTACTGGGTTCAAATGCCTTTGTTTGCACTCCAGACAGAACTGGCTGTTTGGCGTATTTAAAGAGAGGCTGGAGGATCACACGGTGATTGTTCAGAGCCTTGGCATACCAAATTAGCTTTTGCCATTCATTTGGAAAGATCTAATCAAACATTAATTATTGTGACCACCTGTGAAAGAGATGGCTGTGGAGTGTTGCTCATCTGTTCCCTTATGGTAGCTGCAGGGCTCTTACTTCATGAATCCAGCGAGTGAGTCCCAAACAAGGACCACAAGAGACGGAGAAGCAGATTGCATTCCATCACATCACGGAGTATCTAATAGGATGCACAGCAGCATCTGAGCCACACTGCTGTTTGCAAGGTTTTCTGTGACCACTGAGAGCCTGGCATGATTCCTTTGACCCAGATATTTAGCAGCTTAAGAGCTGCTCTCTTTTTTTTTAAAGATTTTCCGGATAGCCTGCAGTCCCCCCTCTAATGACACAAACTGGATGAGTCCAAGGCTGAGCTGTATGAACACAATTGCCACGAGCTCTTTAAACTGAGGGAACTTGAAGATGTTGTTATATCTAACACTATGGTAATCTCAAATGTCTGTCTTTGAAGAACAATAGCTGGAAGCCTTGGGGTCATGCTGTTTTCATTGCTTGTTTTTTTGTTCCAAGACCATGTTTCCCAATCAGTTGTTACACATTTTGTCAGAATGTGGAGAGCGCTGCTTGTTCCATGAATAGTGGAATTAGAATGGCTGGAGGGAGGATGGAATCTGGGTGCAGTCAGGTATGGCTTCCAGAGCAGTGCAGCCCAAGAGGCTGGCTAGTAATCAGCAACAGAGGTGTCTAATAGGCATACAGCTGTGTAAGTGCCAGAATAACTCTGCTCATTCATCCAAACACAATAAATTCTCTGGCCATCACAAAATGTGAGACAAAGGCATCTTTAATAAAACAGAAGAAAAATGTCGGATTCATTATTTAAAGTGGATGAGTTCTTTATATCAGCGAGAACAAGTAACCCTAAAACTATTCTTTGGGTTGATGGAATTCAAAGAGCTGTATGCTGAAAGGCCAAAGAAATAGGAAGCACCATTTCACTTCTACTACTGGGTCCTCCATACAATCTAAATATACAGTTATCAACTGAATGTCAAGAGGCTGCAGGCTTCCTTTATATATATATATATATATATATATATATATATATATATATATATATAAAGGAAGCCTGCAGCCTCTTGACATTCAGTTGATGATTTTAGTTCCTTTTTGGTATGACATGTTTTGAAATGTTTTAAAACATACCAAAAAGACATACTGTATACATTTCACCTTTAAAAACGCCTCTGACACAAAGAGACCAAAACACTTTTGACTATAGAATAACACATCAAACCCAAAGGAAAATTGGACAGTCCATCAAAAACTGGGCATCTGGCAGCCCATTTCCGGGCACCAAGCCATCTCCGCCCAGCAGTTATTTTTCATTAAACAATTTTTGCCCCCACCTAAACACAGCTAAAGCAGAAAAGTCAAAATCTAATTTCCCTGAATGAAATCAAGCAAGAAATAATCAAGCACCTGGCATTTTCACAGACCCACCATGTGTAAATAATCTGAAATCTAAAATGCCTGCTACCTCAGTAGTTAATCTACCATCAGATACTCTCTATGATACTAGGTTATCAAGGGAACTGTACACTTAATGTGACAGGGTGATCTGCAACATAAAAATAAAAACACATCTTCATATTGTCCTGCTGCACTTTACAATCATATTCAGGTAAAATGGTTGCTTTTTGGTGAAACTAATGCAAACATTACTATAGAATCAGTTTCTCAATATAGATGAATTAAATGCACCACCTGACATCTTCAGTTTGCATATCCTCAATTCATTTTTTAAAATGTTTTACCAAACTGAGTTCATGATTGCAGAACGACAGGAAACTGCCGGTAATATTAACATGTCACAATACCCAAGTGCTACAGTGCAGTAAAATGTGTGTTTGGAAAAATGAATCACCACAGTCATGAACTTCATAGAATCAGTCTCTTAAAGCATACGGTGTTTCAGACTCTATTCTATATCCATTTATTTAGCTGTTGGTGCAAGGGAAGCCCTGAGAGGAAAATATACATTATTTTGGGTCGTCTGTTTTCTAAATCACATTCATATTGTTTTCTCACCCGTGTTTACGGCTGAAAAAAGGTTTTGCCAAAATAATCTTTCAAAATTTGTTACATTTTTTTCTTTAGTTTTTTTTCTTTTTGTCAGGATCAATTGTTAGTGTTTGTTTTTGTAATACTCATTTTAGCCACAAGAGAATGAAGCGCACTACGACGCCATGTTGTAAATAGAACTGAAAGCATTCATGTTTCCCTCCAGGTGAGTTTCAATTTACATAACTTGCCAACACACAATATATGTACCGTGTGTGTTTAGCAAAACTTTTAGTTTGTTACTTGGCAAACCTTTTTTCCCACCTGTTTCACGGATAAAAAAATAAAGGAATTTAACAAGATTATTCTGTGAAACCCTTGTTTTCCACCTGTTCTCAAACCAACAACACAGGAGACAAAACTACATAGATCAGACTTAAAAAAATGAATCACCGCGATTTATTTATTTTTCCTCAGCGTCCTCTCAGGGTTTCCGTACAACACAATTAGAGGCCTGGTGAATCCAGGACTAATCCCTAACACTCATAGGACATGAATCACAGTAGCAGGAGATAGGAATAAATGAGCTACATTAAAAAGGTACTAATACCCTGTATTACTCCAAGCTTAAAGTCTCCCCTTCCCTCAATACATATGTCCACTTCTACCTTGGGAGGCTGAGATTCTTGAGCCTCTCGGACTAATTATGTTTGGTCTATGTGGGAGGAGAAGGAGGCATAGGACCACTCGTATGCTGCATTAAAAAAGAAACACAGGGGTTGCGTCCGTAATCATTTACTCATTCCCTACTCCCTATTCACTATCCAGGGAGATAGAGGACTATATAGTGAGCACATCGTTAAAAAACATTTCGGACGCTACTTGGGTCATTTTCTCTACGCCGTTAATTACGTCATTGCTGTCGCGCAATTAAAACGTCCCAGATCAACGTTGGTTGGTGGACCATCCATAATAGATATTGACATGCAATTTAGTGATACTTACATATTTTAAGCTATATTATTGAGTTCCCTCTTAGCAAACTGCCCTGAGTGAATTTAAGTTCTCCCTGGTTGGCAGTGAAGCAGTTTAAACTGTATGTCAAGGACTTTTATTGTGAAAGGTAACCACGGAAGGCACAAAGGGCTGTGCCCTGTCATTGTGAATGCAGAGGTAATAAGCACATCTTCCCAAATTAATACATATAATTGCCGTTTGTTTTGTGATAAGCTGCTCTGCCTAAATTAAATATATAATTGTTGTGCCACAACTCATGGATTTGTATCAATCGCACTGCTCTGTCTCCTTTTGTCTCTCTGCCATTTTTCCTTCGGCGCAATGCATGATGGTATATATTGCTTGGTTCGTGACCATCGGTTGTATGCTACTTTTCAGAATCGGAATCAGTTTATTGCCAAGCACATTACACGTACAGGAATTTGACTAGGTGAATGGCGCGTAACAATAAACACAATGCAATAGAATCAGACATAATTTAAAAATAGAAAAATATTAAAATGTACAATAAAATATGGTGAACAGACAAACTAATAACTTTTAACCATTCATTGTGGGATACTTTGAGTCCTCTACAGGATATGATAATAATAATTATTAATAAGTGATTTTGGACACAGCCTGTTATTCATGAGCGAGAGAGTGTTATGCACTTTGGAAGGTGACTCTGAAAGTCATATATCTGGGCAGGAGGTTTCAGTGGGATATTTTCTACACAGAAAGCTCAGAATGTCTGACACATCCTTCACTTCCCCCATTTTAAAGAGTTCACACACATTCTCCTCCGTTGGTTTCTCTGGCCCACGTCTCGCTCCATTTTTATGAGCGACCTACTGATGAATTTCATGTTCTTCCCACAGGAGTAAGAGAGGAAGCAATGGGCTGGACTATGACTCTAAAAGATGACTTTGGGGTCATTGCCTGGACGCGGCAAGCTGGGAACTACCTCGGCCTCTTCCTCCTCTTGTCTCTTCTTTCCTTTTCAGTCCAGTCGGATATTGTGTTTCCAAAGGACCATCATTTCTCTTGGAAAGCAGGTAAAATGTTTAATTCTTCTCCTTCTTCTTTGCTATAAATGTTTAAATCAATACTCCTTTTTTGACTATTCAAATACAGTCATCCAGGTCTTCAGTCTCTGGAGCAAAATCACTGGAGGTGGTCAATTATAATTCAACACATTGAGTTTTACAACTACACTGCTGGCCATTTGCCAAGGTTGCTCCAATAGTATCAGAAATAGATAATAAATACATGCATATAAGTACATACACACTGCATGTATACACACACCGGAGACAGACATTCAGTCATTACTACTTCTCTTTATTGGACAGAAATACTAAATTAGTTTTCAGTGCTCCCAGTTCTGCAGGGAAAGTAATATTCCTCCGGCTGCTATTGGACATCATCAAGCCAGAGGGCCCTTGCACTTTCTGATGGACTATTCATCCCTTGCCTCATAATGACAAGCAGGGCTTGGATCGTTACCATAATGATGTGTATGCTGTGGTTACATGACATGGTTAATGAGACATTGGTGCACAGAAAATAACCATGTCCTGGTATGTTCTGCTGTGGATTAGGGGCCCCAGTTATGTCTGATATATATATATATACACTGTATATAATTACCTTCATAGTATGTGCATCTAAATAATATTTTATCGTATTTGTGAGAGAATCTGGTTTGGATAACTTTAGTGACAGCTGATGTCATGAAGACAATTTGAGGTAAAATCATGATTCACCCTTCACTCGCTTAACACATTCAATTGAAAATACATTTCCAAAGCAGCTTGAGGAGGAAAACTTGGCCCTCCCACAGAAATGCCCCACTTGCTGTGCGATTAGCACTTTCATTTCTCACTCTGTGGTTGGGTAATGACACTGCCCAAGTGATAAAGACATTGATTAATTTCACTTGAAAGGGCGCATGTTCAAAAGGGATGTAACCAGGACACGAGTGAGGATTTAACACCCTTGCAGGGCTAAGATGGCTTATGAGTTGTTGCTTCAGTTGACTTTAAAAATGAAAAGTACTTTTGTGACAAGAAAGGAAATCTCGAACCTAAGAATGCCTCACCTAAGAATATATATCGCGTCCAAGGGACTGTGTCGCAGCGCTTTGAAGCGAAACGGCAGTTGAAGAACAGTCAGTTGTACAATAAAACGTGTTGTGTTACAGAAGGAGGACGTATTTGGTATAGTTTGGTTTAAATGAACAAAGATTCCTCGAGGCCACTTGTTCTCACATTCAGCAGCAGCTCCAGGCTTTATACCACAAGTCTGAGTACTACGTTCGTGTTAGCTAATATTGATTTAACATTCCCATCTTCACCCATGGACATCATATATTTGAATGCTCCATTTGGCTGACAAGCTCCCTTGTAATTTTGGACTTGTCAGTGTAGGAAAGATGTGCTCTAAATTATGCACAGCCACCATATTCTGTGTTAGTTGTGTCTATCTAGGCCAGCAGCATTGTGGGGTAAATCTTTTGTGTGAGCCAGTTCCCAGAGCTGTGGCTAAGCTGGGAGTCTCTGGCTTAGAGAGAGAGCTGGAGCCATTTAAGCTTGACCTTCATCAGTGTTTTGGAGACCAGAGTGGTGCACTGAAATACTGCGGCTAATGGGGCTATTATTTAACTCTTTAAAGTGACTTTTCAAAGAACAAAGCAAAACGTACTTGCCCTTTTTAACAGCGGGGGATATACATTTACCTCTAACTCACTGTACAGCCAACTGAAAAGCCGTGTCAGAGTAATAGGAGTTAAAACCACAATGTCAGCGTGTAAGGCTTTTAGCTCAACTACAGGTAGCACTCAATTTTCTATACATTTCTGATATCGAAATGTGTGAGAGAGAAACGCTACAGGCGGTATCACATATGACGTAGAGACTGGATGTTCCCTTTGCAAATCCCCTCACAAAGCTGTCGACTGGTACAGTATGATTTGCATTGCTCTCTGTCTGTTTTATATCACAACATTAGTGTTGCTGCACTGCTGTAGATTACATAAAACTAGGTGATGTGTTGGGGAAATTGATTTTAGAATATAAAGGCAGACGAATGAAAGTTTGCATACCGTAGCTTTTGCTTTGTAAAATTTGTTTTTAAAAATTCAAGGCATATACAGTCCTTCAGAATGCTGATATCCTCCGAAACAGAGCGTTACAATTGGATTTATTTTGACTTCCATAAGCATCTGCATTTAAAAAACACCAAAGCAAGACACCGCGCTCATCCTGTGTCAGCTTTAGTCTACTGAAAAAGTAAGATCCTCTCTCTCAGGTCTTCATTTGGCATCTTTGAAATGCATGTACCTTTTATGTAGAAAGTCTTTAAAATGCTGGAATTCACCTATCATAAATTGTTTGTGTTCTTTTCAGCTTAGATTAACAAACAGGAAAATAGCTGAAGTATTCAAAGATACATCCCAGGTGGGGCGGTATTGTGCATCAAAGCCTCTCTCTCTCTAAAAAGAAGAAAAAAACACCTTTGTTAAAGTTCTTATTTCCTTCTTTGACTAGAGAATCCAACAAATCCGGGATAGTGAGGTACCTTTTCCTCTGGGGGCAAAACATTGATATTCCATTTGAGACTGTTCACAGTAGTTAGACTGCAGTGGGCGCTGTGATTAGAAGAACATGTCTGTATTTGTTTAGTGACTATGTATTTCAACATTTCCGTACTTGTTTCATTCACATTTCTTTGAGTTCGGGCTACAAAAATGAAATTGTATGTGTCGTTTTGATAAATCCTGCCCGTGTTCTCTAGAGGATTGAAGGATTAAGCCGCCTGCTCATCTAAATTATGTGGGAACTTTCGGCTGAGGGGCAATGATTTTTAAAAGATTGAGAAATCAATAAAGGTTTTCCTTTAATGAGAGGGATCACCCTCAGCTCCTGCAGGATTATTCCAGGAGTTTATGAGGCTGACACTCTAGGACCTGATCTTACCCAGGGCCTTGTGGCTGTAAGAAAAAAATATACTCATATATGGAGAGATACAGTCAGGCAACATTTACATTTCATTTCAGGGTCTGAGTGTATTTATTTGCAATTTCACCACTCTGTTGCACCATCAAAGCTGAAATCAAACAAAAATAGTTGTTTCTAAAAAAATAAGCTCAAAAGACAGTGCGCTAGCATCCAGTCTACCAGGATTTCACACAGAGGGCTTTTTCTCTTTAACAGTGACAAAGAAAAATCACTTTTGTCAAATGCATGTTTTAGCCAGTAAGCATCACCAGATAAGCTGTTGCAAGCAGACAATATCTAGTTACCCTCTGGCAACTTCTTGCAGCAAAGGCAAATGAACTGCCCTGTCAGCTTTCCCAGTCAGTACAATACCTCACGGAAGATTGAATTGTTTTGTAAATGGAGTCAAAGCTTGTCCTGACGGGGGTGCTGGAGAACAATCCCCAGATCTAACGGGTTCCTTCCTCTTGGGAACATGAATAAGCACAGCAATTGTTATGCAGATTCAGTTCATTTGAAATTTGAGACTTTGAATGAAACAACAGAGAATGCACGAACAATAAATGATAAACTTAAGCTCTGTGAAGGGTCACTGGTTACATATTGGCAGTGAATGACAATTGAACAGAAAATGTGTGCACATGTGCAGACATGATCTGATTACTCATACGGAGCAGAATTCAAATATCCAAACCAAATACGCAGTTTTTCCTCACTGTGTCTACAAATTCGGAAGACCTCTGTTTGGACTGTCAACACCCACTTATTTATATTTATACAAGTACATTTATTTTTAAGTCTAATGCTGGATTGAACAGATCTCAACAGTAATCACCTCACGGCACTTTTTACATAACCCAGCAACATTATTCCTGTACTGAGCTTTGTCATTGAAATGTGCCATTAAGGTTATGTGCATAAGCCGTCTTCATTTTCAAACACACCTTTCTCTCTCTATTTCATCCTCTTCCATGCACACTAAGCAGGTATTTTTCACACCTCAAACAGATGCTTCTCTCATCACTTGCTTCCCTTTTCCTTTGTCGTCTTCTTCTCCATCTTCTTCTTCTTGAAAGTGAGTTTCCCTCGAAATATAATTGACAAAGCAGTTACACTGTATGTGAAGTATAGGCTGGACTAATCCACTCCATGTTAGCATCATGCAGCATTTCTATGGCATGAACAATCTGCTGTGTTTCAGCAAATAATCACCTTGAAAAAAATCATTCTCATTTCATCTGCAACATTTCTCCATAACTTAACTGGTCGACTTTCCCACACTCTCATTAAATGTGGGTTTGTTGAGGTTTGTGTTTGCTTGCTCACAATTCTGTTACTAAATCTGAACTGATTCTTACTTTCAAATATTCATTTAATGATTTATTTAACAATGGTTGCTGCCAGTATTACAGCAAGCCTCAAAAGTTTTGTTTCCCCTTCAACGACCCCGATAGTTCAGTGGACAAATAGCACATTATATATATATATATATATATATATATATATATATATATATATGTTTTAGAACATAAATTACCAAGAGCATAATCTTGCCTTTAGCCAACATCTTAAATTATAAAATGGCGTGGTGGACCTCATTGCTAGAAATCACCCCTAGCCTATAAACTTCTCAGATTCAACTGCTACAACACGTTTCCCTGATGTTGATACAGTATAACAGGGTTTACATTCAATCATTCATCATTCATTTATCATCTTTTTTTTATTTTAAAGAATGACTGCGGACCCTGATGGAAAACACAACATGTGTTGGAGCTGGCATGTTTTGTTAACTACTTGGAAGATACATTCTCACAAGTCACTTTTTTTATTTCAATGTAATCACGACGATGACTGCTACCAGGTGATTTGTCCTGCGGGCTCTGCAGTTGTCAGCATTTTGACAACAGCTGTGTATCAAAGTGGGATTTCTTCTTCTGCTGCATACTGGAGAGCCTTAAAAGGTAAATAAGCAATGATTCACACACGGAAAATTGCTGCTGCTGCACTGCTCTCTGTGCTCCAAAACCTCTGCAAAAGCCCAGTCAGTGACGTCACAGCAGTGCGTGACAGGCATTTGACAAACAAATTAAGATAATATAAGAAGTTTAAGATATTGGTTCTATCGTCTGAGTACTTTCACGGAAACAGAATCTCAGCCACAACATGTTTTTTGTTTCTTATTGCAACTACACATCAACATTACACCATTACCTCTCATGAAGTTGGTCTCTAACCTGGAGAATATTATTGTTGTTAAGGCACTAGTCTGAGATCAGTAACACCAGACACACATTTAGAAAGTGAGGAATAAATGTCACAGTAATTATAAAGGGTTAAGTGTCGTGAAAAATGAGAGTGAGAAGATAAACATGCAAAAATACTATCCAAACTATTTTGCAGCAGATAAGGGGAGCAGCTGTGTGTACTTCTTTTTGGTACATACATGGTGAATTCAGATATGTTTAGGCTGATATTAGAAGCAAGGAGAAACGTATAATTTATGTAATACTGCTATATATATATATATATATATAATTAGCAAGTTAGCTGCCGATTCATACATCAAAAAGTCACCTGGATTTCTTTAAAATGACCAAAACCAACACCTTAAATATGAGCATATAGAACACTTTCATCCATCCTCACACACAACCATTGAGGTGACACACACTTGAATTAAATGGTTTTTGTCTGGCTTTTTGTAAACACTGTAAAGCTTTCAAGATGTCTTTCTCGTTCTATTTATACACTATCAATTATGTAGCTTGCCATTACAATGCAGTAAATTCTTGCAAATGTGCAGAAACACTGTCTTATTAAAATTTCAAATAAAGAAAAACGTGGTTTGTTATCTGCCGCCACGCATATCTCCCTCGGATGCGTTACAGCTAGTACAGCAAGCAAGCCTGATTAGGATCAAGGTGAATAGAATTCAAAGTTGACTATTGATCTGAGGCTGAAAGATGTTGCTCCAATTACACATTCTACATCTCACGCTTCTATAAAAAACAAACACATCCACTCTGAATCTTTCAAATAATGCCTTGGGCTTACCATTGACAGAAAACACAGTGAAAAGTGAATTAGAAATGGATGTTGTGCTTTGTTTCATTTAAATTTGATCAGCATTGAAAGCATCGTGTGTATGATAGTAACGCGAGCGTTCCAGCTGTCAGCGACCTTGACAACATTTGACGAGTCTCTTCAAAAGCCCTTCACATTGATTATTCAATTGAGATCTCATTTTGAACTTCACGTCCGTCCTTCTGACTGGCAGGGAACTGATTGAGTCTGTCATAAAAGATGGCGACTTGTCTCATAAGGGGCCACAAGGCACGAGATTCCTAGCAGTCAGATCCTTAATCCCATGAGAATATTCTCACAGAGGAGTTATAGCTTTCAGAGCGACTTTCCTCTCAGAAGTCTCTTTGAAAACAGCACAGGGTTTTCACATCACCCTTTTACAAAACGTTCCAATTCTGGTCAAATCTCCGACAGTTAAATTTTTTCTATTAGAGGCTTGAATGAGGAATAGGGAAAGACACACGTCCATGACGAAGTAATTATCAAGAGCTCCATAGCTAATATCCAGCCTGCAGTGCCATTGTGTAAATGATGGGAATCAGACAGAAGGGCATCTCATTACAGAATGACTCCTGCAGGTTTAATTAATACTAATAATGAAATGTATAAAAGCAGGGCTGGACTGGGAACATAATTCAGACTGGGAATATAACGTCAGCCCAGTTCAATCTCCATACATTAAGATCAGACCACGCAGGATGTCAGAGGGGCAGGGGCTCAAATGAATAAAAGCTGATTTTTGATTATTTAAAAGAAACCCATGACCAAGGGGTAGGTTTCATTTCAACATACAGGGACACATATTAAGCTGGGGATCTGGGGGTTCTCTGGCAGAAAACAATTTAAAATCAAACATTTCATTCCCTGCATTAATTTCCCGCATTCTGGTAAGTTTTAATGCACCAATTTATGGTGGAAAACACAAAATGTTGGTGCCAGATGTCAATTAAAAATCTGAACAAATAAGAGACTATAATGCGTTAAGGCTCTCGGACATTATGTATTGCTCTTTATATACAACAATATTTAAGGTGCAATTATATGACAAAGTGATGCAATATGGAACACAGTGATCTGTGTCTGTATGCTGCTCTTCATCAGAGTTAGGAACCTAAAATAACTCAAACAACTTCAAATCTCACCATCGCAGTAACATCTTTTAGTTTGTACTACACACAAAAACTGCTTGCTCCCTCTCAGCTCCACCTTCTCTCGTTCTCTCGTTCTCTTTCATCTGCGGTGTCCAGATCTCTACATCTCTCTACATCTGGTCAACGGGACTTTGCTCAGTGCTGCCGATGGCCAGTCTGGGCCTGCATAAAAGGCATTTCTTGAGCTTCTGCTTATTAAAGCTTCATAGATTCTTTGATACATCACGCTCAAATTAAATGAGTTAGTATGATGGCTGTTATGTAATGTTAATTGATAATTTTTTATTTTTTCTTTAGACCCTTTCTCCACTTTTACATGAAGAAACAAAACACACAGACTCATTCAGAGTCCGCACAGTAGTGTCTAGCTGTATGTGCATCGCCCATCCTGTTAAAAATAGTCAGAGTCTCTGAAGCATATAGCTGACTGCACAATGAAGGTAACTCTTGCCGATAAGTTGAAATGAAAAACTCAACCAAAGTAGTTATTTAGAAGGAATTTTAGGAATACCTCTCAAGCAAAAAAAAAAAGGTCACAATACTGAAATTTGATGAGTCTACAGCTTCGCTTCCTTCAATGCAAATTAGATTAAACCTGCTGACAAGAGCTTCTCCTGTTCCGCTGCTGCAAAACTGGCCCAAGTGCAAAGATTTCCGCAAATCAGCAGCGAGGAGAGCCGGGGCAGGAGCAAGTCCTGTTCTTTGATGCCTTACTAGAGGATGAGTATATTGAGTTTTGAGGCTTACGTGAATGACCTTGTAGTTTGTGGGTCAGTGTGAAGGTGAGGCACATAAAAAAGGCCGTAAAACTTATTTGTCACTGAAATGGAATGAACGGACAAAGCAGCCAACATCCTCTGCTGCACACTGCAAAATAAAGGAAGCCTCGTGTGTCACATGGCATTATGACTCTGTCATTCAGGTCCTCGGTTTTGTCAGGGTTCTTAATATGCTGCTCTGTAAATGCTCTCTAGTGAGGGAGCTCCATTGTTATTCCAGTTCATTAAAAAAAAGCCTATTTGCTGCTTTAACAAAACATGACACGCCTGTTGTAATTACAATAGTTATAATGAGATGAACTCATACAACAACAAAAAACTGTAAGCCTGAAGGTCTAACCCAGACTGAGCCAGTGTGAGTCCAGGCAGAAGCTGCAATATATACACAGAAAGAGCTAAAACATAAATGCTAAAAAGGAAATTAAATAGAATATGTTCATCTTCTTCATTGAGCAGTTGTCTTGACAAGCTGCTCCCTGTGCTCTTTGTCACCACTACTGCTTATACCCCCTACTGCAAACAGGGCTGGAAGTAAATAGGTCAACTGATAAGATTTCTCGTTTCTCCTTGCAATTCCCACGCTAATTCTATGACGATGTCCTCCTTTGTTTGACACTTAATGGTATGATATTTGTTTCCTGGGTTGGATGTTTCACTTCGCCTAAAATATCTCCGCAGAAAAACGGAAGATTGTGACTCCTCACTGATGCACCGCCAAAAGTAAGAGGAAAATGGTAATAATGTTCTCTGTGGTTGAACAGCAGCCTCTGCAGAGACCTGTTAAAATAGCCGACTCTGTTTACTGTGTATTTGACCCAGTGGGGAACACACTGGAGAGACAGCGAGGGGAAACCAAATGGATTTTGTTTTCCTTACCTGAGGAAAAACTCCCATATGAGTCATTTTGTGATTGCAGAGCACTGTCTATCAAGATCGCTTGTTTTATTCCGCCCTTTGATCAACTGCTGCGCGGAAAAAGACTAGTCAGAGCAAAGGATGTGCAAGGGAGGAGTGGAAGGCAGATATGAGAGAGGCAGTGAGGATAACACGTGAGGAAAGGATTGCAGTGTGGTTATCCTGCCGGTATTAATACGGTAGCCAATGCAAAATATAGGTTTTAAATGATGACCTATATATCTCTCATCTAACAAAAAAAAATGTAGGATTAAAAAACATGCTTATACATGATCTGGGCACTGTTTCAAGAAGCAGACGTATGGAGCTATCTGAATGGCTGAGCAGCCCTGTATCAATCCAGCCTTCCAGAAATTACACTCTCAACATGAAGGGGAAACGTAATGAATCAACATATCTGGTGAATTGTAAAATCTTAATACAGAAGGTATCAGTCAAATGTAGATGGACAATGTATTTCATGTGTCCTCCCTGCAAAGTCCACTCATATAGCAACTAGAACACGATTACATGGTTGTGTTTTGGAACTAACAGCACTTGGAAGATTAGGGAAAGATGTCTTTGTGCACTCACCATCCACCCGAAACACTGTACAAAACGTTTAAAAAACATTGCCGGTTAACAAAATCCAGGCAAGCCAAGCAAAAGTTATTGTTTTTTTTAACACAGTGCTCTCATTCGATTCTGTCACTGTCCTTTCAGCATCCAACTTTCTCTTCACCCAATCAATCATAATACATGTTTAAGGTTTAACTTTTATTTTTCAACCTGTACTTACACCCCCCCCCCCCCCACCCCCACCCCCCCAGATATGGACCCTGAATTCCTGGATTATAGCGTGGCTAATACAGAGTTCAGTAGCACATTGTTCAGCTGTAATTCACATCATACACTCAAAATGTCAAAATTTGATGCTTACAAGATTAGTAGGGACTTCTCTTTTGCACACTGAATGATGACAATTATACAGGGAGTCATAAAACTCCTGCATTGACAGTAGCTGCAACAGGCCATGTTTTGAGCAAGGCGCACAACTGCCACTGAATGCTTCCTACTGCTCTCTAATTTAATATTAGACACTGGGTGTTGGATTTTTCTCTAACGCTCTCTATGTCTATAATGCATTATAAACACACTTTTAATGCTGATACATACTAGACAATGGTCTGTGTGTTGTTCTTGCATAGATTTAATGATATTTCTTTTCACTTCCCTAAAAGCAAACAATGACCACTTAAACTCACTTATAATCACATTATAATGCATTATAACAGCTATGATAATGTATCGTGAAAAGATTATAATGTATTACAATGATGGCAACTATAATACACTATGATCCTTGCAAAAATATATGTCAGTAAGTTACCAGCAATTATGAAGTAATATGGTAGTTGACCTAATGAGTAATCATCAAATGCTGTTATTTTGTTGTTGAAAGAAATATGAATATTTATGACGGCTTGTAATTATATAACGCTATATAAACGTTGTAGGGCCAGCCTTAACGGTTTGAGTGCCATGATTGACCCAAAGTCTTACCCTGAGTCTGTCCAGGCACATGGTACATTGAGAGTCTAACCACTTAGTGACCTACAGGTTCCTGCATTCTCTGGACAAAGTTGATTAGTTCAGATTGTGTGATAGACATTTCAGTTTCATCGAGATAATTCTGTGGATGTCCCCTACATTGCCATTACTTTTCATTCAGTCCTACCACTTGTTCACTTTCGTTCGCCCCGCCTTGCAATGAGCAGCTGAACAATTCTGTGCGGTTGAGAGTAGAGGGAGAGCTCGATCAACCTGTTGCCCTTAATGGGCACAACAAACCAATTTAATTATTGCCTTTCAAACTCTTTTTTTGTTGAGCAATGCTGTTGCATGTGTTTTTTGTGAGTGACAAATCACAGTGTGGACTTCACAGTGTGCAATTTTCTGCTTTAGAAATGAGGTGAGAGAGGAACCTTTCCTAAATGGGCAAATTAATAAATTCCACAGGAGATGAACAAGACATCTATGCTATTTCAATCTCAACATAGTCGGATCATTTTCAGGAAAAAAAACACCTCTACTACTCATATGGTAATTATTTACCAAAGACAGGATAATTATGGGATGCATATTGGTACACATAGGCCTTATATTTTGGCTAACTTAGACAGCTGAAGCCTCATATTAGCTTTGGCTGAACTTCTGAACGTATCTGCTATACAGAGCAAGGGCTGTGTACATTGTCCTCCATCTCTTACAGAGCAAAGGCTTGTTAGAAGGGGCCCACTTCAAAGCCCATATGGAGAAGTGGAATGATTAAATAATAACTCTTTCAGTGTGTATGTGAGCAATTGTGAATATTGAGTAAGACATTCTTGAACCAATCTGACCCTATCTTTTTACTTTTTAAATGGTTTTAACAAACACCTCCAGCCAATAAGAACAAAATGTGTTTTATTGAAGCAACGGACCGACGGACTAAGAGACCATCATTACCACTCCTAGAGTCGTGTTGCTACGCTGTTTAGAAACAAGCATTTCTAACACTATTATTGCTGTTTTATTTACTTTACAGATAGGAGTAGCTTTAATGTCCTTACCCATCAAATATCTTTTTTTCCAGTAATTGCAATTATGTTGAAATAATAACGCATTGCAGATCTTATGAAGTCTCCGATGTCTTTAGAGGGAGTTAGCACAAATGGTTTTATAATTATTCATCTCAGCAAAGTGACTTTACCTAAGGACTGCCTCTCCCCTGCCTTCAAACCCGGGATCCTGTTGAAAAAAAGTATTATTGAATTTCACAAACCTGAAGTTGTAATGTTGAACTTGTATGGAAGTCAAGTGGGAATGCAGTTCACAGAGATTTAAATGAGGCGCTCACAAAGTTGCATTTCAATAAGATATAACTAGGGGAGAGAACACTAGTTTAATGCTAAACAGACAGCGGTGGGAAAAGGGTGCTGGTGGGTTTTGCTCTAGGGTTGCTTGGGGGCTTTCCTTGATCAGGGATCATGCTCTCAGACTGGCTGATTTGGCAGCCTGAGCCAAAGAATGGCAGAAAGCAACCCAATGACAAAGTCAGAATATCCAAAGAAGCTGATCATCACTAATGAAGTGAGGCCTGAAAAGCAAGTTTAGGCAGATGCTGAAAAAGTTGGTGAGGCTGTCGCATGCGTCAGCTGAGCTAAAAATGTCATTAAAAATCTGTTTGGTCTAAGCCCCTACATATAGAATTAGAAATGTGTTAACTTCTGTAACTCCTTTAGTCCCTAAGGCGGTATTTTACAACAGTTGTTGAAAAACAACCTACCCCTCTGTACCCATATATGGAGAAGAAGTGATTCCATTTAAAACTGCAATGGGATGACATGTATAGTATAATGAGAGGTATTATGACAACATCATGTTCGCTGCCATTATTTTTTTCTGTCCACAAAGGATTTATTTTACAAGAATATAGTATGTGTGGAACAGTAGGCCTATTTCGCCAAAGGATCTTGTTTTTTTGTTGATGTTAAATTACCCCAAAGATAATGATGACCAAAAACAGCCCTGACACATAACTTTTTTGACGCATACAAACAGGCTGACATTCAATATAGCAGTCGGCCTGACTAACCTTGTTTGAACATAAATTGTCAAACTTTGCATCATGTTCTGGATCAAAACAGGTCTACAATTACATGTAGATTTGGCAGGTGCTCTCATCCAGAGCGACATACGGCTCTGGTCAGTATGCATTATTAAACCGAGACCATCAGATTTAGATGCCTGGTAGCAATCAGCTCATCACAGCCATTATCTGACCAGCTACGAGGACAGAAGCCGTGGGCTGATTTGACGAGCTGAATTTATTTTGGGAGCAGAAATATAGCCTATATATATATATACTGTACAGTCTAATTTGCCTTTCGCACATTAAATGATCAAATGGAAAAAAAGCAGGCCTAACAACGAATACAGTCAAGATAATGTTTCAAGTAAAAAGGAGAGAATGTTGTATTAACGTACACTAATCATGTTAAAGGAAGCAATCATATTTAATTATTTCTAATTAATTTAATTTAATCTGAATTGTAAAAACAGACAATGCTTCTTTTTTTTTAAGGTTGTTTGGCACTGTAGCCACACCCCATAGCTACTGGAGAACAAATAGTAGCAATATCAATGTGCTTAAAATGTGTTTCCCCATAATGCTAAGATCTTGTGTGAGTCAGCATATCTAAGAAGGACCCCAGCCCCCAACCCTCCTGACAGTCATTTTCATAAATCTCTGAGAAGACATGAGCTAACAGATCGTTTGGAATTATGTTTAGGCTGTTCTGTGAAAATGTGATACAGGGAAAGACGCTTAACCGTGAGTTTGCAGGGTGTGAATGTGCAGGAAACTCATAGTACATAATTAATATAAGTTGGATACGCCATGCATCATTTTCATACCCCAAACGCCCAGCACTTAATCATGAGGAGAGAAGCCAGGTGAACTTTTAATTAGGATTTGCTGAGCGATGTTTGATCTTTTATTACCTTTGCCGTGGAGGTAATATGATGGTCTCTGCCTTTCTGTGCATATCAAACATTGGCTGTGAACATTGACGCTCCCAACAGGAAGACATTTTTAGAGTTTAATGACCGTATAGCTTTTACCTGGTGCCACCAAGAGGCCAAACTAATAACTGTATCTCTTGATTTATTGTTCATACACCTTCAATATTTGCACAGGCCTGCTGCTATGACGAAACAACATAGGCCCTTAGTGGCTTAAGATTCTCAGTTATGCACTGAGTTGAATGCTATCATGTAAACTTTAATAATATTAATAGTCTTTGCTATGTGTGCAGAAACTGATTAATAATCAAAACTGCACTGTAGTTTTCAAGTTTTCCTGTTGGGTCATGAGCTCACTGTATTGGGGAGGAACTGGAAACACAATAACAAGTCATGTTCTTTTTAGGGTAAGCCACTGAAAAACAGCAGCTGCAACCTCCAAATCAGAAAGGGACATTCAAGATTTTTCATTACCTAACTGTCTTTGAATCTGTGCGACATAGTATGACCTAACAGAGGACAGGTGGAATCTGTGGAAGGTCCCAATAGAAGAGCTCTCAAAAACATAATTAGCTCCAAAACGCTCTGCCCAGCTGGGGGAGAACATTGGTCAGGGGGTTTCTCTAATCGTTTACGCAGTAATGCAATGCAATGAAAATGCTCTTGATTAATGTCCACTGGAACTTAAAATGTCAGCAAGAATGTTGAGTCCCCTCTCCCTGCCTCTGGTTCTTTTAAATGAGTGTTAAATAGCCAGGCTGTAAACAGGTGGATTTCACTTGTCTCAATGTTACAATGCTGACTAAAAGATCTGGTATTAGGGCTGGTAATGTGCTGGTGCCAATACATTTTATTTGCTTTTGGTACCAATAACAAAACAATACTTTTTATACAAACATTATCTGAGGAGTTCATTTTTAATTTTAACAGTATTGACCACTATACGTTAAATATTTGACATTTGCGAATTGAATCTGTGGCTGGATCTGTGATTTCATGTACGCCTCTCATGCAATTACAAATGATCCTAGTGTAAAAACTGGCTCTTAGTCCAAAGCAGGGTTAGGTTGTTTTTAAGGCTACACCAGTCATCTTTCCAGAGCCCTGATTGGACTTGTGCTCATCACATGTTCTGTAAGATGTGTAACTAGAGGTACTACATAGCATTCTTAATTGTTGATGCCATTTATTCATTTAAAAAAACATAGAATCAAGTCGGGAAGGGTCGCTGGGATATTATGACGTGCTAAAGTGGCTCTGCTAGCATGTGTTTTCACCAGCTCCGACAGCAAGGCTGGTATCGTTTTCTCACCTTGTGAGTCTGTGTGTGAGTATTTATATTTATGTCTTTCTTCAAGACAACTCTTCAAGATGCAGTCACAAAAGTTTACAGGTGTGTAGTTGAGATCACGATGAAGGATGAGATGCTGCAAGTAGGAGACTAAGCCACAATCTCATGTGGCTGTATAGGAACCATTTGATAAGCATTTCTCAGAGCAGCCTACAGTGCATACAGAGCTTTCTGCGTCTTTTGGATTCCCACGGAGAAATGGATCCCAATAGTTTTCTTCTGTAGTGTTGCTCTGTATATTCTCTAGTGTTTCCCGGACAGCGGGAGAGCAAAACTGTGCAAGAAAGCCTTCTCGGCAACATTGACGTACACCCCCTGTTCCTTCAACATGTCAAAGGGGCGTGTGATAAGTGAATGTTGCTGCCGGCGGTATCATGGCTGTAGCCAGATTTATGTTCACACAGCCGAGATTGGATACCTCAAGATGTGGATTTTGTGACTGTGCGTCACTAAGATTCGCCTTGAGAATGTTCACATCCGACAGATAAAACCACCTTTCAGGACGTGCCAGGTCACATTAAAAAGACAGGCGTGACCACATCTGTAACAGTCGCTTCAAATACATACACAATATAACAAGATACAATTCAACGGCATCACATACTACAGCTTTCAAAATGACTGTAAAAGTGAACCGACGTCTAACCGACACGTTATCAACAAAAACCGAATGCATAATACTTCATGAAAGTAGAATTTACTGCAGGACTATTGCAGGACCTAATAATCTGGTAGTTTCAATTCATACTCGGAGCAGTCAATGCCCGGTCTCAATTTCTGCCTTGAGTTATGAGCTGCAGAATCCAAGCCACACAGCTGCTTTCCAGGGTGAGCTGCACCAGGCTTAATGTTGTTTAAAATCCATGCATCACACCCACGCATCTCCTTGATGCGTGCACACGCTTACCTAACTGCCTTTCTTATTTGGTGTGTATTGAAGAATGAAGAAGACAATGCCAAGCTCTCAGACATCAGTCAAGAGCTCTAATGCACATTGCATCACCGTGTGACAGCTGAAGGATGTGGTTGGATAGTGAGGGTTACATTTATCAAACAAGCCTTGTTTACATAATACAGTTTTTTCAGCTTTGAACTCCTGAGCGTCTGACTGTTCTTTTGTGGCTGACTCACTAGTTCTGTCAGGAACACTAGACTCTTAAGTAAAATTGTCTTGATTCCTACCGCCATAAGACTAAAGGTTTGTCGACATGGGGGTATTTTTTTAGCCTCATTTTTCAGTTGTCCCTCACGGGTCTATTTTAACCAGAACAGCCATCTACGCAAGCTGTAATAAACGCACGAAGCATGTCGGCAGCTGCAACCTGAAGCTTTTTATGTGTAAAGTTTATTTTCTTAATTCTTTGGGGCAACTACCATGATTATGAGTGCTGCCGAAAAACAGCTGACCCACACCGAGCGCTGTGCTTGAATGCATGCCTTGATTTAGGATTTGAGCTGCTGCTGACATGTTGCTTCCAGTCTGCAGTTTGTTAGTCAATATTACATTACATTACATTTACATTACAGTCATTTAGCCGACGCTTTTATCCAAAGCGACTTACAATTCAGAGTCTATCACATTTCTACACCGTAGGCACAACTACAGGAGCAATTTTGGGGTTAAGTGTCTTGCTCAAGGACACATCGACATGCGACTAGCGGAGCCGGAGCTCGAACCACCGACCCTCTGATTGAAAGACGGCCCTGCTATCCACTTAGCCACAATCGCCCTATATGGATATCTCAACTCAGGACAAATATGGTGGATCGAGCAACTGAACCGAGCAGCAGACCAGCCAAGAATAACAGAATTATTCATGCGATTGACACACTCTCCCATATATTTGACTTTGGCTTATTTGCACACTACAGCCGGAGAGTGCTTTGTGTTTATCTGAGGGATCTGTCTGAGGAAGGTTCACCTCCAAGTATCAGAACTCCCTAACCACTTTAGTAGTTTTCTGTCCTTAAGTCTCCCAGAGGAATGGAGTTGGAGGTGTCTGCACATTTCTAATGGACTCAGTTATAACAAGTGATAGTATGGTTGCATTGTGGCTGATGGCTTTGTTTGGATCCCCGATAAAGTGTTTCTTGGAGCTCAACACTGAGCTTTTGCTGACTTTGGCATCAGGAAAGTCATGTGGTTTCTTCTATTGCCACATCATTTGATACCAGTGACACCGATACTGGTGAATGTTTTTCTTTTCTTAGTTGACCTCTCACAAATGACCATAATGAGCGAGCATCTGATTAATAACTGAGGGACAAAGGGAACTCAAATGACAGATGGAGGATAAGTGAAGTATTTAGCCTCTGCAGGTTACACTCAGCAGTCCACCTAACTCGGTAATCATTTCTTCTGTCAGTAAACCCTCTTGGTTCAGGGTCAAAAATTGAATTTGCTACTGTAACCTGTCAAAGGCCGCTTCTGCCGCTAGCTAACCTAGCTCGACACATTAATGGATCTATCTGGACTGTATCCGACCTGGAAACGAAAAAACGATATTCAAAGCTACCCGGGAGGAACACATAACTCCAGAAAGGTACCACCCTGCTTTATTTAGCTTTTATGTTTAAGTAAAGTATCCGTTAAAGGTCAGCAATCCGAGAATGGGAGAGTTTCGATTGCCTCTAAACGCTCTCACCATGTCGACGGCAAGCCGGCGGCTCAAAGCTAACGGTGCTAATAGTGTAAACTACGGTGAAAGTGCTGACAGCGCAAACAGTGTTTATCTGAGGCCGCTATCAGCTGTAGCCGCCATATGAGAGCAGTGCAGAGCGGCGGCCGTAACCTGTGTGGCGTGTCAGCTCTCAGTGTCAATGTGTCTCATGTTCAACCATGAATGCTACCTTGTCACCGCTCTCCTCAAACACTTATGAGGAGTGTTCCTCCTTGCAGTCCCTTTCTTCCCCCGTTCTTTCTTTCAGTTATGTCCAAACCTTTCAATGCATATCTCCTCTTTTTTTGTCCTCTGGTGTAAATAAATAGGTAGGTAGTTTATACAGTTCCCAGAAAATGACCGCTGGAAACTTTGACTATTATTATTATTATTTTTTTAATAGATATTTTCAAAATAAGCATTAGATATATCATACGAACGGTGCTGCATTATCTCCATCCTTCATCCCACGGCCCCCGTCACCGGCAATATCACAACACCAGGGTCTTTCCTCAGGTTGCTACCTGTAGATTTGGCCATTAGTTCTGCTCTTGTGTTTAAGAAAGAGAAATCCCAGGTCAGCGGAAGACGGTGAGGGTGAGGAGTGAATGACATCCTATCCAATTACTTGTCACCTCTACACAGGCTGGTGCAGGGACTTGAGGAGACCACATGAGGCAAGCAATTACACGGAAAAAAAAAGATTCTGATCACCGCAGAGGTATAGCACACCTCAGCCTGGTCCCCGCTGTATTCTTCATGTCTTAAAGTGATACTGACTTAAGTACTGTGGCAGTCATACGTGTAACCACGTTGATTCTCAGAGAAACCTCCGTAGGGGCCTAAAATGAAAGTTGGATCTATGTGTATAAACGAGATCTTAGAAGGAATACAATATCTGCTTCGTAGAGTAAATACCAGGTGGAATAAGTCCATCATTGATTTCAAGCGGAGAAGAAGTCCCGTCTGGGTTTGACCAAGAGCCTTTTGTCAGCAAGACAGCGGAACATGATGGCACAATCACGATTAAAAACGAAACATCACTGGAATGGGATTTATTATCGAACATGAGTTATAAAAAACTAGTCCCCTGCCCTGCTGTGCTGACATGACATCACACAAAATGTAATATCTTTCAGTTAATAACATGAGTCTGCAGGAGCAATCAGACACGTTTTTAAGTTCTTGAACTATGTATTTGAAACAACTAATATTAGAAGTGAAGCTGTGTCTACTGCGTCACCTTGCCCCCCCCCCATATCAGCAATTACATCTGAAAGTAAGGTGTTATCATATATAACATACGTATGTTTATTTTTGCAAAACTGACAGGCACATCTGCAAAAATAACACCAAATTTCCACGAAAAAATCGTGAACCTTCACCAGACTTCAATCCATAGATTTTGTCTTGACTTAACAGAGAGGAGCTTGTATTTGCAACATAACCCATGTGAAACTCTCTGACAGCCCACAGCTGTAGGCAGGTTTGCATATAAAGAGGAGAAACAAAGACAAATGTGACTCACGCAATGATCCGGAAACAGGATACTGTATATCAGGCAGAGGGGAAAATAAGAAAGTCAAGATTATTCTTCATCTGTGTTTATGCAGTCTTATATACAGATTAAGCTTCCAGAGCTACCAGCCAAGGTTTCGCTGGTTAAAGGTGTGCACTTGGCCTCAAACCTATGGCTTAACAACACATTTATATTAATTTTATAATTAGTAGTCTTTACATAAAAACATCTAAACAGAAATATTTCAAAATGTGGGATATATTATAATTATGTGATATTGTATTCATGTTTTTGTATTGCTTGTAATTGCTGTTAGTGCAAAGTCAGCCATTCTTGGTACATGACAAGAACTAAATTGGCATAAAAAGTAGCCTGGAAGTTAAATACATCAGCTCTCCATGTCCACATTCCGCTTTTAAAAGACACAAAAAAGGCCCTACATGCACGTCTTTTTACCTTCCTGCATTCATCATATTGTATATGGTGGTGGTATGTCATGCTAATACTGACTAAATATTATTGATTAGGCACTTAGAAGCCTTCACGCCGGTATTAATATGATCGCCTTTGTTACTTACCGCATTATGGATTTGAGTTAAATCAGAGCAGAGGAGCTTGAAGGTCCTGCATCATGCTTTATAGAGTGCGAGACTGGCTCTTTGAACCGTCACACATGGAATCAGATTACAGACTCTGGATCAGTCCAAGTCTGTGTGTTTATTTGTCTGTCCGTTTCTTATTGCTGCACTTTGGCATTTTAAAATGACACTTTTGCGGCTGCAAAGGGGGTTGCATTGTGTTGATTTGGTTAGTTATTGATTGGCCTAAATGGGGATTGCATAACTCAATGGGCACAACATGCGTTAGTGTTGTCTTGTTTATACTGCTCGCCATTCAGTTAGCGAATAGACATTCAAATACTGTAGGTCTGGCACTAGTGCTGAAAGGCTGAATACCAAATTACACCAAAAGCCCTTTGGGGCCATGTGTAGAGTATTGCAGCCCCAGGGTAGGTTATTCATTAGTGTGGGATATTGAAGTGCATTGGATGCTTTTCCTCGGGATAATGCATGCTGCAGTAAGGATCTCACGGTCAAGCCCCAAAACACAAATACTATAATGCATTCACTTATTGAGCATTTATGGTAATGTATGATTAATATTCAAGCAGGAAGGTCAAACTTCTCACAGTAGCTGCCCATTCTTTTTATCATCACAGAAATTGTATTTTTAGCTGCAGGGGATAAGTGTGTTTTTGTCACTTAATTTGCTTGTGAATTGTCCCCCGGCGATGATTTTCAACTTCTTTTCTCTCATTTCGCAAATTGTCTTCGAACCTGCTCCACAAACACTTGGTCAAAATGAGCTGATTCAGGGCTTCTGGAGAGAGATTGACTGCCTGATGATAATCTGATGATTTTTTTTTGTATATATGAATGTTTTAATTGAGGATGCACCCCGCTGCTCATAAATTACAAGTGATGGAAGTGTGGCACGGGGGACGGCTCTGTGCATA
The DNA here is from genome assembly GCF_050575085.1 of Anarhichas minor. NCBI lineage: Eukaryota > Metazoa > Chordata > Actinopteri > Perciformes > Anarhichadidae > Anarhichas > Anarhichas minor. The sequence goes on from NW_027466450.1 coordinate 11,728,567, forward strand.
ATGAGGTGCAGCGGCATAGGTATCATTTAATTAAAAAGTGTTGTGACAAAGGACGCATGTATCCAAACAGTCCAACTAAACCCGGGCAGAGAAGTCGAAGATAGATGGTGAGTAAACTCAGCAGATGTTTTTGAGGAAAATGCACAAAAAAACTGCGGCATCGAGAGAAAAGCTGTATGGCTCTATGTGTCACTGCAGCAAGTCAGCAAATGAATCGAACGACATGGAATCAAAAGTGCTGTGCTGTGCTGTTGAAGTAGCATTATTGAACATTGTTAATAGAGATACTTTTCCAGGAACTGAAGTAATGGATGTGTTTCTTTTACAAGCCAAATAAATTGTTTTGGACAGTGCAGTCGATGGAGAAACGGATCATTGTGATCAATAAACGCTCAGAAAAGATAGCCGTTTCTCTTTTTGTGACACGTTGAAGCAGAATGCGTGGCTTACAGAAGCATCTCTGGGCGTGTGAAATCCAGCTGCTCTTTAAAGTTCAAAGCAGCCAAACAAAACATCGAACAGTCTCAAAATGGCGGCAAGAAGTTGGAAGCGCCAAGAAATCGCTTAAGACTTTACCGACCTGACTCAGTGATGCTTTCACCAAAAGTAATTAAAGAGACCAGAGAGGCAAAAGATTGGCCAGTGGTGAGTGTAGTTGTCTCTCGACGGAACGCTGCTGTTTAAGAGACAGTTTACTGCTTCGCTGTTTGCTTCTTCTTTGTCTCCGTCTGTCTGGTTTCGGGGCACAGTGGAGATTGCTTTTGCTGTGTTACTTGTTATTGTCGTACAGCCTTTGCTACCATTTGTCCAACTTAAGGGTGCAATGGAACAATGATGCAAAAGAGTGGACATGTTCTGTCACACCGGCTGAGTTCAATTCCTGCCTTTTCCTGTATCGTATGAGTCGGCACAGCCTCTTGCACAGTTACTTTCTTTCTTATACCCGGACGTACGTAAATGGAATAGTAAATATAGCAGGGGCCCCCAGGGGTACTGGAGCCCCCCCGGGGGTGTAAGCAAGGCGACTAAGTGCATCAGGAATGAAGGAGCTGTGGGTGACTTGTTCCTCCTGAGGGGCTGACAGATGCTGAAGCTGACAGATCGAGAGAGTGATTATTCCGAGCTTAGGAGATAGTGCTTGTGTTAGCTGGCTCCCCTGGCAGCGGATTCGCTCCCAATCACACCTCCATAAATCAGGCACACATATACTGGCACAGCGGGGAAACACCAGCATTGAGCAAAGGTGGCCATGCTGATGAAAGAGTGGTTATCATGAAAGAGCGCTATCAGTGACCGCAAGAGCAGTGCACTTAGTTGCTCGTTGTTGACACGACACTGGAGGCCTTTAAGCTCAATGGCTGCTCATATCTATTATTTGTGGAGGGCTTTTCATGTCTATTTTAGGGTGTAACCCATTTGAGATTTTTTTTTTTTTTTAGTCTTGTCAGCTTTTACTGAATTGAGAACGTCACAGTGTAGAGCTGGAATGTTGGAAGTTGGGGTACGACTACACTTTTTGAAGTTAAATTCAACAGATATCTACTGTCTAATGGGTCTAATTATAATGTTTTCATATATGTACTGTAGACGTTTTCACGGCATTGAGTGATCTTGGGTATCCTCTTCTCTCTTCTGACAGAAACAACATGTCTCTCCTGTTCAAAGCGCTGCTAGTGTCTTTGAGGCTGTAAACAAATAGCCTGGCACACATCATCTATAGCTCAAGCTATCAATTCAAACTCAAGCAAAACCATGTACGCTCAGTTTATTGAGGCGCCCTAATTATGCATTGAAAAATACAAACTAATGAACGAAAAACATGCACATACGATGGCACATACTGCACAGGAAATCTGAACAATTGTTCAAAGGGCACACTTATTGGTGAAGTTTCACTTTTGGCAATGCATGGATATAAAACAAGTTAAATTGTTACGGCAATAAAAAATGTTTTCTGATCCAGTTTAGGCATTCAGCCCTGGTTCTATTTTCAGCTGTTTTTGCTTGGCCTCATGTTGTACGCAGCTCATTTTGAATGTGGCCTGTATAAAAGAGCTACAAATGGCTTTTTGCTAAATGGGGCTATTGTAACCAAATAGTTTCTGCCTTCAAGTGCCTAAAATGTTATCTCTTAATAGAGCTCTATTCCCATAAAGCAAAGGGTTTTTCCTCGTTAGCTATCAGTCGGCTGCGCTTTTATTGACTGCTGCATTCCAGTGTCTCCAATGAATTTCTTATGGATTTCTCTACACTATTGTGTTGTTGTCCTCGCTTTTAATACTCGGGACAGCCTAAATTACTACACCCTTTAAAAGGCAAATAATGTAATTGTTCAAAGCAACTCTAACATCTACAATTTGAATGGTTCAATACCAGCCACGTGTAGGTTCACATGTCCACAGGACGACGTGTCCATGTCTTTGCTGTTTATGATACCTATATTGAGTATTTTTCCATTTGCACCACATACAACATATACTTCTGCTGGAATACCCTCAATGTGTTTTGCACTGTGTCAGACAAAGATGGACATGTTCTCATTACTGCAGCTCTTTATGTTTATCTGGATGTCTTACATAGTTTCTGAAATTAAGCCAATGGACAAATCATCAATCTTTTTCTGGTGTTTGAAAACGTCTTTGTAAATTAATAATAATAGTAATAATGCCTTTGGTTTCTTATCCTTTGAGTTGTGTAAGACAAAAAGATCATAGGAACATAATGATGTTGGTTACACTGTAAGCCCGCCATTAACATTGCAAAGCCAAGACGAATAAACTCAATGATGTGCTTCGATGAACTATGAAACTGTTCAGCAGATTGAAATGTTGCTCCCTTAAGCAAGAAGCAGCAGCTTCAAAGCAATGTTGTCGTGTCAATGATTGGCCAGGGAACAAAGCGTTAACAACAGATTTCACTGGCATGAAAGGGCATGGAACAGTTTCAGTGAGTTGTCATTCGAAAGCCATTTAGGATGCAGGAGGATCTCATTATTACATCGATTAAATTCCAATTAGAAGCAATGAATCAAATTATCCCTTTCATAGCATGTGGCAAAATGGCTGGATGAGAAGTGAATGTGACTGACAGAGATAACCACATCATATCAGCAAATTAATTTCATTTATTTATTTATTTTTTCTGATTTACGTCTACTTCTTTTGAAAATGAAGACAAAAGGTCGAATTTTTTTAATGGGGCACAAATTTGTTTTTGGATCAGGATTCATGAATGACAAATATATCTAGCATTTTATAAGATTGCAATTGAATTAGCCTCTTTCATCACCTTAATCTACATATTCTGCTGATGTTAACACAACGGTTATCACTATATTATAGCATTTTACGGTATAGATTTGAGGATGTATTGAAATCAAGTCTCAAGTCTTCAACAAAATGAGCATTATTAACAGGCGCTCCAGTCAATGAGAGAAATCCACTTTATATAAGAATTGTAGCAACCAAAGAAACAGAGTTGCAGGTGGTTGCCTGTACATGACTGACAACTATTTTATTTTTTACAAGAGAAGGAAGTGAACTGGGCAGTGTGTGTGTGTGTGTGTGTATGATAGCAGCAAAATTTAATACACACCAACGTGACAACCTTGCTATTATTGCAATCCATTCATTCATTATCTGCACTGAAAACTCACCACAGCCAGCCTGTTCATTTTTAGCCGACATTTTAAACCTTTTTTCATCCCATATGAATAAATAAAACGGGCAGCTTTCTTTTCTTTTCAAATGGGTGAGTGATACATTTATGAGAATAATATCCTCATCATCTGTAGACTTGGCTGTGAAAAGTGTATACTTCCCTACTTCACATCAAAAGTGGTGTGTGGTCAGCCTTGAATCCATCTAAGTATCACATTTTGAGCTACAATTTGACGCTGACGCGAGTTTTCACAGTGGGGAAAAAAAAAAAGGTATCAGCAATTTTGTTCCCTTTCTGACCACAGAGTACTTTTACCTCCCGCTATTTGTCAGAGTTGGAAAATCAGTGTGCTTCGTCACACACACACACTTTGATGTTTCCAAGAAAGTGACTGCCAAGTGCGGCTCTGTTTCACGCTGCAGAAATCCACTTAACACTCATAAATGAGGGTGAAACCTGAAAACTTAACTGTGTGGGTAATGTATTTGAACTAAGTGAGACAACGGGACTTTGCACGTTTGTGAGCGTACAGCTTAACTTGGCTGCTTAGTTAGTTTTAGTTGCCTAAGCTTCAAATATGACTGACAATGTTCACATTATTCTTTTCCACAATATCTAGGCTTCAGAGTTTGTTACGTCAAATGTAACCGGAGCAGAGATTAGAGATATATTTCAGGATACTTCATTATTTCATGAGGAACGTGTATTTTTGAAGCGGCACACACTGTTCTTCTGACACTTCAATCTTTGCATAGAGACCTATCAGATATAGACTTCATCAACTTTCAGAACTTGTGAGATATGAAATGTAATTAAGAACAGTTTGTCAGTTGATATTTTTAATCTGCGATGTTGTTAGCGGTTCCTGAATCTACCAACATACAAAAATGCAATTGTGCTTCTCTTTGGGTTTTTGCGATGTACAAAGAATTACTCAACAAAGGCAGTTAGCTGTTATTATCAGTTTCTTCTCTTTTGCAGACAATTATTTTACTGCTGAAATTCCTTTCAAGACTGGTTCTGATTGTAGTCTTAAATGACAGCAATGGTAATTGCACATTAAGATAACTCAAATCCTTAGTGTGTCTCAGAGTCAGACCACAGGAAAACACTGTTGTGTCTTGTTTGGTTTGGGTTGTTTTGAATAAAAAAAAAGCAATAATCTTTGTTCAAAAGATCTATAAAAACATGTGCAACACCTCATCTTTGCAGACGAGATGTTGAACCGGTAGCTGTATTGATATGAAATGAATACAAATAATAGTAAAAACAAGACTTAGATTTAAAGAGATCACAAAGAAACAGCATATCTATAACACCCGACCAAAGAGCAACTGTGGTGCCCCAGCTGGCCATGTCTTTCATAGCCTATACTGCTCAGTTTGGGATCAAGAGTCCAAGTGAATCTAGTCCTTTGTGACCGAGAAACTAACCTCGTATTTTTTATATTGATATCTGCCAGTGGTTTGATGACTTAAAAAAAAAAAAACGTTTGTTCCTTTCTTCCCCAAGTTCATGAATAAAGCAATCACGGAGGTTAAGTGAATGGCATTGAATTGTGCTTGATTGCAACCTGCCAGATAGCTGCAATTTAAATCATTTCTTTTTAAAGCTGCAGGTTTTAATGAAAATGCCCTCTCCATGTGTCTTTTCTTGGTTGCAGGCCAGTGGGGCCAGTGTGTCGGGGAGGAGTGTGGTTCTGGCGGGCTTCAGACAAGGACAATATGGTGTGTCCACATGGAGGGCTGGACTACCCACCATTCTCACTGTCAGCACGTGGACAAGCCAGAAAGCCAGCGGCACTGCTTTAAGGTCTGCGACTGGCACCAGAACCTCTTTGTCTGGGAGGTATCAGACTGGGGGGGCTGCGTTCTCGTCTCTTTCTTTTCCAACGAGCACAAGCCGAGGACGGCTGAGTGCATTACAGCACAGCATGGCATCCAGAGGCGCAAGGTCCATTGTGTGCGTACTTCAAACCGTACCACAGTCACCTTGAGGATATGTGAGTTCTTTTCCCAGAAACCACCCGTGGAGCAGGCGTGCCTCATCCCCTGCCCCCAGGACTGTGTGGTTTCAGACTTCACCTCCTGGTCCAGTTGCAGCAAAACATGTAGCGCTGGCCTGACGCATCGGACACGACATGTCCTGGCCACACCGATGTACGGAGGTGCAAGCTGCCCCAACTTGACTGAGACCAGGACTTGTTCCGGCCTTGTTGACTGCCCTGCTGGGGAGAGCGAGTACCAGTACAGCCTTAAAGTAGGGGCCTGGAGCGAGTGCCGACTACCCCATCACAAGGATGCCCTGTTAAGTGGCAGGACCACAGTGGACTTCAGCTCCAGCTCCAATGAGAGCAACACAGTCATTTTGCACACACAGGCTTCTCACCACCACCACCAGCATCGTCATGCGCACAAGAACCCCATGTCGTGGGAACTGGAGGTGGGATACCAGACACGACAAGTCCGCTGCACACGAAGTGACGGCAAGAATGCTATGTTGAGGTAAGCCAATCACAAGTGTCGTAAGGTGCAGCACTTTTCATACAGCCAGAATGGGAAAAAAAAGAGATGAACCTGAAAAAGAGGGCACATGTTACGGTCCGAGAAAAAAGAGAGAAGGATCTGTGAAAAGAGCTGGTTTGTAGGTCGTCAAGGGAACAGACCTTTAACTGGATTCTTCCTACATTAAACTCTGTTTCCACTGATGTAGCACATGAGGTGAGTTTTGTTAAATGTGCTCTGTAGCTGAATGTGGGTGTCTGTAAGGGGAAATAGTCCAAATCGATTATTTATATGGTTCTTCACTCGTATTGTATCGAAACGTGAGAATAACATGATCAATGCACCCCCCCACACACACACACCCTCCCTCCTTGTGTTCCCAGCGGGTCACTTTTCTCATGCGGAGGTGAATTCTGTGAAACAAAATGTTTTTTATTGATGGCGGTTATTTATTCAATTATAGGCAGATTATGTGGGAGCTGTTGTTTCAGCATTATATTAGCATGGGGGTGAGGCACTATTATGGTAAATGTCAAGTGCTGCTCCCCACCTGTCCCTGCTGTTTGAGCAAACCCTGGTATTTGGATTTGATAAGAATGGATTTTACTGCACAGAAAGCAAGCACACACACACACACACACACACACACACACACACACATTCATACATGCAGAAATAAACAACTTTCCATATTGTGCTCACTCTTCAAGGGGACAGAAAATCTTTGCATTTAAATGATATTGACTTAAATACCATACCACCTACTTGGTGTAAACTGACACTATTAGCTGATCATTGTTGACTGCCATTCATGGAAGCTATTGTGTCAGAAATCACTCACCAACAATATCCTGTTGGAATAATGTATTTTCATTGTTTGCCGTTGCTTCTATAAGCAGCGGCTTTAGTATCATGCCAGGTTTGATGTGATGTCTTCATATTTCACCCATGCCGTTTGGATGAGGGGCTTAAAATTGGGTATGTTGCTATCTGTTTGATTTTTGTATATTACTATGCCCAACAGGGCCGGTTCAATGGCTTCATGATTTAAGTGTGAAGGGACCATTAACAGTAGAGTGTCTGATTAGCATAGTATTTGCTCAGAAGTGGGATTGGGGATTTTGAATATGGATTTCCCACCTGACGTCTGCCTCATTCTGCTTTTCTAATTACAGCCTAATTACAAAGTAAAATTCCTAAATGAGCATTGTACTCGCATCTTAATAACCTACCTAATCAAATTGTTCAAATTAAACAATGGAAATGTAATTGCATGACTAATGCACTTCTTTCATATTTTTAATTGAACATATCAGCTCTTTGTACTATTTCTGTAAAGGCTGACTGTATGTCTGAGATCTGTGTTAACATGATGTATAATATCTTTACTTATTGTCATGTAGAAGTGGAAAGTTGTTTATCAGGAAATCAAGATATCTACTAGTATGTTCTCCAAGCAGATGCTATGTTTTACAACTGATATAATCTGTCTACCAATCTATTTAAATACCAGCCACAGCTAACATCTGTCATGCTTCGGGCTCTCCCACTCTCCATATATATATACTCTATTTTCAAACAGTGAATGGGTATGAAAGATATGAAATGTGTGTAATATGTTTCTCTGTTTTTGTAGTATTTTCTTCTTTAACATCTTTTCTTTCTTCCGATATCTACAGTCTATGTGCCAAGGACAACTCCGCCCTGACCTTTCAGGCGTGTGTGATGCCCAAAGACTGTCAGACATCTGATTGGTCATCGTGGAGTCCCTGCTCTAAGACCTGCCGATCCACCGATCTGTCCCCTGGTTACCGCCTCAGGTCACGGATCATGACGCAGATCACAGTTGGAGGGGGGCAAAGATGTCCCGCCCTTGAGGAAAAAGAAGCTTGCAACATCATAGGAGATTTACTTCTAAACTGCCCCAGGTAGTTTCTTAACGATGATGGTATATCGTCTCATTTTGAGCTCGCAACCCTTGTAAACAAAAGCTCTGTCACGGGTAATCTCTTGATGCGGATTTTTAGTCTCAAATCAAATGATTTTTGATTTTGCTTTTCTAGGCTTTTCCACCTGATTGATTATGATTGAAAGTCGAGAGGCTGCAAAAATTCATGATTTCACTATTGAATTACATTTTTGGGGGCATTAACTCAATTACCTCGTGCAACCTACAATAACATAATGTACTGTTGGGAGTTCCTGACCCAAAGGACATGACATGGATGACAAACAGTGTTTTAGGAGAATTTGAGTTAAAGGCTTTGGCAAATATTACATGCAGTAAACAAAGTAGTCAATAGAGAATTATTTTCCCTGCTGGTAGATTTTGTTTTATTTGCTAAATCTACATGGAGTGCCCGAGAGCAGAGGATTTACATGATTAGGGAAAACTCATTACGGAAATTAAGCATTTGATAGATTACTGCAGGCTGTTGTTCTGGTAAACTCCTCCGATATTATTGCTTTCTGCACCAGTGCATTTCTCATAGTTGAAACCAAACATTGGTTTAGAAGTTTTAAAGTAAAAAAGAAAAAACGTGCTTCTCTCCTCCTGACATATGAGAAGAGGCTCAGACTGCTCTCGCTAATTTGCTTTGTGGGACTTTTCTGAAACAACCGCCACTGCTGTGCTGACACTTTATCCTTTTTCAAATGCATTCATCTTTCAGCATGATACTTCTGTATACTTCCGAAGACATATGAAACAGAGACTCCATTTAAATGATGTTTGCTTGTTTGCGTTGCAAACGTGTTTGCGTGTCTGTGTGCGCTCTGCCAGGTATGTGTGGAGGACCACTGACTGGGGCGAATGTCGCATCCTCCCCCTACTGAGCCAGCAGGACCGGCGGCTGGCTAACATCAGTATGCTGTGTGGAAGGGGGATCCAGAACAGGAAGACCTACTGTGTTCAAGTCCCTGATCACTCAGCACCACATCACAGGAAGGAGGGTAAGAAAAAAACGCCTTCATGACAGTTGACCCAGAGCTCGCTGGAAGCACATGGTGACTCAAGAGATACACCACGAATAAATTCCAAGTAAACTCAGTGGTGTGTTTTGATATAAACTGTGAGCATAAATTATTAAAAGTGAAAGTTGGCAGCAGAGCATTATGTTGGTTATGCAGGCCAAAAATGAAATCATAAGCCAACTGTGTTGCTGTAGCGGAATCATGTTCAAAGTTCAGTCGACAAGAATAATCATAATTCTAATCAGACGGTGTTTTCTTGAGCTACTCTGTATTGCAGTGAATGCTTTACAACAGGGACCCACTACTCTGCATGGGAAATAGCTCATATTACATCTTAGGGTCAAATGTTTTTTTCTCGACTGACCTCTTTCGTGCGGCACCAGTAATCATTTTGACCTCAGATTCGTGTTACATTTTTACACTTATTTAATGTTAGAGTCAGAAAACCACATAGCAGCATTAATACAGATTGATAACAGTTCTAATTAAGGTTTGTTCACTTACTGAAGCTGATCACTTGGGATGAGTTAGATAAAAAGAAAAACACTTTCATGACTGTACGATAATAATGACGCTCCAGCCAGCACCAGGTTAATTTAGCTTCGGGGGAAGCTGCTTGCCTGTGGAAGATAACAAAATATGCCTACTTGCACCTCTAAAGCTCACTAATTAACACATTACACTTCTTTTGTTAAATCCGTACTTAACTGGAATGTAAAATCGACACATGTATGGCGGGGGGGTTGTGTGGGAGATTATTTCCTCTATTTCCTGGTGTCTTGACATCACCGGGAGGGGAACCAGCAGAGACACAAGGAAGTGACCGTACCCGGTCAATAAATCTATAGCCATGCAGGCGACCTTGTGATGCGGTAATGTTCACACCAGAAAAATAATAAATCAATAATTGAGCAAGACCAGATTACCCGCAATGAGCGGAGCAGCATCGCCAGCATCGATGTGTGCGTGGGCGAATACGATGCAGTGTGAATGGCTTTGTCCTGCTCAGCTTGAAAAGTGCTAGAAACAGACCATTGTTAGTGATAATTATTATTAAATATGTATCCTTGGAATTACAATCAAACCAAAAGTTGTTGGAGGATGATTATATGTGTTTGAGAAGGGAGACATTTACCTTTAGTGCAACATATTTATTATACTAGAACCTCAATATCTATTTTAGATAACAAGCAAATCTCTATTTGTCAACTTTGGGAAAATACCCTTCTTTGAGTGCACGGCAGAAGATACTTGTGAAAAACAACACTACTTCTAGGCAAGGAGATAATTATTGTCTACCTATCGCCCCCACAGTTTATGTGCTCCAAGACCAGACAAATAATCTGCACATATGCACATGTTCATCATGAAGGGGACCAACAGCTGTCTGGTGGGCTGTTGTCATCACCAGAAAGTAGCTCGCCACAAGATTTTATAGGATTTACAATTGAGACATCTTGGATATTTCACTCAAACACTGAATAATCTCAAAATGTACGTAAAAAACAGGCATTATTGAGACAAAACTGTAAGAAATTGTAAATTTACATTAGATTTACAAAAGTATCTGTTAGTATTTAATAATAATTGTAACGCACAGGTAAATGTTCATCCTTTGCATGTAAATTAACAGTCAATGCCGTCGGTTAACCATAGCAGCAGATAACTGTAATTTATCAGCATAGTACAGTGTTTTCTGGTGACAATACGTTTCTCTATACGAGTTCAGTAAATCACTATCCATCTACATCGTACTGTTGCTTGGAGGCTAATATTTCTGCTTTTGATTATTGCACATTTTTATTGATCAAACTGCTCATAGCCCACTAATAATTTGTAAGTGACAAGACGTGATCGGCTGTTCATGAACGTGACTTTGGACGGCACAGCTTCGTCTTTCTGAGTACAGCCATGTGGAGATCAACCGAGGAGCCGAGGTAAAGCTACTCTTATCACCTGAAATCGACAGTGTCCAGTACTGTTTTGTCTTCATGAATATTGAATTAACATCTCGGATAATGTTTCATTTTGTATGTTTCATTACATCAGGTTGCTAAAATTGGCAAAGCAAGCTCTGTAACGTTAGCTAGGTGGAGCTCATGTAGCTGTAGTGACGTTAGTTAGCGAACAGCATAGCCAGCAAAGTTAACCTTCGTAAAGTTGATCGCCAATTACGGCGTAAAAATGTAACGTCGGTTACCTAATTTGTTTTTATTTGTGCTATTATAGAGCCGACTGTAGAACCGCAAACCAGAAGGAACGGGACAATTTTGGGGACCTGGAATTACCAAAGTGTGTCTCTAAGAAAATGAAGATGTACGGCAGTCAAATCCTCTCTCACTGTTCGCTCTCTCTTTCTCCTTCTCTTCTCCTTCTCCTTTACACTGTCATGTAGCTATGCAGTTCACATTTACATGTGTAAATGTCTTCTTTTAAACACGCAGTACCTGTTCTGGAATACAAATGTTCCTAATATTATTTGTCCTAAAAAGTCAGCTGTATAATTGATTGTGGACATGTAATAAACTACAGCAATGTTGTATTGTATATGAATTCACTTGTTGTTTATTTTATTGTCTGGAATTAAATGCAAATAAACACAAACATGATGGCATATACTGTATAATTACCGTAAAACCCAGTTATTCTACAACACATATACAGTATGTAATCCAATTTACAATAATATAGTATTAAAATAACTTAAAATTCGTGCGTCTCTGCTGCCAGTATTTTACTGTTATTTAACAGTGAAATTGTTCAGAGTGAAAGTTTAAAAATGATATTTACTTTAGTATTTTCAATCCTATCTCTTTTTCCCGTTACTGTTAGTGCGGCAAATGTAACTGACTATATCACTTTAATGTGTGGGTGGACACTGACTTGAACACAGAGGATTGCATTATATTGTACACGTATCTGTGTAATTGTGTCTGGCCTGGATCGTAAGAGAAAATGTGGATTTTCATTTTCACGAGGTTGAGAAACATGGCTGATACAGACTTGCAGGGCAATGTGTTTTCATATCGGATCAAATATAGCGCTATCATCAGTAATGGTATTAAAGGGTGTGAATTGATTTACTTTGAACTTCGAGCGGAACGCCATCATTCCTCCCGCTATGAATTATGTAATATGCTATTATGCAATGTGTTATATCATGCTGATTTAACAAGCTGTAATTAAACTTAGACAGGTGGGCTAAGACAACGAAGATAGCCAATGTAAAGAATTCAAGCTAGAAAAGAAGGCTGTAATTAGAGGGAGCCACATTTTATCTTGTGGTTTTTGTCTTAGGGCAGTGCTGACAGTATAAGCTCGGTGTGGAGATGGTACGTGTAGCCAGCCTGCAGCTTCCTTTTCAGTGATTCCTATGATGACATGAGGGACAGATGGAAAGATAGTTCAGTCAACTTTGACCTCCAATTTACAAAACATGCAGGATTGTAACTGATCACAGTGAATGTAATGTATATTTTTGAGTGCCATAGTACTCTGAAATGTGTATGTCTGGTCAGGGTCGTAATCGTGTTATTTCTTTAGCAACTACCAACTGAATATATTCAGGATTCATTTAGAAAATATCTGTCTTTGGATGTAAATAATGAATTGATGATCATCATTGTTTTATTTAAATCTATTGTGATATACCTCCCCGGGGCCTCCCCTGAACCAGTTGAACTATAGTTGTATATTTGGTTGTATAATAGTTTATTTTTTTGGTGCTGTAGATAAAACCTAAAAAGGTTAAACCAGGTTTTTCCTGAAGCCAAAGTTAATTACTCTTAGTAAATAAATGAATATGAATAGAAATGGAAAAAAGCCAGAATCACCAAGGCAAGCAGTGCTACTGAGTGTTTAGGAACTTCAAATGGCTGTGCTCAAAGATTATACAATGATTTGTTTGATTCCAATTTTACAATCATTAGAAGAAACAACAAAAAACATGCATAGCAAGTATTTCATTTATCTTTTTTAATTAAGCACAGTGGGTAGTTTTTAATCATTTTCAACTTTAAGTTCCTCTTTTGCAAATCACTCTGTTTCCTGCCTATTAACATAACTTATTTTTAAATAATAAGTTTTACCTCATTCATATTTCCTTAGTACCGAGTCCATAAGTCCGTAGCTGAGGTGTTTTGGCAGTTGCTCACCAGATGTGTTCAGAGAAATGTTATCAGAGGTGTGTTTGGACAGCAAATATATTGGAAATAGAAAATCAATCTTATGAACCTATGGTTTTGCGGGACAAGGATCAATATATCCACAGATTATTGCTCAGGGACACTTTGAGATGCAGACAGTAGGAAATGGGGATTGAACTCCCACCTCTTAAATCAAGGACAGCCGATCCGCCCACTGAGCCGCAGCCCTGTGTGCATGGCCGCAGCTGAACGTGACCCGCACAGCGTTAGTTAATGCAAACAGATGTGGCTGTACCAATGCAACATGGAGGGCTACTTGCTCTGGTAATGTGGGAAACAATTTGCTCCAGTAATGCAATTGACTAACACAAGAAATCACAATTTACAATCACAAAGCAGACAGATGTCTACTACGCACTTTATGAATGTGGTTAAGCAAGCATTTCATTTTTTTACAAAAGGAGATCAAACACCATGTAAATTACTTTTGGTAAGAACACAAAATGCATGATGGACATTTAGTGAATTTCTCTTTGGGCTCTCATTTAAATGGAAATTTGCCACTCAATGATGTGCGGAGGTGCATCAAAATGGAGTATTAGATTGAGTGAATCCCTGTGTTGTAGAAAAGCAAAAAACAAAAAAAAACTCTCGTTTTGTGAGAGACTAATATCAGAGCCCATTACAGGTTGTTGATGTCCAAATGATACCAGCCATGCATTGGTTATACATTGGTTACAGGGGCTTGCCTTAACATCTCCCTGCTCAGGTCCTGTTTACTCCCTAAGCTGGTCGTTGCCCTCTATTTAATATTCTCCTGAGCTACACGTGAGATGAGAAGAGCAATTTTCCTTCTGTTCTTTCTTTTGCTTTCTTTTTTATATATAAATCCCTGCTTCTCACCACAGTGTACAACATTATAAACTGTAGCCTTTTACCATTAAATGCCCTCCTGTCTGCAGTCAGAACTAATCTACATCCATGCGTTTCAATCCGATCACTGTGATGCTTCTTCATCTTCTTCAATCACTTCAAAACATCAAGCACATGATTCTGTTTGCTTTCCAATTCCACACATATTACTTGACAGTTAGCACACACACAGACACACACACACACATGTACTCCACCGCTGCCTGTGTTAAGTCTGCTATATCCTTGTTCCTTTGTTTGTTCAGTGTCCAGGCCTGTGAATGCCAGGCTGTGCGCTGGTGAAGAGCCCCCCATGGCGGTCCAGCAATGCTCCATCCCTTGCCAGCACCACTGCCTGCTCTCCCAGTGGTCACCCTGGGGTGCCTGCCTACATGACAACTGCAAAGAACCACAGGGGAAGAAAGGTATGATGGAGTAAATTGGATATGAGAGTGAACATGCTTTAGCTTTTTGAACATGCCACATGTAAATTTGCCAACAGTCTCATGCCGTTGCTGACAGCCTGCCATCATGTATAGAACTTGTTTACTAAGATTCATTTCCTCAGTATTGATGACGATGTAAGCTTTGCACATGTCGCCTTCAAGCAACAGGTGCCACCACAGCGAGACCACTGCTACTAGTCATGTTAACACATGATTACTGTTGTAACTAGACGTAACAATCTTACAAAAAAAAAAAAAAAAGAGGAGATCGGGGCTTCATTTTATATGCCAAAAATATGTTCCAAGATGCATCATGCCTCCAACTGTCTTCTACAGCAGAATACTGTTCTCTCAGAATCATGTTTGACAGATGGACGGACAGAGGGATGGACACAGGCCATCCAAAAGATATTATGCATCGCTTGCTAACAAGCTGATATGATTTCAAATTGTAACTGATAATTGCACAGATGGGCCAGTGGTGAAATCATAAGCACTCAGTCAAAAACAATTAACTGTTTAGCTCTACTGCAGACACTTTAGCCATGCAGTACATTTACAATCAGCCGTTAATAGCAATTGTTGCCTAAGAGCTGAGTACCTTCAATATGGTCAACAAGGGGCTTTCCACTAACCTTGTTTAATAGAATTAGCATGTTTTAATGTCCAAACAATAGACTGTGTGGTGCTTTGGCAACATTGAGAGTGAGGAAACCGAGAGAGAGAGATGGAGAGAGAGAGAGAGAGAGAGAGAGATTGTGGCTCATGGGGGCTAAGAGAGCGGATGACAGTGCAAGAGATCAATGTTGTCAGAGCAGGAGACGGAGGCAGTATATGTTTGGGTTGTAAATTGTTTGTTGATAAGCGGCTGGCTGAGAGGAACCGCAGCAGACGAAAGACAGAAAGAGAGCACACCTGTAGTTCAGCTCTGTCCCTGGGCGGGTGAAAGGAGTTACAGCAGATAAGATGCATCCTGTCTGTGTGTGTGTGTGTGTGTGTGTGTGTGTGTGTGTGTGTGTACAAGGGGGTGTGCTCAAGTATTCCGCACACTCGTGCTGTCTGAATGTTCTTGTCTTTTTCCACAGGTGAGCGTGTGTCATATCCGACTGCTTTAGCGAGGCTACACGTTGTGTGTGTGTGTGTGTGTGTGTGTGTGTGTGTGTGTGTGTGTGTGTGTTTCAGTCAGTGGAGGAGCTGTTAGTGTGTTAGTGCTGTGCTAAAAGGGCAGCGTGACCTCGTCCCTGTCATGAGTAAATGTGCATGAAAGCCCCCCGGGGAGCCACTGAAGTGCGGATTGTTCAGGTCAGTGCCCAAGCTCTCCAACACTGGGTCTCTATGAGCCAACTCGTCTCACAGACAGTGTCATTAATATATTTCAAGAAGCGGAAAACACAGCATCTGCTGTTCCGCACAGGGCTCTCTGGTGGCACGGCGTCTTTTGATGGCTTTCATAAAGATCCCCAGCCCCCAGCAGATAGAATATGAAACCAATAGAATATGGCTCGCAGCGAGCCCTGTTTCCTGCGAAACAATGAGCTGTTATTGAGTGGCAGGGTGTTGTTATGATCCTTGTTGCCCGTGGTCCTTGAGCTGCAGAGAATTTCTTGCTCCTATTGAATTTACACTTAGCCTTTTTGTTCCACAACAGCAGAATAAACTACAGTCCGTCTCTAACCAATGGGCCCGCGGGATCCCGGTGTTCAGGTAGAAGAGCCAACCAGCAAAGATGCTCCTGCAGCCCAGGCTTTACGCTCCAGAAAATTACAAATTTAAATTGCCTCGCAGTCACATTATGTGCTTTTCCCTTTTTTTTCATGTCATCTCAGCCTATCACATTCTGCAGCTATGTGGGGAAATGAATTGATCACGGGAGGTTAGTGAATATAATTTTAGTAATGCCTCTACTAGAAGTCATGCAGCTGGAGGGAGGTTTTATTTTCCTGAGCAACAGTGTGCTGAGAATCACTGGGTGGCCCTTGTTTCCCTGAAATAAACCTGGTGTGACCAAGAAACCTTTCAATTATTAATATCCACGGGGGCATGCCCACGCCAAATAGTTTTTTGTGGTTTGGAAGTGAGCAGCAGTAAGTGCTCTGGGCAATACTGCAATCGATCTACAGTGTCTTTGCTCTTCGAGAGCCCACTCTGGGAACACTGTTCGGATCAGGCTCCTGAACTGGCGCCTCACACCAGTAGATGGTTTGGGGAGGTAATTTATACAGTGGGCATCCCGGGGTAATGCAGTTCCACCTGTAGAGGGAAAGACTGTGAAACCTTTCTGCCAAGCTACGGTACAATGAGAATGGTTAAAAAAAGAAAAGCTGCTGCTGCTCAAGTTTACTTTACTGGAGTTACTGGAGGAGGTGCTGGAGCCTGGAAAACGTATTTCAAACCATTTGTCTTCCACAAGAACATTTGTAGAGTTCAGTATTTGATAATGACTGTAGATTAGAGTGTGAGGTGTCATCTCAGTAAGAACCTTTTCATGAAGAAATCAATGCTTTATGAAAAACCCAGTTCTGAGAGAATCAATGTTTTAGAGTGAATCCAAATTATGGTGCAATTTTGTAATAAATTGGGTAATTGGCTTAATGATAATGCTCGTGTCAAAATGATTATCATGTTATTGGAACATTTGCCAATCGCATGTGTAGAGGCATTTAATATTAACTTCATGTTATATCCCCTTATAGACCTCATTCTCATTTTTCTATAAAAAATTGTGTATCAATAAGTATTTTAGGAACAATGCATGCAGAGGGAATACACATTTATACTAATGCGGCTCATTTGTGAAACAGATGATGAACAGCCTGAGGTGTCCTAAGACTAAAAACAGCTTCATTAAACCTGTCAACAATTACATTAGCTTCTCTGTTTTCAGTTGTCTTTGCACGTTCTTATATATTTTGCCGATATGAGTCTGATAGTGGCACCACATATTATATTCCTTGAGCACTGAAAGGTGTTGTGACCACAGCAAGCACCCTGGCTCCCCATTTACCTCTGTGAAGAAAAACGGGTCCATTTTTCTTGGAAAACCACTCTTTCATATTTTCTACCGGCGGCTCCTGCATGACCAGTAGCCTGTACTTGAAAGGGATGTTTCACGTAGCCTGTACGTTAGCACGTGGGCTCTGTAGTGTGTCCAGCATAGGGGCTGCTACTCTGGACATAAAGGTGTAGGGAGTTTTTCCCCCCCACATGTTTGTCAACCCTTTTTAGACCATTGTTATAAGCTTATTTTTCACTTTCTATTGTTAATAAATAGAACAATTGAGATGAGCTCTTATGATGGACATTTCATTTATACACCTGCAAAGATGTTGCAGTATGATGCCAGTGTGGAACCAGTACACCTCAGCTGGTGGCCCCCAATTTAGCAACAGAAAAACAGCAGTCTCAGTAGTGAAAAGACAGTGAGACTCAGTAATTGGAGAGAGACAGGTGTCGGTGTGAAAGGCTTGCCAGCCACATTACTGAACCTGAATCCCTCACGCTTTCCTACTATTTTTAAGCAGCTTCTCCTTTTGCCGTGCCATTGCCTCATTATCTCCCTCACCTCCCCTTGTCTCTCTTCTCAGATTTTTTGTTTTTTTATTTAATTTTTTTATTTGGTTCATCAATTAGCCCCTCCACCTCATGATATCTGGGCCCATTATATTGATAGTTTCTTTATAGAAAAGAAAGAATGAAGCTGTGTTTAAGGGTTATTTTATGTTTGTTTTGAATGTTAAAAATGGGATAAAGAAATCTTTTTTTTTTTCAACTAATCGTTCTTTTTTTGCTTTTAGTTAATTAGTTTGCTAACTAAAATGGATTATGCATGTTCAGCAACTCATTAAATGAGTTAAATGTCTTAAATGTCTAGCTTTGCTTTATATGTGAGGATCTTTTACTCTACACTACAGTGAACAGCATCTCCTTGCAGCAGGAAGCGCTCCTTTTGAATGCCTGAAGACGTGTAAATGAGAATGGGAAAATTTGTTTTGAAAAAATATGTATTTTCTAATTGTGAATAATAAGTATTAATATAATGTGGCTAATGATAATGAAATCAGTGCAAAACCATGGATCCTAACAACTAGACAATCGAATGACGAGTGTCGCAATACTAAAGATGCTAAATATGACACGTTAAATAATGTGAGTTGTATTTTTAAACCGCCGATCGTATCATTGACTAGTTTAATGAAGTTTGTGGGGAGAATGACAATGGAAGGAGCCTGGTAGATAATGAGTCAGGGAATAGTCATCACTTCAAATCACCAGGCTGGCAGAGGAAGGGGAAAGGGAGTACTTAATAGACTGTGGACAGCTCCCCGTGCTGACATTGAGTCTAATAGATGTACCACTTTTCTCTTTATTACAAGATATCTTATGCATTCCTTTAAAAGGTGAGTCATTTAACAGATGACAAATATCAAAACCACAGCTATATCAAGCATCATTTTTATCAATATTATACCTAGAATTGCAACACATTTTTGGGGGTAAAAAAGACATGATGTTCTTTTTTATTAGTAACTTCCATGATTATTGGAGACACGTGGTTGCTTTTATCAGCAGTCGCTGCTGCTGACTATAGCATAGTTGATGAAATACCTAAATAATTGATCACAGAGATAATGTCCAGTCAAGCCCACATCTTAATACTGTACTTTATTGATTGACTAAGAGAGGTTCTGTGTAGTTTTGTACAGGAATATCAATGTCTTCTCTGACAACCTTGTCCTTTCGTCAGGTTTCAGACAGAGGAGGAGAGAGGTGTTGTGGGAGTCCAGCAGTCCTCCGGAGACCTGCCCTCATCTGGTGGAGTTCATCCAGTGTGAGGATCCTGCCTGCTACCTGTGGCAGGTCCAACAAGAAGAAAGATGCATTCCCACTAAACACTCCTGTGGTCCCGGAACGGCGGCCCAGAATGTGACCTGTGTCAGCGCTGAAGGTACAGTCCTGAATTGGCATTGTAAGGGAAACAGATTATCCTCAAAATTAAAACCTTCATCTCACACTACAGTTTTTGTTGGTAGTTCAATTTGGCCTTCCAGCTAATTAAATAAATATTTTTGCCATTTTGGCAAATCTGCATACTTGTTTTCTTGTCGTAAGATGAGCAGATTGATACAATCCTTTATAGGAGCTGGTATTTACCTTTTATTAGTTTGGACAGAGCCAGGCCAGCTCTTTCCCTCTGTTTACAGTTGATGCTAAGCTAAGCTAACCACGTTCTGGGTGTGAAAATAAAAGGGGGAATTAAAGTTGTATTGACATTTTTATTCAAGTCTTGGCAAAGAGAGAGAGAAAAAAAATCTTCCCCAACATGTTAAACTATTCCTGTAACAATGTCTTCCTTTAAGAATGTTTTAACTTGACCATCCAAATGTATTGTACAACAATAGTCCATGTGTTCAGTAGTCAAATGAGGGTGCTACAGACAGATTACATTGATCTTTATAACTCTCAGCTCTGATTTAAATGACAGCTACGATTAATAACCGTTGCTGAGTATTGGTTGTTTTTATTACGTTAAAAAGGGGCAAACCATAGACTGCAACATTAATTAGACTACTTCTACAAGTAGCAGTGAAATTCATCAAGGCCACAGTAAAGCCATCAGTGCTATGGTCCGGACACGTAATGCTATCAGTAGCAATGTGACGCATGAACTATCGGGTGTGATGTGATCCATTGTGCTCAGCCATATCCTCATGTTGGCTGATAGGAACATCAACGTTAACGAAGCATGGATTATTCATGAGGGTCCATCACCAAGTTTATGGGCACAGAAAACATTGGCCTGATTAAAAAGTCAGAATTACAGCTTCCTGCAGGCATTAATTGCTCATCTTCATAGATTATAAACCTAATTGCTGCCTCTTTTTGCTTGTGCTTTATTATTCTGTCACAATGGATCATACATATGTTCATCAGGAAGGCAGTGGAGGGCCCAAATGTATTAGCCAACAGAAGAGTCTAATGAGTTTTGACAGGACGACTAAGAATGCAAGCTTTGGCGGGTTTGAGGAAAAAGGCTTATGAAATCATCTGCTGTGGATTTATTGTTGGAGAATGTTGACAAGTTGTTCACTGTTGCTTCCTTAATTGGCTGATCGGATTTACCATTCAAGCACGGTGAGTTATTTTCACACACAGTCACAGCAATGTCAGGGCCAAGTTGTTAAGTGATGCAAAATCCTGTAAAGCTGATTTGGGTTTTTTTTTGCAGTGTATTGCAGTGATATAGGTAAGGACTACAAGCATCAGTGAGCAAGACAGTATGATTCACAATGTCACAGCTAGTGCTGTATAAAAAGCACTTATAGACATGATTGAATAATTATTTCTATTTTAGATACATGCAGTTAATAAATGGTATATTTTGACTGGAGTGGAGCTGAACCAGATTTAAAAAATACTGTCAAACTGTCATTAGCTATCGTCTGTTTACATCCATGCGGTTTACTGAAAAAAGCAAATGCAAAATAGTTTTAAAGTGTACAAATGTTTATTTCCTGTCATTCTGAAAAATACATGATGCCGGAGACATTTTGTATTTTGATTTTATATTTCAGTTGTGAATAGTTCTGATGAAATACGCACGGCTGAGAAATGGTACAAACGCATTGTTTTTGACACTATCTGCTCATTACACCTATACAACCCACATCAAGTATGGTTCTAGAACCCAGCATTGCTGTTTTTATCTTTAATGAATTGGATGGTGGGCAGATGGAAAAAAAAAATAACAGACGATTAGATGGACAGAATAAGCTGCTAGGAAGATGATGATCACGGTCAAGTTTTTTCTCCCGATAGAATACACTTTTAAGTACTTTAAAGGTCTTTCATGCTTGACATATAAATTCCATGGACCTTGCAGAAAGCAGTCGCTAATTGCAAGTCTGTCTGCACATTCAGATAAAGATATATATATATATATATATAATAATAATAATAATATTTCACAGTTCTGTGGAGCTAGCGATGGGAATCTGGAGCCGCTGTGGCAGGACTGTTCAGACTGACTGTAGAGAGTACAGAGCCTTTGTACATAGCCACTGTTGGCTTGGTTTCAATCATTATTGCTGCTGCAACTGACAGGCTGAGAGGGGTGAGAGAAAGGAGAGGTAGGAGTAACACACCTGCAACGGTGAAAGGATTGTTAACAAAAATCTGAGATGCTGTCATAAACAATAAGCATCTCTGATATTTGTGAATGCCCATATCTTTCATTAGTAACAGATTGGCTTCTAATCATACAAATAAATTAGATGGCCTACCTTTCTTTGTCTAAAAAGCTGATTTGATTTGAGCTGGGTTGGTCACAGATGTTTGAGCTGGAGTTCAGAGCTGTTTATGAATAAGAAGTGAACGATTTCTGGGGAAAGAAAATCTATTTCATCTTAGCAAACACTGTCTTATGGTCTCGTTGTTTGAGGAAAGACATTGGATTTTTATCAGTTTCTGTATGTCGGGTTAAGTCTCCACACTAGACAATTTCACAATGTGCTAGTTCTAAATGGTGAATTCTGACAATGTTGTCAGTTAAAGTATTTGTTTTCTGTGTTAAAATCCTTAAAAGGTCACCTCGTTGTCGATTATCCTTTACAGTACATACAAATACTGCCATTGATTGCCGAAGGTTGATGCTTGTGGAAAGCTCAGCTATGGCCAGGCATGTCATGGCTGACAATCCCTTTAGAAGTTGATGCATTAGGACCATCCTTTTTTGTTCTGAACATAAGTATTGCTGACATTCTTTTAAAGGTTCAGTTTATTGTCAGTTTATCGGAGCACGGGTTTACAAATGCTTCCAGTGTACGGCAGCGTTTGAAGATATTACAGTGAAAAGCCATGAAGATAGTTGTTGTTGATGACTGATGATGATTGAGGAAAGTACGTGTTTTGAACTGGCGGGTACCATTTAAGATTGTGAACGTCAAATAAGTAAATTGAGGTATGGAGTGTTTTCCCCACTCTACTCCTTGATTGACTAAGCATTCAGGTTCCTATTTCTCAGCATAAAACCACTCTGCATTTCAAACCTGAAAACTCGTGTTGTCTGAGGAAAGTTTATGCCCGTAGAGAGTAAGAGATAGCACTTTCCCCGGGAAGTTTATCTAATGGAGTTTTAAATTATTATCTGTGGCTGCTCAAGCAATCAGAAAAAATCGTCTGTCACCTACAGCCAAGCTTTTATTGCTCAGCAAACACATGAGGTAATTCTTGAAACCACTCAGGTATAGATGAAATGGAATAGACTGGCCCAGGGGTGTTTAAGGACATTTGTGGAGCTCTGCCAGGAGGGTGAATCCAGAGGCATCTACCCCTTTGAAAAGTAAAAGTTGTTACTTTTCTTACGGAACTTAAAGAAGGCGTCCTGTTTAGTTGCTAGCTTTTAAAATTAAATGCATTGCCGAAGCCCCAATATAATGAATGTAACAGTGTGAAAACATTTCTGGTATTGATGTACTCTATGGGAATTTGAACTGATAATGCATGATGTGTGAGAGTGTTGATTGGCTCTCAACTCTGGCGTTGTTTTTAGCAGTTAAGCATAGTGCAATCACCACACCAATTGAATTACAGATTCAGCATTAATGACACGTGCTGACTGTTCTGTATGTTCAAAAGTACCATGGGGAATTGCATGTTCTTATAATCAAGCCTGTTGAATCTCTGAATTTATCTATCCATTGTTGCTTGTTCATTTTCATTATAATTTCATTTAAACATATTCTTTTTACAACATCCTGATTTAGCGCCTTAATCTGCTCCACATTGCATAACCGTAACTAGCAATAAATGTGCAAGAGAGTTTTTTGGAAACTGAAGAAACCTCTCACCCACATGCCAACCTCTTGCCCAGCCGTTGGCAGTTGTGCAACCAGTTATTTACAGTAGTTTGATTCATTCATTTTTCATCCACCTGCATTCCACAAAGACCCACCCTACTCAGCCTCTGATTGGCTAGTACTCTTTCCTTGATTGCAGAAAAGATTGGTGGAAGGTTGGTAAGGTTAAAGATGTGAACTCAGATGTGGATGTTTTTATAAAGATGGCAGCCTTCTTGTCCGGATTCTTTCTAAAAATGTTTGCGCTGCTCGCTGCCTATATGGATGGAATGAAATTACAGATCTGTTGGAGATTAACATTTGCATGTGGTGTCATAATTAAATTTAACCTTAATGTTGATTAACAATAAAATGAAAAAAATGGCACTTCATATTGGAAAAGTTGCCGACCCCTGCAACCCTTCGGGATACCATCAGTTTCCTCACATCACATCATTTTATTTATCTGGTAACATGACTTGATTATGAGTGACATAATGCAATCTTATTGCCCCTCCAGTCTCATCATGTGGCATCCATCCAGAGACTAAGGCTTTCAAACTTCAAACCATATTATCTGCAACTTTGAAAAACACAATTATCATCTTCATATTCATGATAGCTACGTGAATAAGGAGTTGCCTTGCATGCAGTTTTTGAGCTGGAAGGTTCTGCTACAATTGTTCCAAACTGAGTTAAAAATAATATGGCATCTCACACAGGGAGGCTAATGGGCGCTTATTGTATTCCACTATCACTTTATAGGCCTGTAAACTACGGCAAAGTAAAAACAAAAGTGCTGTGTTAGCCTTAACCCACTGGCTTTTTGCTCCAGGCTTAGTAAAGTTGTTTTGACAGCTCCCACAGCTCCCACTCTCTGCACAGCAAGCATTCACACCAGAGCGGTAAGTCCCATTTCCTGAACTAACTACCAACCACCGGTGCACGCTGACTCAAATACCTGGTGCACCTGTGACTGACAGCTAACATACGTGCATGTTGGCAGGCGTTCCTCAACCTACTGAGGCTCTGACATTTCTGAACCCAACAACAATAACTCAGCACGGTTAGCATCCGCCTGAACTGTTCTCTCCTCGACTGGTCAACAATATTCAAGCGATAACGCCCTCAGAAAAGCAGCCTTAAACTTAGCTTTGAGACAGTCGTCACCAATGATTGACAGCCACATGCAGGGAAAACATGAATTAGTGACTCAGGCTAGTCAGAACGCGCTTTGATGTTCACAGAGATATTTTCCAACTTGCCTTGTTGCGTTTGCCCGCCAGCTTTGTCTTAAAAGCTGCCCACACAGAGTGGATGGGGTTATTAAATCTTAAATAAAGGCGAGGACTTCTCGCTTTTTTAGTCTACATCTACCTGAATAATAACGATGAAGAACATTAATTGGTGGGTGGGCGAGCAGAATAGAAATCGTGTGGAAATTGCATGCAGGGGGCAATGGTATTATATCTGAGTAAGAGCCCCAACTACAGAACCCTGTATTAATAATGCAAAAGGACCCCCAGGGCAGCCATCTATTTGCAGATCCACATGTAGTTTCACACATATACACGCACACTAAAGTTGTGTATTTGTATTCATGTTATCAAACCATTTTTCTTTAGGCAGTGTTTCCAGGCAAAGCTTTGTGAGCCTTTTGCTAATTTTGTTTGCTAACATATTCATTAGTCCTTTGTGATTTTCAAGCAGAACAGTGTTTAATAATTACTGATTTTCTACGGTTGGCAATACAGACATTTGCATTGCATTAGAGATGCCATTGTTCAATGTACTGGACTGTCATTGTGTTTTAACCCTTAGAGACCCACATGGACACATTTTTAAAGTCAATGTGTTTTTCAGAGCATATTTTACTTTCTGCTTATGCTGCTCCTTTTACTTCCTCTATGTTTTTTTATGATATTAAGATTCTTAGTTCTTTGGTCAAGGATTTTGTTAGATAATGTGTTTCCATTTTGTTTCCCAATGGTTATGTGCATTGCACCTTAGGGCCACAATAGTCTTTTTAAATGGCATTGATTTGACAGTTTGAATGTGTAATGGTACCTTTACAAACATGCGTAAGAGGTAGGGCTATAATTATGACTATGTTGGGGTTTCATCTACCTGTAAACAATAGGTTTGATTTATCTGTACTTGGCAAACTTTTGACAAAATTCTCCAGTCATTCCTGTAAAAGTGAAATAAGAACTACATATTTCCTTAACTTTAGATAAAACTTACTACTTAGCAGTTAAAGTTGTTAAACATTATCTTGGTGTATGTCATTGTCCATTTTCACCCTTCAAATAGGTATCTTATTTCCATAACAGTTAGACTGGTACTATAAATGTTAAGACACAGTACTCGGTGTCCCTCCCTCTAAATATAGGTCAGAGAGGTTGATTTACAGATTATGTGATGCTTTCCATGTTTCATTTCATGCCCACTTATATAAAGCACGGATGCCTGAAATAATTACCTGCAGGGGAGCCGAGCTGAGCAAAGACTATATATTTCCCACAGCTTGAAATCTCACTGACAATAAAAACAATTATGTAAACTACAATCAGTACAATTCCTATTTAAGAGCAGCATCCTCAAGATCTTAGCTCACTTTGTGTAGGACATCTTTGACAATTAAGATTATTCCTGGTCGCCCAGAAGTCGTTTTCTTTTTTTTTTCACACTACTTATAGGTAGTAGCAACGTACTTCCTTGCTGAGGGTTAAAAGTATCACTTTCACCAAATCCTTGAGAATTGTTTCATTGTTAACTTCAACTGCAGAACCTTCAGTCTTATGTGCACTTGTATCTTCACCAATAAAGGACTCATGCATCCAAAAGCAGACTAACATCTCCTGCTGTATACACACCAGTTACTTTGATGGCTGGAGATCTCTAATGCTTTAACTTTATGGGTGAAATGTTCTCAAACTCCCCAAGTGAGTATTTCACATCTATCTGATTAGGCGATACCTACATTTGCTCTCACAGCTGACCTCCTCTGCATCAAGAAAAAAAATCAAATTGATGACAAATCCTCCCTGGGGTTGTTATTGTTAAAGCATAACCCATGATTTAGTGGCAGAGATCACACAAGTTAATGATAGCCCACTGCTGTGTGTGAGCGTATAATCCCCAAAACAATGCCTCAGCTGCTGTTGGCATTGTTTTGACATCAGGATGGCATCTTTGTTTCTGAAATTGATCTCTCTCTCTGTCTTTCTCTCGACAAAGAGATGTCACTCTGCTAACTCTGGGCTGGGTCCAACAACAAATACAAATAATATATATATACTATATATATATATATATATATATATATATATATATATGTTACTTTTTTTCATCAAGGGTATTAGTCAGTCATTAACATTCATTCCAGAATGTTTTCTGTAATTTCTGTTAAATCACACAAAAAGAGTCATTATCATGAAAGTACAGCAACGAGAGAAGGCTCTGCATTTACTGTAGCTGTTTCAGTCTTCACAGAAGAGTTAACTGGGAGCTGTGATAAATATTTCATAACATAACTGCAAGATGAAGGCTAAAGGAGAGCCTTTAAAACTAGCTCAGAATACCAAGTGGATGTTTTCATAATTTTCTTGAGATAAAATTGAATTATATTTGTCGTTGAGGGATTTTGTCTAACACTTTATGCCATCTTAAAGGTTCTATATACAGGATTCAGAGCATTATAGCAGAAAACAACTATTTGCAATGTTGAGATTTAGTGGAATGTTGGCTACTTGTTTGCTCCGTTCGTGCTTTTAGCACCGTTAGCAAGCCACCGGCTGAGCCATTGCTATGTTGAGAGCCTTGTGGAGGCAATAGATACAATCTAAATTTCATACTGAGCACCTGTTAAATTTGGTTTGAATGAAAGTGAATTTCCTTCCCCTAAAGGATCAAAAACATTTTGAATTTGTCAACCTTTGTGTGGCGTGGGCCTTAAGGGGAGAATGAGAGGGAACCGACAACGCAACCTGGAATTAGGCCCCAGAAAATACGGATTTAAGAACCTTACATATTGTTTGGAAAATTGAGAAGGCACACAGATTTGTTACTGACATAAGACGGAGACTTGTTTTGTAAAATGAACCAATGGATTTATTTAAGGGATCAAAAAATAATCAAATATGCAAGGACAGGAGCTGCTGGGGAGGAAAGAATATTAATGGACAAATGAAAATAACTGAAACCAATAAGGGATTAAAATAATTCGTTTCCACAATCTTAGCTAAAACTGCCTGACTAAAAACTCTAAAACCGTAACAATCTTTAATCTGCTGAAATTTCCTGCCCAATGAAAACTGAGCAAAGCTAGGGAATCTAAGTTGAGACCGCCGGTGGGGAGGCAGATGACACTGAGAAGCACCCAGGGGTGCTACCGGTTACTCACCTCCGGTGCAACATGTTAATCCTCACAACAGAAATGGTGCAGTCTACACTCGTATCCCTGTGCTTTTACATGCATAAGATGTAGGGACCTCACCACGGATGCCTAGCCTCCCAACAATGGCACTCCACTTCACCTACAGAAAGAACAAATACAAAAAAAAAAGAATCAAAAAGAAACAAACCTATTTGGTTTAACAATGTAAACAGGTGCCTTTTATAGTTTGGCCCTGATTAGGGAATTATTGGGGGAGGAGCCAGCCTTAGGGCTGCGTTCACAAACACTACACCCTGTGCTGCATTCACTGCATTGGTGCTAGAGAAGAATTCCCCACCACCTTTGCCAAAATAAAAAAATATTAACTTAAGGATATTACAAATTGTAATTACAAGTTCTTTAATTTGTTACTATTTATTGGGACATACACCTGATTGTATCTAGAATAAACCTACACCTGGCATTAACATGCGACAACAGTGTCAACACTGACATCCCCCCCCATGATCTATTTCCATGTCACAACTGCACACCTCATCAGGACCACAACATCCTTCTCCAGCCTGACAGAAAATGGTAAACAACCCGAGACAAGCAGAGCATGTCAAAGTGTGCTCTGTGAACTGCATTTACACTTTCCTTCAGTGTGATCAGAATAAAAACCCGCTCACCTCTTGAGGTGGTCCGTGTATTTGGATCACAATCACTCTGTTTTAGGAGTATTCACATCAGCCCAGATGCACAGTAATGCCTGTTTTTATGTTATACTTTCTCTGTTCTTACATACACTTGTGATTTTATGAATCCCTTACCTGGATTGGGATTTAAAGCCTACCTGATTGCTTTCTGGTCAAGTCTAGATACAGGAAATGTAATGTGTCTCATTGTGATTTATATCAAGCTGATGTCTCTGTTTAATTTACGTATCTTAACTTGCCTTCCTCAGGGAACGATGTGCCAGTGGCCCACTGTGTACACGCCCCTCCCCCCACAGAGGTGGCCTGCGAGGTGGCCTGTCCTGCAGACTGTGTGGTCGGCTCCTGGTCTCCCTGGTCACCCTGCTCACACAGCTGCGCCACCAAGACAGCAGAGGGTCGACAGAGCCGCACTCGCACTGTGCTGGCCATGCCCGGGAAAGGTAACGCAACTTCCCCTATGACTTCTTTGAATCTTTTCCAACCTGCTGTTTATTATTGTTACTTTATTATTACTAGTTATTTTCTGTGTTTATTGCCGTTGTGTTTTTCTGCAGAACTTCCCAGATATCAGTTTTCAGTCAAGCAAAATGTCACAACAGGATTGTTGTTTTATCTTCCTCAGATATTTCGTTACCAAATATGCCTTTTTGTGAGTGGCATTGCTGCAAACACTTTATATCATAGCTGTCATTAAGTGTGTGATTCTGTTAATTACATACAAGATACCCACTAAATGATAAGAAGTGTGAGTACAGAGATTTATATACAAGGGAAGAAGACAAGAGGTTAGGGAGGACAGAGGTAAATTGCACTGTAGGTGTAGTTTTGTCATTCTCAGCTACATAATAAATATTACAGTGCTGTGATATCTTTACTGGGTTTGGGAAACCAGGTTGACAAAACTGAATCTGGAATACATACAAAGCAGGTTTGATATAATTTAAGGCCACATTAGCTGCTTCTAGCATAACACACTTGAATCTCCAACTGAACTGCCTTTGCTCAAGTTGCTTAACGTAGACACCCGATTTTAAGCAAAAGTGCAACGCTGAATCGGTGGAGTATAGTCTTCTTATTTCCCAAAATTTTTCCAAAGATTGCTGTGGTACAGTAACAACATTGCAGGATGTATGATATTGATACTGAAACTGGGAATCAAAACCAGTAAACTGATTTAAAGTTCAACTCTGTAAACAAAAAAACTAAAAATTGCTTTAGACAAAGCCTTTATCAGAGTGCTTTCCCCAACACTGTGAGATTACTTTGGTTCTTGTTTTTGTAGATATCAGAGACAGGCATTTTTCATCCCAAACACTTTTGAGGTTTGAGTTGACCATCCATTATCAAGGACTCTTTCTCTGGCCAGTATCTTTCTGCCTACTCCAAGTGTTGTGTTTTTAAGTCAGACAGCAGAGTCTTGGCAGCCAGCTACTGCCCATTAATCCCTGTAACCAAACTCATATCTAGAATAACAGCTGATGAAAGAATCTCACAGGTTGCACACTGTGTTGATAATTATTATTATGCTAGCCTCGCAGAGGTGTGTGCATGTGTGTGTGTGTGTGTGTGTTGTGATTGTGTTCATATGCCTGCATGTTGTGTGATAGTATGGATGTGCTGGATGATGCAAAACAGACTGGAAGATGCAGGAGTTTCTTTGATAGTGGTTCACTGACAAACTCAACATAGCCCTTCTGTGAGTTACAGTTAGCTTTAGGACAATTACTTCTCTCCAGATGACACCTATGAGCCTACTTCAAGTGAAACTGTCCCCAGTTTTGCATCCATGTAGATTGGACAGATTCTAACTGATGTAGTCCCAGTACACATCAAGCATAGTGTTGAATCTCAGCACACCCAGTAATGTGCATGTGTGGTATTTGAGCATGCATTTGATTCACATGTTTGTACATGTGATACATGATCAAAATAGTTACCTGCATGATGTTCTGGTTTCCAGTTTTTAAAATGTTCTTAAGAAAAGAGCTTTATTTTATTTGACCATGAAACGTAACATTCTGTCATTAAATTCCATATTAATGATTTGCTCATTTATCACATATTTGGATGCCCTCTACATGTGAACATTTGCCTCAGCATGATCTCATTGAACTGCAAGTCATGCAAGCCAAAATTATGGGGGCGGGCACAATGAGAACAGGGAGAATCTGAAAAAAAAAAAAAAGAATCAATTGTTGTCATTTCTGCTGTTGTCATTTTCTTCTGTTGTCATATGTGGTAGCCTACTGTACTGCATTACCATACACACCATCTTGGTGAATACAGAAATATTTTTGCAGATTTCTTGCTTTCATTGTTGCACTTGTCATATATGACAGTATGTGTCCAAATAATGACTAGATATATGACACAAGGATACAGGGAGCAGGATATGTTAGAGATTGTTGTTATGTGTCTGAGGGCAGTGTGCTAATTGGACTGTGAAATATGTTACAGTGACCTTACTGTGACTTTTCATTTGTAATTCAAACTTGTTGCAACTTGTAATGTGTCTGCTCAGCTAACCCGAACAAACATTTGTTTTGTCGCAAAGCAGCCAGCGGTCAATGATTATATTAGCATTTGACTTCCAGCAGCTAACTTCAGCTTGTTACTTCAGGTGAAATGTATTTTCGATTATCTGCAGATGACATGTACGCTGCATAATAATGTTGCTTTTTTTTTGACTAGCACTAGTTTTAGTTTGCTCATAAACACAGCCAAACACTGAACTGTGCCTATACTCAGCTTTTCTTTTCAGAATGCCAAATTTAAGACCTACACAGCAGTCCTCACGTCTTTGATTCTGTGGTTATTTCCTGTGTCTTTGTGGCTAGGAGGGAAGGAGTGTCCGGCAGCTCCAGCCTTGGAGGGGTGGAGAGTCTGTAATGACCACCCTTGCATGGTGTTCTACTGGGAGGCCTCCGCCTGGGGTCCCTGTATTGAGGATGCCTCCATGGATCTCAACGGAACCAGCTCCTGGAATGGGACCTCTACATGTGCTATGGGTGTTCAGATCCGCAAAGTGAGCTGCATGAAGATGAACGTTGGACCTGTGACAAGTAAAAGGTACGCTCTCCGACCAGGCACTGTTTAGGGCCTGTGTCCTTAAAGGCTGGGTGCAGGGCTTTTTCTCTAGGCAGCCACCTACTCGTACGCTGTCTACTCATTGGGAACAATTGAAAAAAGGAGGCTGGTACGTAAGAGGGTACTCAGGCATCTTATGTGTACATCAAAGTTGCAATGCAATTTGTAGTTCAATTCTTGTAACTCAGTATTGGGATTTTGCTTACGTACTTAAGACTGAAGAGTTAGGACTTTCAATGATTGTCTTCGTCATAAGTGAGGTGTTTCATTTTTTTTGGGGGGGCAGCATTTTAATATTTATTGATATATGATGCGTGTTACATGTTTTCAGAGTCTGCTGAGAGGCTATTCAATCGGTAGTCTACATTGAGCAGGTGATACATTCCGCTGATGTATCAGGTTAGTTTATAGTGAAGTAATAAGTAAAGAAAAGAAGAGCATATGTTTCATCCCCCAACAGTGTTTTCCCTAATTGTATTGGAATATGTATTGGAATAGTCAAAGAAAAGAGACAACAGATATAAAATGTAATATTCCATTGTGAAAAAACCTGCACAACCGCGGCTGTCTGCCTCGCGCACATTGAATGCACCGCATGACGGGAGTCAAACAACGTCATTTGCGTTAATTGAAAATGAAATGCAACGTTTTACTGGGAATCCGAACTGGAAGCTAGGCGTGAGTGGCGTGTTAGCGTTCTGTCATCCAATCTACACTGACTCCGTCTTCGGTAAATGTCTCTGCCCGTCTGTCAGCAGCATCTCCTGGGCAGTTGAGTGGACAGCGGCTCTCTAACCTGCCTTCACCAGGCTGACTGACAGCAGACATTTACTGAACCAAAATAGTATTCATGTCTGCGTCATGGGAAGAAATCAACCGCGTTCGTAGGCCCATATTGATTATTTTAATTTATTTGCCCGCCCACAGTGGCAAGTGAGGGGAATCTGCCTGTAGGGAAACAGGCGAGCTCGCAGACAAACTGGGAACCTTGATCAATCAATATAGATACGGTCAGTAAGTTCAAACCACATATGCAGTGGGGCATTTGTGTGTTTTAGTTATTTATGCAGAGTACGCTTCACTCAAAGCATAACAAAATGCGGGAGGTCTCCGTCTCACGGAGTCAGTGTAGATATATTCAACATAATAGAACTGTATCTGTTCTGTGGGATGCGCGAGTGAAGGATGTCAAAGACACTTCACAACACTTTCAGTGCGGATTGGTCAAGCAGAACACTGTGCCATGGACATAATGCACAAAAATAGATCAACAGTAGCGTGTATCGTGTCCAGGTTTTTTTGGGGGGTTTAGAATGAATATTCAAACATTATTATGATAGCCCTACTCTTACGAGATTGGGAGCATTTATATTGCCTCTCAACGGCACTCAACGTGGCGATGGCTGAGCCGGCGGCTCGCAGCTAACGGTGCTAACAGTGGTACCAGTGCAAACTAAGGCAAAAGTGCCAGCAGAGCTAACAGTGTTTACCTGAGGGGGAACTGGGTGGGAAAAACGTCTTAGGTGTTATTGGCTGTAACCATCGTATGAACACAGTGCAGAGCGGCGGCTCACATGCACTAAAAGCATGCACGGCCGACCAGGCTATGTCAACAAAGCAAGGAGAAGCTCGGATAACAACACATACAGAGAAGGAACAACTTTCTCTGGTCAAGTAGACATTACTCTACTTTATCTCTACAAAGCAAATTGCTTTTGGCTTCTATGTTAATGCTCTGAATCCCATGTATATGCCTTAAAATATCTATTCTTGAGTCATTATGCCCGTATATGAATGGCACTTTGTAACAGAATACTTTCTTCCTCCGTCCCTAAATCGGACCCTGCTACTTTGCTGAGTTGTAGATACTAGAAAATGAGTCCCAAGAGAAACGAATGAGAGATTATCAGTGAGGAGTAAAACAGCTCTGTAAAATCTAGGGGAGGAGGTGAGAAGTGATCATGTTTCTCTTAAAGAAAAATCGCTTATGATTAAAGATCCTAAAAGTATTTTACTTGAAGATGTATTGTGCTTTCACTTACGGACAAATGACCCAGAGGAGTTGGTCTACTGTTAAATTATATCCCCAGAGTATATTGAGCATCCTTTAGTGTTTTCTGCCTGAGTTTAGTATTTATTTTTGTGAACCTGAGATTCATTTTGCTCCGCCATTATCTACTCCTCTTTCAGCAATACAATATCAAACACTGCTAAGGGCTTTTGTGCTGTCACTGTAATGATGTTATACCCCACACCGGGAAGATAGATTTATAAATAATTCACAAAGTTTGCCCTTCTCCAGCACAATATAGTATTGACAGGGCCATAGAGTGGATTATGGAGATGCTTTTTTCTTATGAACGTCCTATCTCCCACCACAGAGGCTTTAATGAAAGCTGTCATTTCTGCTCCACAACAGATCTGGCCTGTACAGTAAGTTGTGAAGTCAATCATTACTTTGCTATTCATCTATGACTGCAGTGTATTCATTTAATGGAACAGCACCAAAACACATGCTATTCAGTTGATTCTGACTGTCAGTAACAAGTTGCTGGGCCTTTCCGCTCTCTTTCCATGATGTGCAGACATGATCAGGGTTTTACTGTCTCGAACAGCAGAGATTTGGCTTAACTTCCCAAGCCTCATTTGATAGGATTAATATTCAGAAGGCAGATACACTGTGCATGTTTCCTAGACTTAAACAGGACAGCATAGAGCTAGATAGAATAGTTCAGACTGCCATTTCCATTGCTTTACCCTTTGTTCATCTTTGTTCATGTTTGAAATACAGGATTGTCCTTAATATCTCCAAATCTCCCCGAGTATATTTGATGTTGTACTTGAGAAGTGTCACTTAAGTCAGCAAGCATATAAGCATTTCCTGCTTAGCAATAATCTCCGTGGTGCAAACCGGCTCAATGAAAGGTTAGTGGGTCTGTCTTGGTATTAGTACAGAGCCCTCAGACCTCACACTAGAATGATTTTGAGTTTCATTTACGCTCCCCTTTGACACATATTGAAGATCAATTAACAAACTAAAGCAGTGGTAATAAGAGTAAACAAATAAAATACTCACTCCATGCTACACATTCATATTTTCCATGAAATATTAAGTATTTAACCAACTCTAGATCATATGAAATTGATGAATTAGGTCTTTAATTGCAATTATAATAATCAACAATGTGTGAGAGACATTTAATGTTCCAAACCATGTCACAGTGGAACACCATGAACATGACTGTAGTCTGATGGCGTACTTCACAGTATTCCCCCAGCTGCTCAGCTGCGTTGAAATGCCCTCTGGCATGCATCACTGCAAAGAGGGAGACAGAAGAAGAGGGATAAAGCAGGGGAAGGATGGGGTTTTATGTATCTCGCCTCCTTACGCGTTGGTATACTTTGATCTCAGTCCTGTGCGTGCTGGCTTTCTGCAGTCGGTAGGATGTGGCACCATGCTGGATCTCTACTGAGACCTGGATCTGGTTGTCGGGCAAAGGAAGTCACTCGCTCTGAAATGGAATTGGGATGTCTCAGTGTGTGTTTGTGTGTCGAGGATGGGGCGTTCGGCTGCTTGTTGATAAAGACATCAAAGCTCATGACTTATTTGATTTTACATAGCTGCATTAATCAGTACCACTTCAAGGTTGCGCAAGGAGCAAAATACAACACAGCCAAAGGCTCCATGACGGATATGTTACACAAGATATGTAGCAGCCTAAATACAGAGGAAATGCGTGGTTATTTTCTATCTTAAAACAACGAAATTGGTAAAAGTCAGGGGCTGCTCTTTAAAACCTGGTAACGGTGTCCTTGGCGTGGCAGGAATGATTCATTGGTAAACAGTTTGCATATCCTCACTTTTCTCAGGTTTAATTAGCAGCCATGCTGTGGACTTTGATTGATTTTTCCTCCTAGAACACTCTGTCTCCTTGGTGGCAGCAACATGAAGACTACTGCGGCTGCTCTCTACATGTGTATTGGGTGATAAATGCAGTCATCTGATTCGCCCCTACTTTTAGCTAAAATCATGGAAACAAATGTGGTAGTCGTAATCCGTAATCCCATGTAATATATGTCATTCCACAGCAAGAGAACTGTAACTATTTATATATTTTTAATCTTGTCATTGATTTGTAAATGCAAGTGATTCTTGAAGCTGCATTTATGGATTATTTCTGGCTACCAGAGGGCAGTGGAAGAAGCTGAAACCATTGCATTGACATATCATAACCTTATGAAGTTGATATACAGTATGTTAGCAATCTAATCATTTTTTTATGAAACTAGCAGACACATTAATTGGGATGGATTTAAATACATTTCTGATACATATCTGTCTCTTCAGCTCTTTACACCAGCTAGTCACCTTACATTGTCTGCTGTTTGGTAATGGGCCCGGTAGTGTACAGTAGATTTGACGGAGCTTTTTTTCCCTCTGAAACAAGATTACTTTTGCAGCTGAGGAGGTTGATGAGAATGGAGTTGAGGGGTGTAATTCCAAAACAATGATCCAAAATACAATAGTGTTCTCTCCGCGCTGAGAAAAACTGCAGAGCTGGGTGATAATTATTGGTTGATTTGTCACTACTAGCAACCCCTTTCACATGACACATACTGTATTTGATCCATTGATAATATAAAACATTTTTATTTGCGTGCAGATAATTGGGTTTTAAAAGTGCCAAAATATTATTTAACTGTAAAAAAAACTGCTTGAATAGTTGCAGTGTTTTTGTTCCTTTTCATAGAGGAAGAAATTGAATGTGTGAGAAAACTGTCATTTTTTACATTTGTCCCCCTTTTTTCCTGAGCGTGCAGGCAGGGGGACATGTAATCAATCATGTTTTCTGTGGTGAGATGTGTGATGTCAAGGGCAGGGCAGTTGTTTCACTGCCCTGTCCTGTTAACAGCGAGACGCTGGACGTTTATCACTCCTTGCCTGGGGGTTGAAGAGAATTTAAGACCTCTGTTTGTCTGTTTGTTTAGGTGTTCAGATTCTGCTCGTCCAGAAACCGTCCGACCCTGTTTGCTCCCCTGCAAAAAAGACTGCATTGTGACACCGTTCAGTGAATGGACAGCCTGCCCATCAACCTGTGTGCCAGGTAACTCTTCTCATGAATTTCCAATAACTCTATTTAGTGATGCCCGTCTATTAGCTCCACAGTCTTTTAGAAAACCTATAACTATTGCTAACTAGTGGCACGTGGGTTTTTGTAAAATAGCAACATTTATGTAAAGGTAAATTGGCAACGTGTAATGGTAGAGTGAATCAAAAAGACTCTTGGTTTTAGACTGTTTTGCAGAGAAAAAGCTATTACATTTGCTTTTTTGGGAAATGTATTATTTTCTAATGTCATAGCGGTTGATTGATAAATTGAGAACATAATTGGTAGATTAATCCAAGACGAAAATAATAGTTGCAGTGTTGCACAATACAATAATAATTGAATTGTTGTGTATAGTTATAGTATCAAGAGACACGAGGCACATATGCTATAGTATTACAGTGCCAAACACTTTGTTTAAATATTCAAAAATGTTGCCATACAATTATGCTCTCCCTTGATGTCTCTGGTGTATTCAATGATTACATTTAAGTGTAAATGACAGTGTTAACTGTCCATTACATTAAGCCGACACGTCAAGAGGAAAATGGAATTTTAATGGTTTTGAATATGTGTACTGTAAGTATCTTGGAAATCAAATAGTGTGTAATTGTTTTTAAAAGAATCGAGCAGGCATCTCGTCTCTGTAAATATGCTGTAGACCATTGGGTCCGCTGATGATGTAATCACCTTCTTAATTGCACCATTTTCAGTGTTTAGTAATTAGTGTTGTGTAATGAGCCTTGGAGCGTGAGCCAAATGAAGCCATTACAGTGTGGTGGTGTCCGAAAACAGACTGCAGTGAAGTGGAGGACATCACAGCCACAAGGGCGAGCTAATCAGCATCAGATCAACTTTGAGATATTAGACCGCAATGGTGATATCGTGTCGCTGTTTACTTGGTGTCCCAGACATCCGCCATTTGTGTCAGTATCATTTTACTTTCTCTTGCTCCTGGAAAAAAATAAGTCACTTAAAAAACCGTGCAACTAATCTGCCACTTTTTGTGAAGATTGTGTTTCATGTCCAACAGAAAATGCAACCGCTGCCTTGGAGTCGCGATACAGAACCATCATTCAGAGGTCTGCTAATGGAGGTCAAGAGTGCCCTGACACACTGTTTGAAGAGAGAGAGTGTGAATCACTTCCTGTGTGTCCAGAGTATAGGTAAAAACACCAAGTTGAATGAAACCATTTTCCTTTCCTGTCCAAGGATAAGGCATCTGCTCTATAATACCACAGGGTGTGTGTAAGGGTGCATCATTGTTGTGTATTATTTGAGATGTCTGCGTGTGCTTTTATAATGGCATTGACATCAGACACCATGGCATTTTGACACATACTCTCATGCTGCTTACGGTGTAACATTACTATTGTTAAATATTTTACTGCTGCAGAAAAAAAAAAAAGCTAAATCAGATGAAAATGTAGTCTTTTGTGATGACAAATTATAGTTTGTCCTGCCTATATGGAGGTTGCATGCAGGCTGCGTGTGTGCCAGATCACCAATTGCAAACCAAACACGGAATAACATTGTTGAAACATTTGCCTGTTGTGTAAAAGAAGCAATCCCTAAGTCTGTCTGCCCCTTGTGCTTCCATGTAGTTGGAGAACAAACAAGTGGCACAGCTGTAGCTTGGTTCCGGATTCTGTTCGACGTGGATTGTCTGGACCAGAAGAAGCCTGTGGAAACGGTTTAGAAACAAGAGGCAAGTGTTTTCTTTCTGTCTTTCTCCTCCTACTGTGATGTCACCATATTAAGCTTTGTTCCTCCATCTATGTACTCTGTACTTGTTTAATGGGACCTAATAGCCCTTTCAGAACTGCTCCTTTAACAAGCAAGTGATGGAAACATAAAAGTCAGAGGCAATTTGTACAGGTAGTGTAACGAGATGAACCTTTCCGTCTGTTGTCTTGATGGTCTCATCACAGCACTGGTTTCCTATTTATGAATGCAGCCAGTCGGATGGCCACAAACACATCTTAGCAGCAGGTTGAAAGAAACAATCAGCCTTGTTACAAACCATACACAGACCTGTGTGAATGGATTCACACGATAACGTTTAGAAACTTGTTCAGCTCCTTCCAATAGAGTCTTTTGTTGAAATTGTGAATAAGTGCTTCTTGACTGTCATTAAGTCTGACTTTTAGAGAGCGCTACGATTCATAGTACACAAATTAATAATGTAAATAAACTCTCTGCGAAGAAGAAATCCATTAAAAATGTTACACAATAGGAGCAAAGCCATGCACAGAAATGATTCCTAATTTACATAAATAAGCTTCTGTTAGCGGTTTAAATTGCAACTTTGTTCCCCCAAATGGATACAAATATTGAGACATATTTTGTAACAAATGTTTTCATTACTAATAAAGAAAGCCTCCACTGTAAATATCTCTCGATTCCCTGTGTTTTCCCAGCAAAATATTAGCACATAAGGTGCACTGCATGTGCATTTGTAAATTGACACGTATGCTTTGTAAAAAGAAATACATTCATAGATTTGCAAAATATATTGAAATAATTATATTTCTGTACAGGTATCACAATTTGTTGTTGTGATGAACCCGCACCTGTACTAAATAATGTATCTGACAATGTCAGTGATATACAGGCTCGTATTGCTGTTTAATTTAAATATAATTTGCGAATTCTAATTTCCTGCTAAACAGATTCAAGAGGTTTATTCTTCCCTCCTTTATCTATGTAACTGTCTTTATGTCTGTAAAACTGTGGGTGAAACTAATGACACGATTTCTGCTTTATGAAAAAATATAGATAGGTTTTGCATTATGGGGATATTTTTAGTCATATAACACATTGTAATGTGTTGTTGATGTTGAGAAATGATTATATCATGATGCAGGCAATTTGTAACAAATTGCCTGTATCATGATATAATCATTTCTGTTGGCAGCAAATCACAAGTATTGTACTGTGTCCTAATTGATTGTGCTCGGGATGTGTGTGAATGTGTTGTGCGTTTTCTGGACTGTGCAGATTCCTGTTTACTCTCCTTCACGAGCCGCCGCATTTCTCTGAGTGTAGACTGCCACTGGCCCAAATCGTTAAAGAGCCAGAGTGTTAATTGGATCATTTCTGACTCGTTTAGAGGAGTGTAAATGTCCCAATAAATCCCAGGAACTGGCTGTTCCATCTAATTTACTGATGTGATTCAAGTGAAGTTTTCAGTGGCTTTCTGTGTGCCGCCTTGAGAACTTTCCAGCATGTCTGCTCTCGCCGTTGCTCACTTTTTACTCGGCAGCATAATTATGACTGACATTTCTCAAGTGGATTTCTATGACTTTTTTTGGTGAGGATGGGGAAAGCGTCTGTAGTTTTTTACCAGGTTAAGAGCTAGCCTCATTGACCTTTAGAGCTTCCTATTTGAATATGATTAGAAAATGACTGAGTTAAATACCTGTGACAT
Organism: Anarhichas minor; assembly: GCF_050575085.1. NCBI lineage: Eukaryota > Metazoa > Chordata > Actinopteri > Perciformes > Anarhichadidae > Anarhichas > Anarhichas minor. The sequence goes on from NW_027466450.1 coordinate 11,768,763, forward strand.
TTCAGAAAAGTGTCGGCTTGGAATTTGCAGTCTGTCGAAACACTGGATTTAAATATAGATTTGAAGCAACAAAGAATTCATCCTGGGTCTACTTCTACTCAGTGAATGCCTGAACCAACTCAATGAAAAGGACATATAAATGTCACATTGGGGTATAATTAGGACACAATAATTGGGAATATGCCCATATTAAGGGCATGGGGCCATTGGATGAGAGCATATCAAAGATTTAATGACCGCAATTTTCAGCAGGAGTTTCTCAATTAGGTTGTTCAAGGACCTTTTAAAGAAGCTGCATTGTCCCAAAAGAGCTCTTTATATGCTACCACTCACCCCCAGAAAGTAAAAAACAATCTCATTCACAACCTAATATCACTACTGATGACATCATTAAGATGCAGCTTTATTTTCTTTTATTGTGTTCATGTAATTACTTCTGCGGTTTCCACGTGATGAAGTCAGATTGCTTTATTCATTTTGGAACAGCTCTTGATTTTCTGTTTTGCCGTTTGAAATTCAGATTTCCTCAACGTGAATTTCAGTAACGCTCACAATATTCAACACCGTGTCATTTCCCATGCAGTTGATATTCAACTGTAGTTTCAGCATGCGCATCCTGTGGGAAGGGTGCGCGAGATGGTATCTACTTCAAATATCTCTCGTCATTGAGAAGCTGAATATGAACAAGCTTGTGCAGCATTATCATGTCAGACATTCATCCGGTTCCACTGCAAAATATATAGGTCACCTCTGCATTCGTCTTCTGTCTAAGTCTATAAACTTAAATTGACATACAGTATATGTAATTTCATATTTTATATTTTTAAAGCCATTTAAACCACTTTCCCAATTATATAACAAAAACACATAACATGACAAAAAAAAAGGGGGAAAAATGTCATTGTCAGCTGTCATGACTAAAATAAGTTATGAATCGAATTTAGTTTATTCAGTGCCATATTTTGCTGCATGTCATGATTGTAACTGGTCAATAAAATGATGCATTTTAATATAGAATAGCTTTGTAAATTGCTAGCTTTGTAAATCACCCAACACGGTGACGTTCATTGGTGACGTTTTGGCCGAACTAACACTAACTGAGAAGCAACGCAAGGCACGCGGCCACTGTAGAAAAATATTTTGTTTTCCTCGAGGTCAGCATCATTGTGGTTGCCAGGTTGGCTCTCCTGGGAGAATTACTTAACATGAGTGTTATTTGGAAATCGGAAGCTTTAGTAGAAATACTGTGCAGCCCTGGGGAAGTGGTGCAGTAGATGGCCACTGTCTAGTGATGATTAAACATTTAAACAGCAGTTACAGAACAGTTCAATTACCAACAAGGGATTAAAGTCAGCCCAGGAAGGACCAGTCAGATTTCTGGATACATTGGCTCAGGCATGTATGTGCTGTCGAGTTAGAATCAAACAGAAACAAGCATGCTATTGGGTTTTATGGTTAACAAAGACATTATTCCCTTGGCTTGGGTAAATGCCTCCTCCCATCTCAGCGTGTGTGTCTAATACAAGGCTGCATGTTGAATGAATGCAAATGTCTGACCGAGTGAGGTGAGGGTTGTTAGACATACGCTGACCTGGCATGCCGGAGGTCACAGAAAAGATGTGCTGCTAAGTAAGATGAGATTTGAGCAGATGAATATTAACCTTCCACAAAATAGAACCGGCGACCCCGAAAGCCCGTATAAAGTTGTGCCCGATAACTTGCAGAAGGCAATGAGCCAATGTATTTCACACTATAGCTACAACACACTGTGTCTAAATTCAGGCAACATGTGGCCTTCCCGGAGTGGAACTGGAACTGGTTGGAGAAATGATTCAATAGAAATTGAGTCATGTTGATGATCTTTTGCTTCAGGAAAACTGTGACTTGATGGTTAAGATGAATCCAATCCACACTACTCTTCATAAGGCATGACATAGAATAACATTATACGAGGCGTATGACTGAATCCACATAAAAAGTAATGCTAGGAAATGTGACATGTTCTTTTTTTAAGGGGGTGTTCTCAAAGTGTACAACATTGCCACAGAATATATTTTATGAATCTGGACAGCGACAATACTCTTCAAAGCTCGTCCTTTCAACTGCCCCTCAAAAGTGTTCACCTTTCTAAGTGTATAATTAAAGAGGATCCCTGTCAGTGGCGGAGATACTGTGACTAAAATTGCTAACATTTGCGAGAAGAGATGATGTGAGAGGCCACGCAATTCGGCTTTGGCAACCGGAGGCTGAAATAATTATGTTAAAAAAGGATGTGCTCCCAGTTCAAAATCCGAATGTCAGTACTGGGCATTGCTAATATAAGGTGCTGGGGATGACAGAAAGAGGTTGGGAGAGAACACCATTCAAAGTAAATGGACAGAATTAAATGCCAACAGGGACGCGGAATTATTCCCTCAGTGGGAGGCTAATTGGACGAAAACTGTAACAGCTGTTAATGATTAGTTGTTTATCAAACAGTTTTATTAAAGGGAAAATAAGAATCACCTCATAATATCATTGCTCTTTAACCTAAACGCGTACATTGCGAAATAAAAGGTTTGTTTATCTATCCCTGTGATTGTGAATGTTACATAAACACACTTTAATAACAGCTATCATCTCCCTTGCGATGTCTTTGTCGAGGCCTTGTATGTAAATGACCATCCCACACATTCTCCGCAGACATGTGGAAACCGAACAGTTTTTGTCAGAGGGCAAAATTTAAAAGTCAAATAGAAATCAGTCAAAAGGATTAACGGCATGTTTTTATATCAGTGGATCTTCAAAGACGTTAACTTGCATTAGTCGCTCACATCACTATTTTTAAGGTTCCCCATTTATGTTGCTTTATTTACTCAATACGTATCCCTGACACCAGGTACCATGCAGACTGAAATACTTTGTTGGTAATTAGGGAAAGTATTCTTTTACCGTACGAATGTGGGTTCCTGTGACACTGGTACTGTACAATGTTTTTGCTTCAAGATGTGGATTTGTGTGAACGTATAAACATTTGTTCTTTGATGCATTTTTTGTTACTTATTAAACCGGCTGTGATTACAATGCCAGGATATTGAGCAATACATATACTTTTTGTATTCTAGTGTGTTAATACACCCAATTTTCAATCAAAAAAAAGGAAAAAGTTCATGTTTTTAAGGCAAGCTTTTGCTTTATTAGCGGTTTGGCTGCACCTCTTATATTGATCCTCCTGTTCTCAGTTGACTTTAAAGTGTATATTCTTTCCCTTAACCACGGCTTGCTCTATATTTTTCTGACAAAGAGCAGCCTTAAGTCTTTGACAGTTTTCATTTTGAGGGAAGAGATATCAAAGAATTACCAAAAACGTGTCCAGGGGTATTTTCCAAAGTAATCTAAAGCAGCCACATTGGACTGAAAGTCTGTTTCCGGTTAATTGAGTGCTACATCAGGTGTTTAGGAACAGAAATAACCCATCTGGTCTTGCTGTGTGTTCTAAGTGCTTATTCTCAGTGCACACAGGCGCATGTTGCAGCTACAGTACCTGGTTGTGATATCTCCATCCCTCTTTGATCAGATACGGATACTCTGCTCAAAAGTATTTAGCCTTTATGTTTATCTGTTATTATGAATGCCTTGTTTTTATTCAATAAATCACAGTTGTCTGAAGAAGTCTGATAAGGGTGCTTGAAGGTTGAATTAGCATTTCTCTAGATCTTAACATGAACGCTGCGCTGCTTTTTATAGCTACGACTTACGCAGTGACAATTCTCTAAATACCTTTTCTTTGTGAGGCCATTCAAGCAAGCATAACATATATCAGTAGACCTGTCCCTCCCAGTTGCTGCTCAATCAAACTGTGTATGTGAATGTGACCGAATGCTAAAATCAGGCTTATTCTCGCACGGATAAGCTAAGAAATTATATGCAGGGAGTTTTAAAACAATACCAATGACTCGGTGTCAGCTTGGGTGCGATGTGATCCGTTGTGTGTGCACTGTCTGTATAATTGGAGTGACATTCTTGCCTCCCTCTGTGTTTGCAGGAGTCAGTTGTGTTGGCGAGAGCGGAGAGTCGGCCAATATGACAGAGTGCCTGCGATGGGCTGGCCCCTTGCCCCCTCAGATCAGAGAGTGCCGGGTGGCTTGCAAGGATGACTGCACTCTAACTGCTTGGTCCAAGTTTTCTGACTGCGCTGGATGCGGCAGCTCCCGCAGTCGCAATCGCGTGCTCACAGGTAAAGTTCCCACCTTTCTTCAACAGATTGGGAGACACAGATATCACTCAAGCAAACCGTTTCATCTTCACCAGTGGAAAGGTTGGATTCTTAGGTCAAGCGTTCTCTACGATGGCCCTGAGAGCTCAACTCAGCGCTGCAAATTCACAAGCAAACAAAGGGTCAATGCTCCACGAGAACAACACATCATCATTCCCAACACGTCAAATACTTGTATGAACCACAACATGAAGTAGTAACCTCGTACAAATCAACTACATCCCTTGATCTTCAGGGTTGTTGTCAATGGCAGCAGATTCTTTGTTTGCTGTAAAGTTTATGTGGCTTGACACACCTCCTTTCTCGTTGTGGCTGTTACTGTAACTTTCCACTGTATGTCAGGTCTAAATTAGGTTTCTCACAGCTTGCAATCTCTTATTCCAGTGCAGATGGCAAATCTGAATTACATGCTGTGGTTGCAGACCAGGCTGGATACTATTTGTCTTCATGAATATTTGATCCGATGCCGGAGGGGTTGTAGTAAACATATCCTGTCTTCTTCTATAATGCTCTAAGAATCCAACACGTGGAATCAGCCCAGGCTTTGTGCTGGGTTTTATTTGGAAAGAGCGTGGCCGTAATGGTCATTAAAGCTCAGTATATCGACTTTAACACTTTCTTAAAAATCAGGTAAATTGATGTAAAGCGAATCCACTGTGGGTTTTAATCTCAAGGATGCTGTTGAGGGAGTTGGCAGCTTTCCAAAACATCTGCTTAGATGATACAGCTATGTTGAAAAGCCTTCTTGAGCCATATTGCAGTATGTTCTGCGTGTCGAAACCAAAAGTCATTTTGACGGTCCAAAAGGCTGTTTAACAAAATGCTGTTCAGTTGTAGTGCATCATGTCTCTTGGATTTCCTATGCTACTACTGAATTCATGCAGAAAACATTGGCGAATACGGTGAACGCTATAAACACAGCAGCCCTGTCGCTAATACATGGAAATTGAGTTGGAAAATTGTTCGTGCACGACAAAGTACACAAGGGCTATAATTATCTTGTTTTTGTAAGTCACTTTGTGACAGACGTTCCCCGGTTTATGTATAATTTTCATCTTGTCATAATTCAACAGCCTCCCTTGTATCATGCCACCATAACAATGGTGTGTTTACAAACAAAAAGGAAAACCACATAGAATGAGCAGCCACGCCTCAGCACTGCGCTACGGTTTACTTTTTGTCAGCTTCTGACACCCCGACCTAACCCCTCCCTTTCACACACACACACACACACACAAATCATCGGATTTGTACTTTACTTTTTTGATGTTACGCCTCTGATGTTTAATGTCACACTCAGAAGCCCAAGTGATTGTTTGGCTTTTTGTTGGCCTATTGGCATGAATACAACTGTATATGTGACATTCTATCTATATGAGCGCCGCCTGCGTGGCTCAGGAGTTAGCGTTGTGGCTTTAAAGCAAGAATGTTCTAGAATCCGCGGTGCTGCTGCTGCCGTTCTGTGAGGAAGTTACATGTTTATCCCACGCAGGTCTCCTCCAGGTGCTCCTATTGCGACCCACAGTCTAAAGACATGCCGATAAGGTGAACTGATTATTCTATATTGCCTATAGGTGCGAAAATGTCTGTCTGTGTCTGTCTACCGATAGACTGGTAACGTGTCCACAATACACACCATCCGTGCACCTCTATCGCCTCTTTGCCCTGTATGTTCTCGGGTACTGTGTAGCAGGCCCACGTTATCACTGTCTTCTTTCTTTTTGGCTGGCAAGCAGTGGACTGGGCTTATCAGTTCACCTGGGTTTAACCCGATGGTTGTGTGGTCACGCTGGATGTGCAGCCTTCTGAGTCACAGTGGCAATCACAGCCTTTCTTGATTAATATCATCCCTGGCAGAGGATTTGCATCCATGCTGCAAGCGACATTATAAAAAAATGATGTATCATCTTTCATCAACTGATACTGATTTGTCAATATACTTATAATGAATAGGATAAATGACACCGGGATGCGTGAAGATGGGAAACTTCTTTACCATGTATCTGCAAAACATACAATTAAGATCTCATTTTCAGTAAATACTGCTGGTTCCTGTTGCAATTACGATGTCACTCCTCGTCAAGAGCTCTGAAAGCTCTGTTTACTCTGAAAAAACGGCATTGAGGATGCCAGCCTTCTAGTTTGTTTATATTGATTATACTAATGTCTCAACATTAATAGGATAATGATTTATTGATGTTTAAATGGTACACATTCACGCAGATGCTGCTGTAATCAGAATCTGTCTCCCGTCAGAATAAAGGACGGCTTGATTTGAGTGGAAAATGTTCAGAAAATGAAACGTTTGTTTTTTCCCCCATCGCTTTATTGGTAAAGTATTGAGTTGAGTAGCTAATTTCTTCTCCTCAGTCAGCATGTTGAATGTTGTATGGGCATTCGAGCGTTAAGTTCTGTGAATTATTTCTGCCACAGATCAGAGAGCAGAGTTGTGTGTGTATCTGTAAGAGCTTAACTGCAGATAAATGGGTTAGCTACACGATCCAGCTTTGTTACTGAGCCATTCAAAAATGCTCTGACTCTCTTCTTTGTCAGAATAAGCTTTTAAGTGCCTCATGGGTATCATTTTAGCTTTGCCTTTTATAGAAATGCTGTATTTCTAATGGTCAATCTGCCATAGGGAACAGAATTTATTTTATTTTATTTTATTTTATGGCTCAGTTTTATCTTTTGCTCTAGTGTATTCCCTACTTTATGTCTTTAGTTCTCTTCTCTTCAGTTGTCTGATAGTATGCAATTATTCTCTGCTTTTATTTCATGTAATTGATTAAATGTACTTTGTTATATTTCATTTCATGTTATTAAATGGGCCATATAAATGATTAATTGAGTGCTTGATTGGTTGACATCTACTCAAACCTCCAAGTTAGTTGAGGGAGAAAAGTTACAACAACTGAAGATATAGCACCAGGCTGGAGTGCAGGGAGAGGGTTTGTATGGGATTTATTATGCACCTATATTTCACAGTCTAGTGGTTTATCTATCAGATATTATGTTATTGGAGAGCTGGGCTACAATAGAATAGAGATACTTGTTCTTTTATGACACGACTGTTCTGGGACTGTTGACTTCTGAGCCATATAAATTGTTATGCATTGAAAATATATGTAGCAATATAAAGTCGAAGAATATATCAGTTATGCAGTGTTAACAATATTAATACACATTATAACTACCTTTAGATAATCTCTTTTAATTGTTAGAAGAGTTGTTTCTTTTGGTTTGTAGGTAGTAGCCTCATACAGTCAGAAGCCTTCTCATGAGCTCAGTTATCACTGTGAGATTGAAATCCATAAAAAGATGCTCATGAATCATTCCTACCAACTATTGAAACTAAGAATTGCAGATGAAAAATGCAGCATGATTCTGCATGAACGTATGAGAACATCAGTTGTGTGTTTTTTAGTCAGTTCTGTGGAGGAAAGGTTTTTGTTGACATTTATCTGAAGGGGACATCAGTCGTCTATTATCTATCGATTGACATCTTTATCAAGCTAATTCATACGTGGGCTTGCTATTCCACAGCAGATACTTCACCTCACTGCAGATGCTGTTCAGCACACTCCTGGCAGTGTTACAGGGACAAAGAAGACTGCACAGTATTATGGCTCCGAGTGGAGCATCCTCTCAACAAATATCATACAAAGAAAGTTTGGAAAATTACGTTTCATGAAAAATGCACAATGCTATAAGAAGTTGGATATTCCAGTCCTAAATGCAGATATTTGTGGTGCCTGTTGGTCTAAGTGGTGCTGTTGCCAGCAATGTAGTTGTCAAAGTGAAGTGATGTTGCACTGGCACTCGACAATCAACCACCAGCAGTGGCGTAGATTGAACAGATTGTTGGTGAATTGCCATGTGATGGCAGTGAGTTCACACTTGGTGAAGAATATTTGCAATCAGACCCACTACAGAAACAGATGGGCTGCTCACTGGGCACACAGGAGGCCGAGGACACCCAGGGCCCATGAAACAAATAGGGGTGCATGAATAAAGCAGAATTAGCTAAACTGCAGAGCAACTCTTTCACCAGGCCTTGTGTTTGTTTTTATCTGTGCGTTAGATGTGAGTGTCTTTCGCTCTCTCCATCTGGCTAAGGTCAAGGATTTCTGTAGCCCTTTTATTTTGCAGTGTCAAGAGTATTTACTTTAATCCTCTGAGACCGGCAGTATTAAATCTCAAGAGAAGACGCTGACATCATATGAAACTAGACGACCTAATGAATCCATTGGTTCCATGTCATGCTAGGGGAATGAATTACGCTCCTAAATTAAGCTAAATTGTGTTGAGGGAAATAGAACTTTGGGGTTCTATTGGTACCCAAAAGTCTCCCCTTCACAGACATTCCCACATCACATTTTGGATGCAGTATCAATGTGTTATTTTTGCCTATTCTAAAAATGGTATATTTGAATATTTTTGCATACTGGAGTCCCTAAATACTCTTGGAATGGATCAAATAAATTGGGTATGACTGGAAAGCTGAGACTCTTGTGGATTCAAATCTGTGTCACAAATGGTATCAACCCCAAAATTGCTGAAACAACTTATGAGACATAAGTGCAAATGGGAATGGCTATCATAAACTTCCATCATAATGTTTTGAACCCTTTTACACTTTCACAATTTATTTTATTAATTTCATTCATTTTTTTTTGTTGTAGTTTGGGGGTCTGCTGATAGATGTAATATATCAACAACACCACTGAGTCTACTATTCAAGGGACAGTGTTTGTCGCTCATGATCATCTAAATACTATTTCACAAACATTTCCATCCAGTCAATAGAACAGTTTAAGGGGAAACACAGAATTTGAACATATGAATTGCATTCAGCATTAAAAATATGATAGATATGTCAAAAGCTTCTGCTAAACTCCAGTCGAGACGGTTGCATTTGCTTGGATCGTCTCTCTTTATTATGACTGAATGCAAATCGTGCATGGGGGCCAGTGATTCCCATCAAATGCTTTATTTGGTTAGTGATGACATGTACATAAAATACTCTGTCTTTCTTTTTTTTTTTGAAACATGCAACGCTAACATGTTGATGTCAGCAGCACATCGATGGCTGCTGAGAACAGAACAAGACCCATAGCTCTCTTATACAACACTATTCAACGATGCAGAGCAGACAGTCAATCATGAGAACGACTTTTTCTTTTTTTAGCAGTTAGACAGCTTGACAGTTTGTATCTGTTACTTGTCCTGATATTAAAAGTGACAGAGTCGGAGCGGAACACATGCCTTTCAGCTGCTATACAATTACTTTCCTGCTCATGCTCATCTATTAATACTCATCAGAGATAATGGACAGGACTAATTATTTGAAGCCTGAAGTGAACTGTATTGAGTGGTTAACTCTATTAGTCTTAATGGAGGTCTTAATGGAGGTCTTTGGAATTCAAAATTAATTTTCCCCCTCATTAGACAAAAGCTCGTGTTTTGGGGTATATATTGGAAATCCATGCTGAAACAATTGCTGTCTGTCCACGGTGCATCTTTCCTTCCATTTTCTAATATTTGGTACCAAATCCTCCATCAAAAGAAGCATCAGCAGATCATGTTTTGTGGATTTTAAGGGTGAGTATTGCAAAATAATAAAAAATAAGAATAAAAACTCTGCTCTGTTGGAGTGCAGTTGCTAGGGGTTATGGGAAATACATGAAATTATTCAGTGATATAAAAGAAGACGAGACAGACTGAGGGAAAGCGGGTACACCCAAAAGAGAATCACAGCACTTGATCACACATCCTGAACTGAACATTACTGACTAATGATATAACTGTGATGTCTGTGCAGCGCTGCGTCGTCTGCAGTTTCTCCACCGTCGTCAACCCCTTGAATCAAAAAGCTCTCTGTGCACCGTTTATCATTACTATTGAACAGCAACCACTGTGTGCTGGTGAGAAGTCATGGATGTAAAAGAAAGGGAGGGAATAAATGTGCATCCGAAGACAAAAGGCAAGAAAGGAAAGAGCTTTTCTTTCTTGTGTTTCCTCCTCAGTGGGAGAACACTCAGCTGCAGCAGTTTTTTACTCTTTTGGGTCTTCATGGTAGCACACAATGGCTGCACTGTACGTGCCAAGCCTAAATATGCTGCATTTGCATACAAATGACATACGATGATTATACAAATGATTAGAAATATAGAATTGTTTTCTAGTTGAATAACACAATAATCTTATTTGTATTTTGTATTCTACTTGCACAGAATGTGTTGTTTCTTGTAGCAAAACAATTACTCAGGTCTAACCTTCAGAGAGTTTAGCTGCAGTGACGTAATAAAGACATTAAGTGTGCACCATTCCCTTAAGGGGCTTCAAAATAAAGAGAAAAATTAAAGTTTAATATGCTTTTAAATAATTACTCCTGGGGGTCATTTAGAGTGCTATTTGAATATGCATTACAGGCAGAAGGGTTTCCTTGCCACTGGTCATATAGTAGAGCACTTTTGACTGATTAGCTATTAATTTGTTATGATAATTTCCTCTAAATAAAATAATATCAGGGAAGATGAATGAATGCAATGCAATGAATCCAACCTCCATACAGTGCTGTGGCTACAATGCGTGTTATGTAACCAGAAATTTAGACGTTTAGAAAGAGCTGTGTATTTGACTATGCCTGTGATAGAACCAGGTGGGAAAAGTGGTAACGACAATTATGTTCAACTGTGTTGCTATTGTTACTGAAAATGTCATATTTGCCATTCATAATATCTAGTATTTTCTTAGAAAGGCAAGACCTTTTTTCACTGTTCTGTTTGACAACCTGTATTTTTTACAGATTTGTCTTTGATATGATTTGATTAAAAAACGACCCTATAAGAATGGGTCAGCGTACCTCGCTCATCATCCATTTGTGCGTGCAGTATTGATAAAGCTCATCACGCTTTGCTCATTCTGCAGTGGGCTACGATCCACTGATATTAACAAAGTGAATGATGGACTGCTGGTGCCTGTATATGACACTGACATCACAATGATACAAGTAAACAATGTATCCTGAGTTTATAGTTTACTGACTGGCTAGTTCGCTGACCTGCTGGCATTGTAGTATTTTGAATGATCAAAGATAAATGAACAAAATGAATTAATACATTTTTTTGGCACTATATGAACTAATATTTAATTGGAACAATGAATATATTTATCCATTCTGTAGCTCATACTTTATTCCGACACGGGAACAAGTTAGCCCATTCGTGCTCTATTCATTCAGCATTCATCACCCATCCAGGGCACAGAAGTTCTCCATTGTTTTGTCCATCTTCTCCTCAGGTCGCAGTAAAAAGAAGGAGCATTGCCTGAACAAGGAGCTGTACCCGCTGGAGGAGACAGAGATGTGTCCCTGTGATGAGTTCTTGTCCCAGCCCTATGGGAACTGGTCTGCATGCATCCTCCATGATCTTTCAGCTCCGGGGTCGCTGCAGGGCTGGATGAGCCACCGGGAGGTGAAAGAGTGTGGCCAAGGTCTGCGCTACAGAGCAGTGGCCTGCATTGACCAGCAGGGACACCTGGTCAACCCCACCCGCTGCACAGACTCAGGTAGGAATCACAGAAATTAGTATATAGGTGAAACCCTAATTATGTCATGTAATGCCATGTTGTAGCTGGTTATTTTAAATGTTTAATTTCTATATATTTCTTACATGTTTCAGTGTAAAACACAGCTAAGAGAGAGCACAAAAACAAACAAAAAGTATACAGTGTGAAAGCCATTAAACAGTTTTACTATGCCAAGATAGCACAGAAGGAGACGCTCATTAGTTAGATAATTACGTCTTAAGTCCGAGGTCTGGCGGAGTGTAAGCCAGTGGCATGTCTGTCGGACATTATTATTGTGATCCTTGCTGCAGCCGCTGAGCAAGTCTGAATGAGGCCTCTCCCTCCCGTCTGCCAATGTTCGATTTCAGGCTACATGGTGGAGGTTTGCCACATCCCTTGCCCCCTAGACTGTAAGCTCAGTGACTGGTCAGCCTGGTCAGCCTGCAGTGCATCCTGTGGCAGTGGGTTGAAGATTAGGTCCAAGTGGCTCAGGGAGAAATCTTTCAATGGAGGACGCCCATGCCCCAAGCTGGATTTGAAAAATCAGGTAAGGTGTGCACCAGTCCTTGTAAATCCATAGCAGCCTGTACAGTACAATAGGTAGATACATTGTGGAAGGTAACTCTTAATGTGACAGCATGCTGGTGTCTATGTTAGCAGTCTGTCTTTAAAGTGGGAATTCTTAACAGACATTTGGAGCAATTCTTTGGATGTATTGGTGTCCAACACTTGCTCATTGTATTATAGTTTCCATATGGAGACACAGCAAACAAGGTCCACCTCATCATCCATCTACATTGTTCTCAAGTCGCTTCTTCCCAGACTTGATTGTTTCCAGGGGTGCATTTAATGAATGCAGATGAGGGCATTCTACACTCTGAATCCGCTCATTTTCACCACCATAGTACACGTAATAGGGGGGCCATGCTAAATGTAGACAAATGATATTGCATAATTCTAATAGTTTCCATGGTGCAAGCTGTAGTTTTGCATTTAAATGTGTTATACATCTCCAGTATGGTTTTGGAAAATATTGTCCTCCAGCCCCGGTTGTGTTGCTGCCCAATGCTGTCGCGTAAATACACAGTGGAGTCGTTTCATTCTCCTGACATTTCAATGATACGGTTTATCACCCATCTGCCAGTGGGACTCCTGGGTGACCTGTTCATTTTCTAGTGTCTTCAGTCAGACCAAATCATTTTCCTTACAAGACATGCCCTTTCCTTGACATTAAAACAGGGCGGTGTCAAGTGACAAAAAGACGGGGGGGGGGGGGGCAGAGAGTGAGAAGTGGACAGATGGGAGCTTTTGATATTCCATAGTCAGGTTTCATCCGTACGTGGCTATGAATGTTCTGCGACCGCACACCTCTCATGGGGTTATGGTTTAAATAGGGGAAGTGTTTTATGAATGCCGCCTGTATGCTTGAATGGGCTTGAAAGGACACTTAAGTTTGTAGAGGTCAGTGTGGAGATGAGGCACGGCGGTGCGGAAAATATCCCACTGTGTTGTAGTGGAGATTTGTGTACAGATGGTTAAGTGCCCACTAACAAGGTCGATATGGCCCCCGTAGTAATGCCCCGCAATAACCCTCGCCATTGAAATTGGAGCTATCTGTTGTCAAAGCCCTCGTGGATTTATCCTGAGGGTGGACAAGGCCTCATTGTTAACATTATCAAATTGGCCATTTAAAGTGAAGTACATCTGTCCGAGGTGTGGGTGGAACAATACTACAGTATGACCTCTACTCTGGTTCTACAGGCATTGCTGTTGTGTTTAACAAGGAAAGTCCTGGATGGTCACAAGCGACTTCTCGACAGGGTCTTAAAAAAACCTGCTTTCTCCTTCAGCCGGTGCACGTCACTGCTCAGACCTCATACATTTAGCCTGTCGTACTTCATTTGGTCTCTCTCAGGATGCAGCGTAATAAAGAATATTCACATTCCTAATAGACCTCCTCCTCTCTCACAAACACTTGCTCTTTCGTCGCCCACTGTGAACTATTCTCTCACATCGCTACCACCAGCAGATGTTTCCCCTCGAGCCACGGCCAGAGGTGATCTGGCTTGACAGAGATGGAATTTACAGTGCACCACAACTCATCCTCTCATCACATGGTTGAGTGAGCAGGTAAGATAGGGAGAGAGATAGAGAGGGAGATAGAGAGAAAGAGAAAGTGCCCCCATGAAAATAACGAGCGAAAATGGCCACGATGTAGAACAGACTGTGTAGGAGTTGGGCCGTAAAGTAAACTTTAAACACGTTGTTAATGAGGTAAGATTTTCTGCATTGGTAAAAGACGATCAAAAACAAGTGTTATCGAGATGAATAATTCATGTATCACCTCACTGAGAGCCTGTCATTGTGGATCTCTTGGGCTCCCTCACCCAGTGTACCTGTGGAAAAGGATAATTAAAGAACTGTCTTTCAATGGAGCGTTTTCCATAAACCCCATATCCTTTTCAGTACAGCAATTGTTTCATAACCAATTTGCAACTGTAATCAGGTCAGCAGGCCTGTCAAGTTTGATTTCCGCAAACGCTGAAGCGATGTGCATGGGGATGTAATAAGGACTGTCCTGTGCTTTATTAGATTAGGTGAAGTTTACACTCCACAAGCCATTACAATACTTTTCTCTTGTAACATTAAACGTAAAACGTGCTGAAAATGCGTTAAAAAAAACATCATAATCTGTCTTTCTATGACAATTATGTGAGCTAAGCAGACCCACAGCATTCCAGAAAAACAGCTGCATGTTCTGAAAGTAGAAGTGAAGAAGAAGAGTTAGGGGAACCGTCTTGTTTAAGGCCAGTTTGACACAACATGTCTGTTACGCCTGTTGAGAAATACTTGGACTTGTAAAACCTCTATTTTAATATAGTCACACGAGGGCATCTTTATTTCTTATCTCCGTGGTCTAGTTCCGTGTGAGAAGTGACATGTTTAGAATATTTCACTTCATTCAAGTTCTAAGTGATTATAAGTGAGCGAGGGTGTGCAGGATGTTTAGTCTCTTCAATGATAACGCATGTGTCTGTCTGTAAAACTTTCTGGTGTGCAAAAAAACTTTGTCAATACCCTGAGAATTAAATTTATACAAAAATAACTGCAAATATCCAAATGCTGATAAAGTAATGGATCTTGACAGATAGATTTTTACAGTGCAGCTATTTGTAGCCCTTATTTAAATACAGGATGCCCTGTGAGAGAGCTCACAGATGTCAAGGCATAGCAAGGCAAATCAAATCTATAATTACAGGAGACGTTGAAACTAGTGTTTGCCACCAAATGCTGAGATATCAAGTGATATATGCACTATTTCCAAATAATGTAACAGAACTGTCTTGACTGTCAGACACTGTGCCAGTCAGATTGCTATTTTTCATTATATTAGCGCCTGGCCTCCACTCTATCCAGACTGGCCCTGGCCTTTTGAGAAACACCCTTCCTGCCCACCTCCGAGGCTCCTCTACCATATGTTGTGTGTGGTGGGAGGTTTGTGTGTGTGTGTGTGTGTGTGACAGAGCGATCTATAAGGTTACAAGACAGGTGGCATTGTTTGTGTGTGGGTGATGCGCTGACATTGGACACAGATGAAATGTGTCTCACCATTCTCTCCTTTTTGTTTTGTTTTTCAGTTAATTATCGTATTATGTAACTTATGCAACAGGAGGACAAACGTTTCTATATTGTTAAATATGTTAAAAACTGCAGGTCAGAGGGGTTGAGGTTGGTTGAATGAGATGCTCTGGCTTAATGCTTTCCGTTCCACTGATGACTTTCGCCTTGTGAATACTGTGTAGACAGAGATAATGTGTTTTGATTTGAGAATGAAGACTCTTATAAGCTTTGCGGCTATTTGTGCAAACTCTGTGTATCACATATTGAACGTGGGTTCAAGTCATGTGTAAATACTATATAAAACACTGTCCTGCATCCTCAGGTTGAACTTGGGTGTTGGGTTTTGGTAATAATGAAATTGCTAACTGCTAGGTAAGAGATGCAGCACATTTTATATAACAACATAAGATAAGATAAGATAATCCTTTATTAGTCCCGCAGCGGGGACATTTACAGGATTACAGCAGCATACAGTATAGTGCAAACAAGAGACATAGTAAAAAAACACAACTGCATCATCTGACAAAAAAAACACCGTTCCTTTCATGGAAAGCCTGTAAGCTTCAGGCAGACGATTCAAGTGAAGCTTATACCTAACCAGTATGTCATTATCTACAATATATACAATGTACCTTTAGGTGGTCTGTTGAAGCTGTCTTGCTCTCCTAATTATTTGTCCTTCACCTAGCTGCTGATGCTTTGAATAGATTTTAATAAGCATGCCCGCATGCCGACATTCTGATCATGGCACTTCTGAACAGAGTTATGATGGACACAATCATGTGTGTGCGCTCCACATTCACTGCTGCTGACAGTATTCTGCGACTCTGAGCAATGACTGATTGGATATTAGTGGTAGCCCACGAACTCACACTTCAAGGCAGAAGTCTGCCTGTGCTGTCGGAGGCTTGGGATCATTATAACTCTCACAAATTGTTTCATGCACCGTATGTATCACCATTGTCAGCGCTGAACCAAATTGAGAAATTGGTGCTTGCCTGGATGTCTTGGCTCAGTTCAGCTGGGTGTTTGTGTACTTGGCAAATGTCAGTACAAGCTATAAGACTGCTGATGCTGCTGGCTGTTTATCTCAGAACACTTTGAGTTTTGCTGAGGTGCCTGTCAAGGTGAACAGGCTAGAAAACCAATACAGTTCATTATAGGCATTCATTTGTTGAGGGTTTTTTTATTGCTTACCCACAGATCTGCTTGTGTGCGATGTCATGGTGCCTGTATGGCTGTCTAGCCAAGCTGTTATAGTGCTGCTATTTACCAATGCCTGGTCTTTTTTAGTTATTTCGTCTTAGGAAATATTTTGAGATGATTCATGCTAATGGCCAAACAGCATTATCTTGGTCTGGCTTGGTAAACTGAGGTTTTCATACCAGCCATGTATCGTTCTGTCTCCTTTCCACATCTGGAAGGTTACAAATGCAAAAGCATTCAAACAACTCAGTCATAGCTGTGTCTACTGTATCCGGGATGCACGAGAATAGAGGGAGACTAATTTAGGATTTTGTGGAGCATAACCCTTAGGTGGACCTGCCTCCAGCTCAATGTTAAAACCAAGGAGCTGTTGCTGGACTTTGGCAGGGTGACATTCTGCCTGCACTGGCCTAACCGTTGGAAAAATTAGGATTCTGTGTCTTGCTCAAGTACATTTTGTCATGAGGACTAGACTGGTCTAGTCTCGTGAGACTAGCTAATGAGTGAGTTCGGCTCTGTCCTGCAGTGCTCTTTGGTTCCCCTAAAGTATGTGGATTTGAATGAGCCAGTGATGATCCAACTAGCTATGCACAGAACCATAAGAGCTGTTGGCAGCTCCTTCGGTGCCGGGATGCTCCACATACAGTATGAGACACCTCCTCCCTGCTGTTCTGAGGCTCTGCAAACACTGCTTCCCTCAGTGGACCACAATAACACCTGTATTATCAGACAACCATAACATCCAGGTGCTTTTAGCTTTATTTAACTTCTTGCTCTGTCGAGACATCTGAAATTGGTCTCTGCCTCATCACCATCATCATTATCTTAGTGCACAGCTGCTATTCAACAATAAGCTGCTTTGCTTATTGACTTATTCAAGTGCAATTTTGTCCCTTTCATTTTTAACAAAAAATGATGTTCTTGGGTTTTACTTGACCTGCTCATCTGTTCTCTTCACCACTGTAGACGATTCATTAAAGTTTTGCAGTTAATTCACAAAGAATGAAGTACTTGTATCAACTGGTTTGGTAAATACAATATGAATCACAGGAGCGTGGGTGAAATTGAAGTGAAGCGGCAACATCAGATATGAGCATTATTCAAGGGCTATAGCGTGTAACAAAATTTACTTTTGTTTTATTTTCATGATTTTTTTTACTGCAAGACAGAAGTCGGCTGTTTTCTCACTGAAGATAAGTGGGTTCCCAAAGAGACATTTGGTGTCATCATCTGGGAACCATTACCATCTATCGCAGATTTCACAACAATCAAATCTTCCATCCATCTGCATGCTGTCCATCTGTCAGTAGCCAACAACAGCCAATAGAAAGTCTAAAGAATGGATAAATCCCAAATATCAGAACAAGAAAAAAAGAGAACACATGTTCTTGTTTTTACCCGAGAGCACACAGGCGCCGAACTCATCTCTCTCCTTCATTAGGACAAAAGGCTTTTGGAGCCAACTGCTGATGGAGCTACCTAAGGCCAATGAGGTGTAATTAACGTAGAGCAGTGCTTGGGCATGTGTTGTTCTCCCCCTGTAGGCCCAGGGCAAAAAGCGAGGTGTCTCCTTGCATTACAAACCATGCATATTGTTCAGGCAGCCTGAAGCGCTGCCACCCAGAAAGGTTACATTTTGAAGCCTCTCTATCTTCTTTAAAAGCCTCCAGCTACCCACATGGTCCACAGCATTTAATTCAGATACAAAGGTTAATCACAGCTTCTATCTGCTAATAAAGTTGTAGTTAGTGGCTGGGCGAATATTAAATACATGCTCATCATTTCATACCTGGGAATGATTTTTTTTTATAGACACAATTACAGTGAACTTTGTAATCTAAAAGCTCTAGTTTTTACTCAAGTTACATTAATCAATCAATGAAATATACTTTTATCTGTATTTATTAAGATTTGACCGTATAGTATTTGTGGTTAACACTAAAACATCCAGAGATGCATTTCTCTGTACATTTCATTTTGGTACTAAATTATTTTTTTAAGAACATGTTTCTTGTGCCAAACACACTAAAATAAAAATACAATCCTAATAAAACAAGATTCCGACAGTAGAATTAACAGTTATCAGGAAGAAACGTAGGAAAAAAGGGCCCGGATGGGGCTGCAGGTGTTGTGACTGTGAACTGTGTTGTGACTTTCCCAGTGTTTTCAGTGCTTTTTTTTATTGAAGTACACATTGCTCATATTCGAACTGAGAGGAGAAGGGTTAGGGGAGCTCATTCCCAAATGTTTGTCTAAGTATGTGACAAAGATCTTTGACCACAGCTATTATGAAAGGTGGACGCAGGGTTAAGTGCTTCCAAAATGTCTTCGCTAATGCACTACTGTCTTGCTGAGCTGTGTCCTGGTAATGGATAACAAAGTAAATGACTAATGGAAATTTTTTTAGAGCTAGAATTTGAGCTTGATGGCCAAATTATTTGCGGAATTATGGAAAGTCACGGCACTGCCCTGCGCTGTGCCAAGAACGATGTCAGACATAAATCTTGTAAAGCCTTGTAAAGTTTATTGACGTCTTCTGTGGTAAGAGACCTAATTGGTAGACAGTAGGAGACAGAGAGAGTGTGATATACAAACCAACTCAGTGGTCAAAGACCCAAATAAATTTTAGAGCAGTTAAGGTCGTGTATCTGGAGTCAATGGGTGTTAGGTTATAGGCTACTCATAACATGGAAAAACTAGAAAGCTGCACTTAGTAGAGTGCAGATCTCTGCCAGGTGTGTCTACAACGATGATGGAATACAAACCATAATTGCCCCCCGTCTAGACTACAAGCATTGCAGATAAACTTTTCACTCAAACGTCTCACGCAACAGATACGCTCTCATTTTAATCTACAGTATGCAGCTGACCGCACCAGCTCAGTGAAGCCAAACTGCAGTCCACTGTACCACACTTCATGTTGAATGTCTAACGCTTGCTCTGAACAGAAAATGTCAGTCCGGCTCTGTGTTTAGTCTCCTAACCTGTTATTTCTGTTAGCTGTATTAGCCCTCTTAGCTGTTAGGTGTGCTAGCCAAACACACTGCAGGACTCTGCTGCCCACCACCTGCAGGGACAGCTAACTATATCGCTCCTCCTACTGAGATGACACGATTTGTGATTTGCTAAGCGATAAGTTATACATACATGCATATACACACACACACACACACACACACACACACAGTTAGACGGATAGACAGACAGGCCTCTACCGGCCAGTTAAGAACAACCAAGTCCTTGAGCTTACCGTCATCATTAAGCACAAAAAGAACGAGGCTGATGAGTCCAGCGGTACAAATACATAACCTGGCAGAGATCATTACAGCTGATCTAACATTGCAGGTTCACTGTGTCTGTTATACAATTGAGACACAGTGCTAAAACACATTTTAATACATTCCTACTGTGACATTGTTATGGCTTCCTTCTTAAAGCTCATTAAACCATATTTCTATCGCCAATAAATACAAGAACAACGTTTATGCTAAAGTTACATTCAGCAGGCTACTCATGGTTTGTTGCCCAGGGGTAGTCCAAAAGATGAAGCGGATACATTGAATGGAAGTGCAACGTGTGTGTGTGTGTGTGTGTTAAACTACTTTACAATGTATTTCGGCTTTTGGTGTCTTTATTGGTGTACCAAAATACTGTGATGCCATCAAAGGGTCACGGTATGTACAGTATGTTGGTTATTTGAAAGGCCAACACACATTTTTCTGCAAAATGTTGTCGGCCTTGTGGTTGTATTTAATCTTTTCTCATCTTGATTATGTACCGAGGCTTAGATTGATTTTCATCATCAACAAGTAGGTGTCTAACTCAAAGGCGTTCATCCAAATGGCTACATTATACGTTGGCACATTTTCAACTTTTCGTACATGAGGTTATTGGAGAGGTCATCATCACATGTGAATAGATCCCACTGGTTTTTATTTTTTTAGAGGAATCATTATTTTCTAACTCCTCCATGGGCCTGCTGACACTAATAGTGCAGTCCCTTTGAAGCTGTGATGACTCTATGACAATCAGAGACATTTAGTGGTGCTGCTGCGGTGGCAAATCGTAGTGACTCAGTGTCTGCGAACACTGTTAACTGGAGACTTTCAGCCAGATGCTGGAATGGTTTGTATTTACTTATGGTTGGTAATGGTTGGTAAATAATCGACACAGATGGCTATGCATATAACATTTCTCTAAAGTCAATTTGAGGGCTTTTACAAGGAGACCTACATGTTCTGTTCTTGTTCTCAACAGCTGCTGTCACTACAAGCAACCACGACACATTCGACTGAGACTCACCTGTTTAAACACCATTGTAGGCTACGTGTTCTGTTTGGGAAACCGACCGAATGCTGATTACTTTGTGGTCGCAGGTTGCCGTATTTGGAGCAACTAATGTATGTATTTCACAATTACCACAGTTGGTTGATTGAGTTAATTAATTCTGTGAGCCCCTTGACAGTGCCTTAGCCCACTTACGATAGCTAAGCTGGCAAGTTGAAGTTTGCCACTACTGTTAGAGCAGCTGAGAACTGCACAGATTCTTCCCTAACTCCTGAATATCGTCAAAAGTAACGTTAGAGAGTAAGTAATGGTAAAAGTAGAAAATTGCACACAATTGTATACAGTCGCAGCTTGTTTATTTCTTCCATTTCCTCAGATTTTTGTATGGAAGAGAGTGCTCCTCTTTATGGCTTTCTGTCCAATTTTCTTTGTGTTAGTAATAACAATGTGCCATTCCTGCAGGAGGGCTTGTTGCATATGGGGACGTATGCATCACCGTGTCGGCACTTACAGTGTGTATGTGTGTGTCTGTGTGCATGTGGCATTTTTTTTTTTTGGATGCAAGGCATAGCCATTATCTCATACAACAATTGAGAGAGGTTGACAGTAATACGATTCCAGCTTTACATCGAATGCACTTGGTAAAGATAAGTATGTGCAGTCATGGAGGAATGAATGAAGATGGATAAAGTGACTTTTGGCATCCAGAGGGCTGGGTGCATGCTCTTGCTATGACCGTTTGTCACGGTATTTGGCTGAAACGTTACTCTAACGCAAATGTTAGTACTGTCTTGGTTCTGGGGATTTTATTTGAATGTCCTTTCAACTATGAGAAAAGTGAATCAGGACAGCCTGAACAGTTTCTTGTCAGCAACATAACACTTACTTTTAGGAAACCTTGTTTGGATACAGAGCACACAGTTTCTTTGAGCATATGCTCATTCGCGCCGACTACCCTCTCCCCATCTCCAGACAAATTACTTTATCAGAGTTGCCTTCAGCTGGAGAACTGGCCATTGCACAGCTGTTGCAACCAACTGCAGCACTTTATAACTCTCAACACTATGAATCATACATTCTGGCAAAATATCCAGGGCCACTAGATTCACTGCAGATGATGGAGTATTTAATCATCCTTTCCCCTCATTAATGAAACACGGAGCAGAATGAAGTATTTCAAAAAAAAAAATCTAATTTAAGCAAAACTATACATTTCTGTCACTGCAGGCAAAATCTAAACTAATGATCATATCATTGTTCTTCTCTCCTCTGCCCAACTTCTGGCTTGTCATGCACTGCTAATATGGACATCCACGCAGGCTCAGGTCAGTGCCGTTCATTCTGTACACATACTCTGCTCTAGCTAATGAAGACGAAATGCATGCCAGATCTGTCCAAGTCGCATATACTCCTGTGACCCTTTTGGTCGTTTGGTTGAGAGAAAGAACAGTAGTCTGATTGGAGAGAGTTTTACATGGATGGAAATCAGTTATGTAAAGTGCATTTGGATAATATTCCATCTGCTTTTTAACTGTGGGGACATTTTTCTAAAGAAGAACTTCATTAAATGATATGATATTGTTTGAATAGTCGATAAGGCTTTTGAGAGAATGCTTGTCCAAAAAAATGTATTTCATTTCAGAAAAGAATACAAAACATAAACATATGTTTATAAAATACAGAAAACAGAGATTGATTGAGATTGCCCATATATCGTTAAACCAATGAGGGAATCCGGTCTGAACCAGCTGATTCTAACTGATTGTCTATTCTGCTTTCCTCTGCAATGAGAGCTCTTCGTCGATGTGTGTGCAGATGTACTTGGGATCAAATTTTCTGCTCCGTCTGTTTATTCTAGTGCACCAGCTTTAACCTGCCAACACATGATTAAATATCTATCTGACATCGTATGTGTTGTGGCAACATAACCCATTTGGTTTGTGTTCAAGTCAAATGATTTATCACTGAATAAATATCGTCAGTGCACAATGAATAGTGTATATATTGTGGAAAATGACTGGAGAGTCTTTTTTTTCTGCCGATGAAAATTAGCGGCGAAGCTGAAATTGTGTTTCTACAGTAGTAATGGAGAAAGTGGGAGCAGAGCAATTGCCAGTTTACCCAACAGGGGCATCTGCAGGGACAGATGGGAGATGATGTGGGTGTGTAATAGGCATCTGTGTGGCCCGTAGGGGAGGGAATACTCAACGCCCACTACCTTTCTATAGTCTGAACACACACACACACACACACACATCTACACACACATACACTTACAGACACCTATTACAGCTTGTCATAGCTTTTTCCACAAATTGTCCTCCAGAGGACACCTTTTACTGTGGCAGACTGTTACATAGATTGAGAGTAAACATGTGTTTGCAGCAACATTGCGCTCGCTGTTCCCTTGGTTTTACAGACATGCCAGAGTCACTCAAATGCTCAACATCCAACCAATCTCATCCTCAGCTGAAGGGCCTATTGCCATGATCATTGTCGTTTTAATCACCACATGCTGTCCTCTCCATATCATGCATAGAGTTTATTTGAGTATGAATAATAATAATACCACGTCATTGTTGTCCCTTTTCTGCGGTGGTAAGATGCTATCAGTTAGTTCAGATCCCCGCTGTTTAGTTGAGGTTTCCTTTTCATTTCTGATACTCAGTCTATTCCTATGCTCATACTCTGAATGTGGAAAATATAAGCGACACCATCCTGATATCAAACTCCAGCATCATTGGCAACACCTAACGGATGCATGTCTTAATTGGGAGTAGTATGCACTTCACAATGTCCCAGGGAAGCAATATGCATATCCATAACTGTGCTTGATGTTAAATATGAATGCAAAAAGAAGAGAAAAGTAGCATACATTGTATTCTTAAACTGCTTCCTTACATGTATAGCTCCTAGATTAAGACAAAACATTATACCTTGTTAGGTATATTTTTTTCTTGTTAGATTTAACAAATGAAATCCCATAAGGAATACTGCTTTTCACCTAGAGCTACCTCATTAGTGTACTATGACAAGTGAAAGTGACCCTGATATCTTCTACCTTCCCTACAAGTGTATGCACCAACTCTATACATGCATATGCTTGCTTGTGTGTGTGTGTGTGTGTGAGTGTGTTCAGTATGTGTGTGTGAGCTGATTTGTATGCGTGTCCATGCTTTCTTTCTATAATCCCTTGCGTGTGTCCCTTTCCTTGTGTGTTTGTGTGTCTGTCTGTTCATGTGTGTGTGTATACACAGGTATATGAGGCTGCGCCATGCTACAGTGAATACGGCCAATATGAGTGGAGGATCGAGCCCTGGTCCATTTGTACCATCAACACCGTGGACGACCTGCCAGCCTGCGGGGAGGGAGTCCAAAGCCGCAAGATCAGGTCAGTGAGCGGGTTAGGCTTGGCAGACAGCTGGCCTGGCACCGCAACACACGTTTACTGGCAACGTTCCTTTAGCTGGCACTCGCACTGGTCCTGACACTTGCAATGCCAGGGGAAAACAAACAGTCAAAACAAACTACTGCTTCCTGATGAGTTGTTAGTTTTTTTTTTTTTTTTTGCACTGCTTTTTTGTGCCACTTAAAATAGCAACAGAGGGGAGCAGAGAAGTGTTGACCTATTCTGCAGGCAGCATGTTCAGGTGTTGGTATTGGATTATGCACCATAGGAAATGAGAAATGACAAACTGGGCATCATGTTTTATCATGTCAAAAGCAACTTAACTGGTCTCACACTTAAGCCTCTACGTGTGAGTCACAGCCACAGATCTAAAACTGGTAAAACTCAACCACCAAAAGAGCAGAAATCGAAATAATTATCAAATCAAAGTAGTTTTTTCTCTGTTTCCGGATATTTGCATTTTGACACTTTTAACAGTTCACTGTGAAAGTCTGATGAGAACATTTTTGAGAAGAACTATTCTAAAAATGTATTACGTAGATATGATTTCTGAAGATTTTACCACTCCTCACATATGTTCCCTCAGCCCTCAGACAATTTCTCACTCTTAAATCGTGCTAATAATGTAGCAGTCACCCTTTAAACATTTATATTAGAACTTTGCATGAGAGTTGTCTAACATTCCATTCCTCTAGTTAAGTTATGGTTAACCAAAACTAAGGTTTTGAAGTGAAAGCGAGAGAAAGAGAGGTTTTGACTTCAAACAAAAACTTAGGTCTCCAGTGTCAAAGTCACAAGCTTGGTAAATCCAACCGTTCAGCCTGACATCCTCCTGTACTGCTGCAAGATAATGACGTGCTACTTCCACCATTGCCATTGAATGTCAACATAGTCATTCACATAAGTGCAATGTGATGCTCACCAAAAAACATAGGTCATTTGAAGTCATTAGAACAAGCAATCAATGCTGTAATGTATAGTTTAAACAGTAAATAGACCTTTTGAACCGACGTTTCAGTTGTACACAGCTAAATGTTTGGAGAACCCAGACACATGGGGACACATTTTTAGCGACCCTGTTGAAATAAACGAGTAGCAAAATCTCACCTGACAGCAAAAAGGAGTGAAATCTATTTTAAGTCAGAGACTTAGAAATGAGTTTCGAAACTCAAAAAGGACCCAGTTAGGAGTGCCCCAGAGACTAGTTATACAGCTGTATCTACTGCTTTGCTAGGTGTGTGAAGCAGGGAATGACGAGTGGGGAGAACAGCACGTTGGACGACAGTCTGTGTGATGAGGAGGAAACGCCACCCAGAGCCCAAGTCTGCTTTCTGGCCTGCTCAGAGGACTGCGTCATGGCACCCTGGGGACCTTGGAGCAACTGCCCTCTGGTAAGTGGCAATAATCTAGTGACTATTTTCTTGATTGGTTGACAGGTTGTGTGCCAAGTGAGATAATTTATTGTCATTGAAAACATGTCCATAATGTCCATAATCATCAGCATACAAGCGAACATTTGGGTAAAATGTCCAGATAATCCGTTAGCATTGAGCAGTATTGAATAGAAGCTGTTCAGTTTTTTTAATAACAAATTTGATTAACATTTTTGACATTTGTGTGTGTTTACAATACTGTTGTAACTACATACTATTAAATACACATGTGATACACATGTTCACATTGTATGTTAGTATTAGAGTTGATTAAAAACATTTTATCATGAAGTGACATATTAATGAATCAATTATTATCTCAGTTTATTGGCAGAAAATGTATTTGATTGTTTACTTAGACCCCACTTCCTAAACTCCATTATTTAGAAAATTGATAGCTCTGTGAATTAAAATGATCAGCAGCACTATTAAAATACTATAAAATGCCAATAAATGCATGATGTTTCATTAGACTCCCTATAAATATAAAGTTTAAAAACGTCCCATTCTAATTACACATCAGGGAAGTGTTTGTAATTATCTTGGGTGCATCCACCCCGCTGCTTTGTAACCTTGTGTGGTTTGAAATCACATTTTGCACTACAATGTTAGATACTGCAAATGTTAATACATACTAATGTTCCTCCATTTTCCTATGCCCTCAGTCCTAAACTACGTAACATAGGTTCCCCCGTGTTTCCAGCCACAGGCTGCTGGTCTTCTGGCCATGTAGCCGTGTTATGTGTTTCCTGTCAAGCATAACAGTTCAGTGGGCTGGAACATTGGCGTCAGAGAAAGAACAGGTTGGGGAAAAAAAAGGATGGAGAGATTACTTACTTAGACTGAGATTTCTCCGCAGACATTTTGTCTCAATCAATCTTGTGACGATATCTTTGGATTCCTGGAAGCAGACAAACTTATGTCATAGAAAGATATAAAATGTACACTTGAGATTATGTTACAATAAACAGCCTTTTATGTACCCAATAGAGCTCTAAACAATTACAAATGTCCCCCTGAAATTATTCTATGTGTTATGGCCTGCACAAGTACAGTGAACTGTCAATTGCAGGCATTCCCACAATAATAAAAGTATCTGTACATTTATACATACATGTTTTGCCCATACATTTAAACTGTCACTGCTAAAAGTAAATTTCAACTTTTTTTTTAAACCTTACATTTGCAAAACTCCACAACCAAATCTTTTAATAAAGTACAGTATGAATCCACCATGTTTTCATGCAGAAAGCCCTGTCACGGAGTCATTCTTGATACTGATCTATCTCCATTGTCCTCCCAAACAACCATGTCTCACTCTCACCTGTTTGGACGTCTGCCTGACTGGGACATTCTGAGACGCTAATGAGAGATGGAGATCCTGAATATACAAATATTAATTCCTGATGTCCTGGAAGAAAGATCTTTCTTTGCAAATAGTGTTAGTGAAAACAGGGGTGCTTTGCGTAAAATATACTAGTCCGCCGTAGTTGTATAGCCCTGGGCCATTCCTGTACTCAGCTGGAATGAGGGTGTAGTGTAGTGTAGTGTGTGCAGGATTGTGATGAGATCAGCGGTGTTGTGGGGTGCAGAGGTGGCACCGTGATGAAGGAAAGCGTCTTGGTTAATAACACTGTGATAGTCCCCTACATTGTCTACATACATTCACAGGGGCATGATGGCCAATGATGTTCCTTCCCCATAGCCTCGTTTGAGTTAGGGTTAAAGCCAACTGTGTCAATAAAAATACAATTAAGCAGGATTGTGTTTAGCTCCAAGACCCTCTGAAACGGCAACAAGTCACATAGTATCAAGAATAAACCCAGAGTAGTCTTTATAGTGAAGCACAAACAGTTTTGTGTTTACATCACTTTGCACTTCAACGCCTCTCCAAGGTTCATTGAAATTCGGCTTTTGTAACATTATTCCCCGACCTGGCCGCCAAGAGTGAATGATTGTGTTTTGTCACCGTGTGTTTCATGGAGATGACTTTAGAAAACCAGCCATCCTATTTGTGAACATGCATTTCAGTGGCTACAGGATTGCATCATGTATTTCCAACTGAAATGAAATGAACAGAAAACAAATGGCCTACTCTGACCTGTGATGCAGGAAAACATATTCAGCTATTATCAACACCACTATGTGTTTTGGAAAATATTTGGCAATGTTAGAAACTATTCTTAAATTAGAGGGCTAGATAATGCTAAAACACTGGTTTGTAAACAACAGTGAGCACAATTTAGGGACAATTTTAGCTGCAATGTGAAATGGTCAAGACCAGTATCAACACATTTTCAACACAGTTGCCATACTGTAGCTCCCTGCAGGGAAAAACAACGGAACTTTCCCCTCCAGGTTTGGTTTAGTTGTTCCAAGTGAAGGAGATTAGTTTATACGTTTTGTTCAGAACCTGGTCCTAATCCGTCATTGACCAAAGGCAAAATTGAGCATGCAGATTGCAGGACCTTATGTATGTAGCACACAAATGCATGAGCATGGGTGTGACAGTCGGTGTGAACAACATTAGAGGCACATGACTGCGGCTGATTCATGAGCCTGACACAGAGGTCTCTCATTAGGAGGTGAAAGTGATTGAGGTGCATGTTGTGATGCATCAGGAGCAGAGGGACAAATGCTGCTCGGCACAAAGACGTTCATCAGTAGAATCTGTCTTTTCCCCTCGGAGCTGACGTGTCCTCTATAGCCTATATACCACATTTTCACACATCCTTCGCTTCTCCGTTCACAGATTTACATTCCCATGTAGTGACTTGAGTGACTTGCATGCTACTAGCGTCACTTGGTAAATGTGGCACTCTTACAGTTCTCACGATTGATCTCTCAATTATTGTCACGCTCGTCTTCATCTGCCTTCAACTGCCCTGTGTAAAATATTATACGACGGCAACTTCAGGTTTCTGCCGGTTTACCTACTTTGCAGGATTATTTAGACTTTCAGCTTGAAAATACATCATTTATAGCACACTGAAGGCAGCAGTTGCAGTGTATTTGTCATATGATGTTGAAATCCGATCAAAAAACGTGTCCTAGTTCCTTCCAAGGTCCCAGTTGCAGGGTATAAGAGGATCTTCATACAGATTTGTGTCATTGAATTTGCATAAACTTTAATGTAGAAACTAAGTATTGACATTTTGTTCAAGAAAAAAATAGAGAGAGAGTCAAACAGGAACCGCTGTACTGTGGCATTAGAAATGGTGAACTGCAACTTCAGTACAAAATGTTAGGATACTTTGTAATTATTTTATGTCTTGCTGTTTGGATTTTGGGTGGCTTGAAAAGAAAAGAACATTTTTTTTTTACAATCACACATTGGAAATTAAATAATGTTCAAAAGGGCCATGCCAAGCATATAGGCTACAATCATACTACTTTTATATCATCGACATATCATCCCAAAAACAAGAAAAGGATTGTGGATGAGCAACAACAGCAGGTCATATTTTAATTACATCTTCAAAAAAAACTATATTAGATAGATTTTTCTCAAAGAAGACACAATGTGTCAGAAGCCAGGTTGTTTTGATAGCACCAAAGTAAAGAGAACGGTCTCACCTTCAACAGTTTTTTTTCTCTCTTTCATTAAATGTGTTTGTCAGGGATGAAAAAATTGTAATCTCAAAGAAAGAGTTGATGCTTTGTACCAGATTTAGCTACTATGTCAACTGCCATCCCCAATACTTCACGAGTACAAAATGATTTCCTTTGCTGATTTTCTTTCATACTAATAATGACTAATGGTGACATCACCAGATCCATTCCTTACTTCCTCCCACATTTCAAAACACAAGTTCCCTGCTCAAAAAGCATGTTGTGCCACGAGGTTATTGCTGAGATATGGATTTAATCTAACACAGGTTATTGCTCTGAAGAATAACTTGATTTACCTATAAAATATGAAATGTATTTACCTATAAACAGTAAAACTAAAATTGATGTTCCACAAAGTTACAATATGTTTACCCAAATTAGCACACTAATTCCCAACTCTTACTTTAGGTTGCCTGTATGATGACTCAAAGCATGATTACAATGTGATCATAATGTGTTAGTCAATAAATATAAATGCAGGAGACAGCTTTCAGTTTCTCTTGCCTACCGAAGGACCACTTAATTCCAACCAGCTTCATCCCGTCTCCCTCATCTCTGAAAATAAACCTGCTGTGCTCTTGACAAGTTCGTGTTTGTGGTGATGCTGTCATTGTTGTGCAGCAATGTCACAAAGGAACAGCACGTAACAGGAGCAGACACATCCTCCGCCTCGCAGCCTCGGAAAGCTCAGCCTGTCCAGAGCTGGTCCAGTCAGAGCCCTGTATCCTCAACAGCACCTGCTTCTCCTACCAGTACAGAGTCTCAGGTAGGACGATCTGGACACCAGGCCGGAGCTACAAGTGGATGACTTGCGATAGGGCAGCTCCCAGTAACTGGCAGTAGACTTTTTAATCCCAATGCAAATGTATTGAACCGAATGAATGTAAAGCAAGGCATGTGTGCTTGTCCAGGTTTGCTTGTGCAAGACGCGGTTCAGAAAAAGTAAAAATTCCCAAAATAACGGATTATTAGTTTAGCACACTGCTGCTGGTTAGAACTGACAGTGCTCCTGCTTGCATGGGCATACAAGCTGTTCTGGCAGTGAGACTAATGTCCAGATATGTTGCTGTGTGTGTGTGTGCTTGCGTGTGTGTTGCAGACTGGAGTACATGCCAGCTGAGCGAAAATGCCATCTGTGGTCAGGGTTCATGTTTTCGTCTCGTGGACTGTATTCGCAGCGACGGCAAGATAGTGGAGTTGCAGAAGTGCAAGCAGGTAATCACTGTGTAGTCCGGCCTTAAGTTCATCGTGGCATCCCGCAGTTAGAAAAATCATGATTTGGCAGTCATACAGATGAAATTAAAAGGTTTTTCACTATGGACAGCCAGATAGAAGCCTAATGTTTATTTTTGTTTCCGATGCCATATATTTGGAAATCTTAAGCAATGTAGATGGAGCCAAATGACAGAGAGGGAAATACCAGTTGCCCAATTTGTTCAAGTGAAAAAGGTTGTAACACCTTTATCTTTCACTTAAGCAGTTTGCCACCAAGCCAAAACGCAACTTAATTCAATTGCCTTGACTTAATTGTGCAAAGATAGATGTTGATCTTGAAAAAGCAGCAAGTTACTGTAAATTAAAACACTGCTACTTCAATTGCTGTAACATTTCTCACTGGTGGGTTGCAAAATGGTTTCAAGAATGTGTTAAGAGACACATTAACATTAACAATGTGATTCCCTCTCAAAATAATTCAAAGAATGTAGCTCAATAACATTTGGAAGCAAGGTTAATGGTAAAATTGTTTAATTGCTACAGCTCCACTGTCCTGAAATGAACTGCAGCAATTAGCTATCCCCTCTCACAGCTCCTCTCTTGTTTTTCTACAGTTTGGTCTGATCAACAAGTGGAGGCTGTCAGAGAGCTGCGTGGTTAACTGTCCTGTCAACTGCATTCTCTCTGAATGGTCGCCGTGGACGGAATGTTCGCACAGCTGTGGTAACCAAGGTAAACAAACTTTAGTCAAAACCAACGGGAGCACCGACATGATACACAGACACAGAGTCGACTACATGTGCAGCGCCTCATTATTCCTTCTACTTAGGCATTCACCAAGACTTTAACTTGTGCATGAATACATTTAAATGCATTAAAATATTTAAGAGAGTGTGTCATCCAAACCCTTATTGTATAGGGAAACAGTGTGCTGCTGAGGTTTGTTTCCTATATACTACAGTACATATAGGTATATATATATCTATATATATATATATATTATATGCTGTATGAAGCCCAGTTTTGTTAATTAACATGAGGTTCGATTTTAAGAACAGCAGGTTGACATTAAACTAATTTTATACAGCTCACCTTTATGGATGTCATAAATGATTCAGTGTTCCTAAATAAAATATATACCCTTTCTCGGTATGATTTCAAAAATGCACTTAGTAATCACAAACCTGTGGCATGCACGTCATCACTTTGAGAAACCCATGTTATAACCTCATGCGCTGTACAGGAGTTAATGATATAACCTTGATGCATGCATTGTTTCTCAGGGCTCCCAAAGCCAATCGTGTGTTATTATCTCAGTTAGAGAGACTCAAAAACAGCATCTTCTTAGGTTCATTTATTTTAATGTGTCGTCGACTGTCTGTCTCTCACGATCCACCCCTCATTCCAGTAAGCGTACACTTACACAGGCTTTCAACTGGGGATTTAAACTCAAGACTCTATCTGTCTCTCTCTGCTCTGTCACTGTTGCTGTGACTCTGTTTCTGCCACTCTCTCTCTCTCTCTCTCTCTCTCTCTCTCTCTCTCTCTCTCTCTCTCTCTCTCTGTTCATTCTCACACAATGTGAAACACATCTGTCAGCCTTGATGAGGGATTTGCGTCGTATCTGTGTCAGACGACGCGAGGATCTTGTTCTGTCAGGATCTCGTGGGAGCGCTAATGTTTTGGTTTGATTTTTGAGATGGCAGAGCTGAATGTCCTTTTTGCTGTGTCTGCCCGGGGCCCACGGAGCTCAGCATCTCCCCTGGCATAACACAAACACACACAGCTTCTGTCTTAACTGGATGGCTGATGGAGGCCATGCCTTTGCTGAGCCTCAGAGGACCCAGACACTGAGCTGTTACAGCATAACAAACCCACTCTGTGGCCGGCCCTTTTAAGTGTTGCCATTTACCAAACTTTCCCTTCCACCTATTATGAATGGCTCTCTTGAGCAAAACACTTGTGTAGGAAAGTATTTGATCTGAGCATAAAGTCGCATTGGTGAAGCAGATTTATGGCACCTATTCCAGTTTGTCATGAGGAAAATATTTCATGGGCTAAAGAGAAGGCGCAGCCTCTTTTCACTCCTAAATAAATAGACCTCATTCATTTCTGCCACTCATTATTTTATGGGTCCTTATGTTTGCGTCATGATGTAATTAGTTTTCTAGACTGACTCGCATGTAGTATAGTCCTATGACTCCCACAGTGTTTTTGTTCTGTATTCTCACAGTGTGTCATGTTAAAAGTGGCCCCGAATGTCGTCATGTTTTTGGATTCATACATACAAAGGCAAAAAGAGTATTCGGTTTGAACATCGATGCTTTGTACACACAGTTTGCAGACGCACTTGGGCCTCCTCTGATCTATCGTTCCTAACAGTGTCTGCCTTGATGTTCTGCAGGTCAGTCTGTGCGCAGCCGGAGAATCCTGCAGGAGGCTCATGAGGAGGGTCGGCCCTGTCCCAACCAGCTCACCCAGACCAAGCCGTGTCCCATAAGGCCTTGCTATACATGGCTGCTTAGTGACTGGTCCCCATGCACTGTGGAGGTATGACCTGCACTGTGAATGCTCGAGGGGTGTTGTAATATTCCGCCATAAACGCTGCGGGAAAAAAGAAGAATGCTAGCAAGTAAAGATGGATGTAAACAATGCAAGTTTCAAAATTGTCAAAAAATTGGCAAATGTTTTATGGAGAAGGAAATGGATTCAACATGTTTGTCAGACTTCAAAAATACACACAATGTGTCTTGGTGATTAATATTGAACAATGAAGAAACTTTTTTTCTTTACAAGAAAATTCCACCGGGCAGCTTAAACCTCTTAAAGTTTATAAATGATATAATGATTTATAAATGCAGACAAGCATTAATACCCATGGGTTGAAGACCAAAATAAAGTGTGATATTTTTACACAAATTGGAAAAAACAGCTCCATTAAGTTAAATCGTAGATATTCAATGTACTCCAATGTGAACCAGTTATTAGTAATTCTAAACTTACAGAGGTGCAACATCCAACTAGTTTAGTTTAGAAGCGTTCTTTCACAAACAGTTCATAATATCCGGCCAAGTCAAATAGACGGTCAGTGACGACTTGCCTCTTACCTAAGTTATGTTGAGGAAACATCTTTTGGTTACCTTACAAAAAGATCATATTTGTCCGTGTCGTTCATGCAGGGTGCAGAGTGTGGTGAGGGGCTTCGAAGGAGGAGCCTGGCATGTGTCGTCCACAAGGGCAACTGGCCCGATTCTCCTCCTCAGCCAGTGGACGAGGAGCTCTGTGGAGACAAACTGCGGCAGCAGATCCAACAGGAGATGGAGCAGCCCTGCTTCGTTCCCTGTCCAGGTAAAGCTGCACTCAAATATACTGGATTAACATTTTTTGCTTTTCAAATGTATTGAAGTTCAGTATATGAAGTGTTAGTGCATGGGATATTTATTACTTATGTAATTTTGGATTCATAATGCCAAAGATGATTTGGCCTGGGGCACCTGTTCCATAATTTATCATCTTGTTTTTGAATGCGAACTCTCTTCCTGCCAATGCACTGTCCTCTCTGCAAAGTGGCTGACATTTCCAGCTGCTAAATAATTATTGCAAAATCAATAAAACTCATAGATTAACTAATGACCCTTGTACCTCTGCATTATCTGGTCGAACACGTCCAATAACAAATTAGAAATGAAACCCGCAACGTTCACTTCGGTAGAAGAAAGTTCACATTTATAGTTAATAGAATACCGAAGAGCATCAAAGCTGCAAAAAAATCAATACTGAGCAACTAAACGAGGGACAGATTTTACGCTACAGTATGTAACAACCTGGAAATACATAGAGAGTGGAAAATCATCCTGTGCTAACTAAAGCAATCAACAGCTACAGAATCCTGCATGCAGAGAGCTTGTGTTCCAATGCAAAAGCAATGATTTTCCAACATTAATAATGCAACAACAGAATTAAACTAGTTTTAAATCTGAATATCCTCGATAACATTCAGGTTTTTTTTATTGCTATTGCAAAAGCAGTAGATGAAAAAATTGTAAGATGAAAAAAATTTGCTTTATTCTAGTTTACCCTAATTCCTCATTTTGCATCACAATGATGAATACTTTTAGAAGGACGATCTTACAAGGTGATGGCAGAGCATCATTATGCAGCTACAAATGTTACAGCCCGCTGTGGGCTGGCAGTAAAAGCAGCGTTGGTGCCCAGAGATAGCGAAGGTGGAGCTACAGGAAAATGATGATCTGTATGTGTCTGCTACTGAAGTCATGAACTTCATCACAATTTTAACCCAACTTTATTTGAGACCTGTAAAATGAAAGTCCACCACTAGGATCCACCAGCCTCCAGAAAAGTATGTTTAACTTGAGTTCCTGGATAGAAATCTAAAGGGAAGCAATTGGCCCCTCATCTTCCAAATTAAAAATGTTCCCTTTTGCTACTAAATGGGAAATGCATCACAGCATTTCGATCTTAGACAAATTGCACAACTAAACTGCATCATTTAAGCTCCACTGTCCTGGTCAATAATACGAAGCAAATCAGGGGCCGATTACACGGAAATTATACATGAAACTGGAATGAATGGCCCTTCAAATATATTTGTACAGCGCTGTGCAGCTGCAGTCACTGCTGGAGATATGTGTCAGGAGACGATTTGGATCAACTTGTTTCCCTTTCAATTTTAACAGTGCTACCGCGTTCACTGTTGGCAGTCTGCGGTACATATCAAACCACACGCACGCTGTTCTCGGTGATAGATAATGATAAAAATGCACCAGTGCTGGCAATGTACTGCTGGCACTTTTCCTGTGTGCCGTAGCTTAACAGTGGACTAGATAGTGAGTAAAAAGTTGATTTACTGTAACTATGTTCCTGTTGGTTTTGTCTCCTCCATTGTTCAAGTAAATGAGGAACGTAATGCCAAATTCCGGCTCGATATTACTGCCTCCAGTATATTGAAATTGAGACAAAAAGAGAATGTAGACATTTTGAAATGTAGTGAAACAACTGTCACACAGTGCTTTTAATTGATCATTTTGACAAGAAGATTAGAGACCTATGGCATGAAACGTTGACATGGTTTTTAATTGTGTCTGGTCAATCTTATCATTGTAAAAATCACCACAGCAATGAGAAGCCAGGAGATCATAGTCGACTTGAATAACATGACAAGATTCCGGCTGATGTTTTTTTTTCTTTTATCCATATTTGGGCCACAGTGTGGATGTAGCTTTTTCCGTTAGCAAGGGAGCCGCTGGTCAGACAGCAATGACCTGCTTCACTTGTCACCGTCTGGCTTCTGTAATCTGTAATGAAGCTTTATTGTCCTTAGGCACAATTAGTTGGCGGGAAAGCCAGCTACAATTACTGGAATATATCTTTTTTTTTTTTTTAAAGAGAAGCAATCATTATCATCTGATAAAAAGACAAGCCTGGTCTCCTTTGTCATCGCTCCTGCCACGCGAGGCTCTTGTTAGCTTTTGCTACGACGAGACCATCTTGTAGTTCTTGCTTCTGCTCATCTGTCTCTCACTCTCCTCTGATCCTCGCCTTGATTCATCGCTCGACTCGCCCTTGCTGTGAGCCTTGGCTCAGGATCAGAAGTGTTTGATGGCCGGAGCAGATGTGTGTGTATTTGTGTCCATGTGTCTGTTCGTGGTAAGGTGGCAGGCGCAGTGCGGGGGGCCAGGGGAGGGGTTTTAAGCATGTATGTGATCTACAGCGTGTGTGGGTATATGTGTTGCTGTTTGCTGTGTTCTGCTGCTTTAGCCACAGCATGTTTCCACAGGCGTAGCAGCATGACTGATGGAGTCGATCCACGTAAAGATGAAAGATAATGATATGCGTCCATCCACAGACAGTCACTAATGGGCATTCGTGGCAGAGCATCAGAGGGTTCTTCTGGCTGAGAGGCTGTAACAGCGGGTGATATTATCACTACAAGCTGACCCTATCACGGATATGCATGGGATATTAATGCTTGACCTTCAAGGAAACAAGCGTTGTCATGTTATTTGTAGACTCACAGAATACATCAACCAGCGTTGATCCACTGAAAACATTTCCCAAATCAAATGTGCTTTGCTTCTCCTAAGAGACACGTCTCAGTATTGGGAGTTGTCTTTACAGTGGGGCTCAGAGTTATAGCTTGTATTGTATAATTTATAACTCTGGTGTGTCTATTACTTCTGAATACCCACTGGGCTGTCTGAGTAATTTGTTTTTGCGCATTTGGTACATTATCTGCTGCTGCTGTGTGCTGAAGTTGTTTCCGATCTTTTTTAAATGTTCCTGGAGCTAGCAGGGGAGCCATAAAATGTTCCCGGAAATAGCGTTGGCAAGCTGAATACAGACCACCCTCAAGTATCAGAAAACAGTCCGACAGTGTTATTGATTAAGTTGTGCCTATCAGTGATGCTTTTCTGTCTCTTTTCTGCCCTCAGGAGACTGCCATTTGACTGTGTGGTCGTCTTGGAGCTCCTGCCAGCTGACCTGCGTGGAGGGGCGGAGTTTTGAGACCACTGGTCGCCAAGCTCGCTCTAGAGCTGTGATCATTCAGGTCATGGAGAACCAGGGCAGCTGCCCACATCAAGTGTTTGAGACCCAGCCTTGCAAAGGTACTGAGGAACTATGTAGAAATGTCGGAAAACCTTGTTTTATTGATGTGAGTTGTCTTTACATAACCTGATTTAAAAGCCTTACTGAAAAGCAAATATAATCAATATTGTTATAAAGGATCACACGACTACTCGATGTGAAAGTAGTCGATCACGATGGACCTGCGCTGAATTATCCGCCTACCGCTGCTTTCCCCCTCAGCTCTACGGAGCTTTATAGCGTCTTTTAACTGTTTTCAGTAAATAAGCTCTGATAAACCCACCATATGCTACCTGCTCAGCAACAAGCAGCAGACATACAAAGCTAATGACTAGCTGCTGAACGTAGTGGAGCATTTATCAGCTGAAGTGCCAAAGATTTCCCTCAGGAGCTGGTGGAGTCCAAAAACAGCTCAAGGAGAGTGAATTTTGGTCAGAAACGTCGAATGACTGCTAATGCTGCTTTATGTGTGCTTGAAGTGTAAACAGGAAATTATTTGCGAACACGTTTGTTTGCTGACCCTAAGTATAACTACAAATCTGCTAATGAGGTTTATAAACACTTTAAGATGAACAGTATTTTTTCACTTCTGGTTGAATGCTTCAAGGCTTTTACACCTGTTACCACACCCAGCTGTGATGTCAGGGTGTACTGGGCACATGAGTACACTTCTACATCACTGCAACCATGGTGTAAAGCTAGGTTTTAATTGGTGTTAAATTGAGCTTTATTCTCCCTATAAATAGACACCCAATTAGTGGACAAACCTTGGATATTCAAGAATGAAAGCCTGTGATCCTCAAGATGGATCAATGAAGTGGAAATTGTCTATTAATACCCGTTCAATTCACTGCAGGACTACTCTTGAGGGCATCAGAAAGATGCATTTCATTCCGTTGATCCTGTAACCACACTCCAATGTTAACCAGTGTGTATGGGTGCACTACTACCTTGGAAATGCATGGGAGTAGTACTTGCACCGTGAGACAGCCCTCACAGCTCATAACAGATATTATGGACCGGAGGCTCCTTTTGGGTTTCACTAACTATAAGCAGGTAAACTGCTACTGAGCATTATCTGTGCCTCTCTGCCATTGCTACAGGGGGGAAATGCCACAGTTACCAGTGGAGGACGGGGGGATGGAGCAACAATGAGAGAGCGGTGTGGTGTCAGCGCTCAGATGGCGTCAACGTCACAGGTGAGTAGTTGCCGTGTCTTCTGGCTACCACCCCAGAGGCGTCGTGCAGCAGCAGCACTCGTAGGAACTTACGCAGACATTCTTGTAGAAATATGAGTATCTATGTATATCTGGCCTAATGCACACTGCAGCTGAAAGCGCCCCAGTTCTTTATTTGTTCCCCTGCACTGAACTGAGTCGGTGTGAACAGCAAAAAGCAGCACAGGGTCTCATATTTCTATGCAGCCTGGATCGCATGGATATGCGCTGTAATATCAGATCGATTGATCACTCAAAAAGGGCTCTTGTACGCGTTGCCATGACAGTCTGTGAATATTTTTTCATTCATCTCAGCTCTCAATTCGGTAATTTTGGCCAAGGTGCAGCTGGTTTAGAAATACATTTAGAGTGGATTTCCTTGTTCAGGTGTTAACTGAAACATTTGGAAACAAGTGAGAAGGGTTTATATAAAAAAATGGATGTTATCTCTTTCGCAATTGTTAATCTCAGTTTATAGCATTGTACTTTATATGGGTTACACCCTTCAATATCATCAGTAACTTCACCCCCTGCATGACAATCTAATGGCATCATTTTAAAATTGTGCACGGCAGCCTGCAGAGGGATGATCTTGTACTCTGTCTTTTGCACTCTCAGAAACACATAGAGCAACACACACTAACGCACACACACACACATAAAGGAATACTTTTAGTATAGTGTTCTTGTCGAATTTAACACCTTATTTGATCTGCCCATACTCGGTGCATCCTCCATTGATTCCTCCTCTCCCTCTTAACTTATGTAATCAATAAGCCAGACTCTTAGCTGGGAGGCTTTCAATCCATATAAAAATAATCATGCATTTGTATTTGTGGGAAGAAGAAGCAGGCATAGAAAAACAGAACAAAGGTAATAGCGCTGTGGGAACGAAAGCTTTCGGCGAGCTTGATGTGCTGTAAATAGTTGGTGAATGTGATCCTATCGCTGTAAGGAAGTGTTTCTGGCAAATATGAGCCCAGAAGGAATAACCTTCCTCTGCAGAGAAGGCAAGATCCCAAGGCATTACTCTTTGATATTTTTGACATGCAATTTTCCATGTTGGAATTAAAATGTTCACAAATTGATCACAGGCCCCGATAGGCAACTGAGCCCATTAATCAGGTGTGACAGTACATTAATTTAGTGATCAATGAACAGAAATAAGAACCTGTTGTCTTCCTTTAGGGGGGTGTTTCCCGCAGAAAAGGCCGACCACGGTCAGACACTGCCATCCTCCGTGCACGAAACCCTTCTCGCACTGCACACCGGTAAGATCATTTTTCTTTGATCGGGCAGCTGTGATCTGTGTAACTCACACTGTGTTTTTGCTTTTTCCTGCTGCTACCACATTCTAAATGGATTTTGACAAATGACATTTCTAATTATAAAGAACAGGCATTGACAGAATCCATTAATAGCGATGGATTCGTCAATTGTCCGTGCCAATTAGGGATCACACCAAGATGGGGGTGAAACTGCTCACAAGCAGCTATGAAGATGACAAAGAATAGCCTCAGCTTGAAGTTTTACTGCCCCTTAGAGTACCCTCGCCGTAACTGCACTCCTAAACAGTGAAGCATTGAAGCATTTTATGTGTTTTTTATAAAAGCATTTAGATGCAAACACGTAATGTGAATGCTGGGAGCTACTGTATTGCATTTGGTTCCTGTGTGTGTGTGTGTGTGTGTGTGTGTGTGTGTGTGTGTGTGTGTGTGTGTGTTTGGCCTGGCTGGGACTCATTTGTATCTTGCATTATCTTCAAATGCTGTTGTAATCTACCCTCTCCGGAGGTTTGGTTAAATCAACCTGTGTAAAGGAGAAATTCTTTTAAAAGAGTAGAGTAAAGCAGAGTAGTCCCTCTGCGCGGCAGACTGATTTGTAAGCAGTGTTTTGCAGCAATGGGAAAGTAATGATCTCAATTGTCCTGTGTTGGCTTTAAATTATGTTGCCCCCCCCTCTAATGCAGAGCGGAGTGTGTGGGTGTGAGAAGGGTTACACTGAAGTAATGACCACGCACGGCTTCTTGGACTACTGCACCAGAACCCCGGGGGTGGACAGCAACAAGAAAGCTGATGTGAAAACCAACTCTGGAAGATTAAAACCTGGGCCGTCTCAGGCCCAGGACCTTTTCAGCGAGTGGACCTTAAGACCTGTTGGCCCAGGTACTGAAATTGAAATCATCCTTACAGCTAGACCAGTGTGCCAGAGATCATCCCTGCCTTTGAACCTGTCTTTGTAGCTCTAGGATCACTGGGCCGGGAGGTGGAATCCATTTTATGGCCAATGTCTTTACGTTGGCTCATCATTATATGCTGTAAAGAAAAAGAAGCTCAGTTGATCATAAAAATTAAATTGCTCCTCTGCAGTATGTTTTAAAACGAGAACTCCTTATTCTAAAATGTGAGGGGAAAAACAGATCTCCAGACGAAAGATGTAGACGTAAAATATATTGAAAACTTTGTAATAAAACTGCATTTTGCTTGCACAGATGGAAGAGTAAAGCTGTGGGTTTACGCCGTGACTGCCGTTGGATTCATCCTAATACTCTTCATTATTGCATTATCATTCCTGGTTTGGTATGTATACCATATTGACTTCTTAAGCACAATTCCAAGAACAAAAGCGCTATTGTAGGCCACACACATTGTAGGTGAAAGAGAGACCGAACACTGAGAGGCAAAAGCTAATTCCGAACCATCTGCTCTCCTCGAAAAGAACCCTGTCAAGTATGAGTTATATTCCTCACAGTATTTTGTCTGCTGTGTGCAGCTGCTACCAGATAATGGAATTCTTTGTAAAGACTGCAATCAGGTTGGGCTGCCCTGTGCTGCTAAGTCAGATACACTGTCATCTTTTTTTTTTTTCTTGTCTATTTCTTTCAGCAAACCATCCAAATCTACGAAGACGTCTCCCCCACCGCAGAAGCCCTTGACCCTGGCCTACGATGGTGACATGGATATGTAACCAGGCGGCTATACCTCACATGACGCGTTCGGCCTCAGACAGACTCCAGACTACGTTCTGTTTGTTAGCGAGCACGTCCGTCACATAAAGCTGACTGTTGGCCAGTTTGAGCTGGGCGATTATTTGCTGTAGTGCCAACTGTAATGCAAAAAAAAAAAATGCAGCAGACAGATAACGACGATTGCACCTGATTTGCTGCTGAGGGCAATACGGCCCAGATTTTTGGCTTCAGCCGACTTTCCTCCCCGAAGAAGAGGGAACCGAAGCCGAACATGGTGCAAATGAGACAAAAGGCCTCTAGACATAGGTAATAAATGGACCTCTAGCTTCTTTTTTTAACTGCTTGCAATGTGAACACACATTTAAAGCACTGGTTGCAACCAACAAGTCATGAGGACTCCTCAAAGGCGAAGACAAAGTGGATCCACAGGTGTTTGAGTTTTTTGTGTGTGTCAGGAATCAGAGGAGCCACCTGATTATTTGTCTGGTATTTGTGTCGTGAGGGAGACAAAGCATCTTGACTCAGCAGTCACTCGTGACGTTCAAAGATGAAACAATGGAACATTTGGCATTTGACTTTTGTCTCATCACTGCTGGATCTTTGTGAATAGGAAATGTCACACGCCTTTTGGATAAACAGCCTTTTTTTTGAATTTCTGAGAATAAAGGAGATGCTCTATGCACTACGTTAGTGCTGATTCACTTTGTTTTTTTCCTCTCAAATGACTTTTCTAGTGTTTTAATTGTAATGCAAGTTGTTGCTGTCGGATTGTGTTTTGTTGATGATGCCATATGTCGTGTATATGTGGCGTACAAAAGCAGGTTGGCCTTGAGTTTAACAATACAATAATGCAGTAATTTCTCCTCCCTGATTCTCATAACAACTTGACTGAGGCCAAGGGGGGGTGTCACTCTGGCTTGTTTGTATTTCTTTAAACCAATCACAATTGTCTTGGATGAAGAACAAGATGCAGCGACGGTGCCCTTGCCGAATAGACAGCAGAAGGGGAGGAGAATCCCAGCTGGCAGCCAATGGCAGGCTTTTACACAAAGTCTTCATCTGGTTGGTCCGTTTAAAAATGAACAGAAAACAACATACACAGACCTTTAATGCAAATTGTTAAATACCAGCATGATAAAGATCATACACACTTGTTCATCAAATGCAAAACAAAAAAAAAGCACTGATCACCAAAGCAGATACAAGAATAGAGATTACGAACAATCCACTAGATTTAACAGCATTCATTACATCCAAATGCAAAGTAAGACGGCAGAGCAAGGTGAGAAACTAGTTTTTGATAGCAAAGGCTTAAAACATGAAGGACAGCAAATACCAAATATTTGTGAGCACATATTAGTTCAGTAGATTATATCGCATTTCTGTTTCTCTAGCTCATGCACAAAAAAGAAATAACTTTTCTTTTATTCAGCCCTGGAATTGTTTCCGATTTCCATGACATCCATGTTTTTTTTAGTAAAGCATCTTAGTTGACCATAATTATACATTTAGCATAATTTAAACATGCATCCTCTAGTGCATTATTCATACGACGCTGTTGAGAATTACATTTCTAATACTTGCTGGTTTTGGTATTGAACAGAGTTTACGCCGTTTCTCTTTCTGCCTCAACGAACTGGACATTTGGACTTGTGTTATCTGACCTCCTTTTGAATGTATTTTACCAGTGACTCTATAATCTTAATGGTTGTGCAAATATAGTTGCTACATGTTGTAACAATTGTATTTACACAGCTGATTGTATGTAAGCATGCTTGATCCATTTTGGCATAAAGTGCTCCGAGTGGCCTTTGCGAAAGATTCTGTTTTACAAGTTGCCAAACGTTTTGGAGCATTTTCTTTTTCTAATATTTGGCCGACAAAGGGACATACAGTACGGTAAATGTGAAGTCAATGTGAAATCCAGTTGTGAGACAATATCTAGATAACAGGATCAACGAATAAACTTAGTTATCTGGGGCACATTTCCATTATAAAACAAAGAACAGCCAACCTCTGACCTGATTCTATTGGGTTATATCCAAAAAAAATCGAAAAGTATGTTCACTCATTGTTTACAGTACCATGCTATTTGTGTTACTATTGTGTGTACATGGAGAGCTGGACAAAAGTGCAAATAAATTGTGGAACCATGTGAAAATAAAACCCTGCACTCTTTCCTCTTTGTCGCACATTTCGGGGGTTTGAGTGAAATCTTTGTGAGAGATGCTCTAGT
Source organism: Anarhichas minor (assembly GCF_050575085.1). Classification (NCBI taxonomy): domain Eukaryota; kingdom Metazoa; phylum Chordata; class Actinopteri; order Perciformes; family Anarhichadidae; genus Anarhichas; species Anarhichas minor. Next base: position 11,812,397 of record NW_027466450.1, read on the forward strand.
CCTGCCCTGATCTTCATCGGCTCCTTGACTCTCAAAGTGTAATTGCTGATACAGGCTCCGAGGCAGAGTCCAGAATATATAAGCAGCTGATAAGATTTGTCTCGCCTTCCAGTCAGATTCCCACTCTGATAGTCTCAGGATGCTCGCAGGTCGTGAGGCAAAGTGTTTAAAACTTTTCGTCTCATCGAATTCATTTATTTAAGACTGTCACTTTTGTTTAAGAAAAGGTTGAATTCAAATGCTTGGCATGCTTTTGGGTGGAAAAGACGTGCGCTGATCTTGTCATGTTCAATTCATGTCATTTTAGCAGCTCTCAAGACACATTTGCAAGTTTCAGTGAAGACAATTAAACAATGAAGGTGTCTAGTTTTAATCAGGATTCATCTATTTTTCGCAAGCCGGAAAATATAATAAAACCCAGTATGGCTATTAGAGCTTAATGAATATTTAGCAGAAACACATAACCTTTTAAAATGATGAAATGATCATTTATTGCTGAGTTCGGCACCCCGGCAGTGATGAACTTCTTCCACTTTTCATCACTTTGCTGGTGATGTTTTGTTTTTCCAAACTAAATCTTTTACTGTATTTGCCAAAAGAAAATACTGAATGATTTTTAGACTGTATTTATATTAATGGAATTTAGCCTTTATTGAACATACATTTTTGATGGTGAAGAAAAACATGAAGACAGAATAGGAAGCCACGTGACAGAAGTCACCAGCTGGAATTGGACCAGGAATCACAGTTGCATGTTGCTTGTGCATCACAGACCTCTGGACCGGCATGACCCTCCATATCTGTATGATACTAACATCAAGGTGTAATGGCCGAAATGTTGTAAATGCCTGCAGCAGTCAATATGAATCAATAGAAGGACTGTCTGCAATATGAAACAAGTGCTTCCCTTCAAGATGAATTGTAATAACTTTGCTGAACCTTTACATGGCAACCATTACCTGCTAATCATCAGCAAGTTAGCATTGTCATTGTGTGAGCATGCTGACGCTATCATTTAGCACAACGCACCAACCCCAACAGCTTCACAGAGAGGGCAACTCATTAAATATGAGATTTGTGTACAACATTATATAATGTGTGTGTGTGTGTGTGTGTGTCTGTGTGCATATGAGAGAGAGAGAGAGACAGACAGACAGACAGTTGTTATACTTTGATATCTTTCAGGTACTGAATCAGACAGAGTTGGTCTGAATTTCTGCTTCATCAGTTAATAAAGGGAGTTCAATCCAAAGATGTGACGCTTGGTAGAAAAAAATGATTTTCCGTCCACTGCCTTTTCTTCTCGGTTTCAGCTGTCCTTATTATTTGAGGGCTAGCACCTTGTGATCTGAAAGCACAGAGGTGGCACATGGAGTGCAATGAGGTTGGATAGATAAGACGGAGCATGCTCATATAAAGGGACTCTGAAATTCAGCTTGAACTTTGAGCCAGTGAAGGGAGGACAAATTAATAATAATGGTTAAGTTTCCTAGTTTTAGTTCATGTTCTGGCTATAGTGTTCTATAGAAGCCAAATGTTAAACATTCTCAAAAAGACCAGAAAATAGGATTTTCCAATAAAAACATTTTTCTTCAAGATGGAGAAATTATGATGTATTGATTCCTGTCAGTTTTTAGAGAAAATTACATAAAGTAAACCTAAAGCAAAATTCACTTGTCTTAAGAAAATATATGATATTTTGGTGATTCATTAAGTGAACACTATGCATTCAAATATATATTGCACATTTCCCCGATAAAGTATGTATGGTAATCCCTATGATATTAAGACACAGTATAATGCAAATATACACCAAGGCTCTCCCATCCGCCATAATTGCAGACATGCTGCCCAGTTATTTACTTACATATATCAGAACAGTGACTTAATCTCCCTCAATAATGCTTTATTTGCAATCTAATGTTTGTTTAATCTACGTTAGGCAATGTGCAAACGCAGCAGACATTTTTGTCAAACCTGTAAACTCTTAGTTGTTGTTTTTTCCCAATGGACCTGTAGTTCATTTACAGTGTTGCATCACTGGGTTGCATCAGCTTTTCTTTGACGTATCTTGGGGCCCTCCTTAAAGGAAGCGGTAGGCTATTTCTAGTGGGAGGGTTTTATTCCAGCCTGCAGACCTCTCCGGACTCCCTCCTGCACCACATGTAAGTGAACAATGTCGCGTTTTGTCTCAATCTGTGTAGCTTTTAATTAAACACCACGTGCACAATGCATATGACAAACCAAAAAAAAATACATCAATAAAAAAGCCGCTGCGACATCACTTATTCCGATCGGCCACACACATCAACGTGACGTTACGCGACGGGGGCTTCTGTCTCGATCTGCGTGGGGCTGCTGTTTGTTTCCGCTGCTGTTTACATTGTTGACAGCGTGATAGCCGCGATATCACGTGCAGCTGCTGGAGACGTGGCTCAGCTTCAGCGGTCCTGTAGTCGATAATAATAACAATCCGACGGAGTGAAGTTCGTTTCACATTGGGGGTTCACCAGCAGGTTCAACAGAGCGAGAGCAGAAGCCTGACGTATGTGTGATGATTGAAACAAAGGAGGGGAATAAATCCCCAATGGCTGCATTCTGTTATGAGAAAGGGAATATTTGTTAAACTATATATTTTTTGTAAATGTATTAAGTGTGATAAGGAAGGTCTAGCCATGATAGGAAAACAAAACACAATGAAATTACAACCTATTATTGCTTTAAATGTAATCAAATATCAGCAGGATTAGTTATTGTCGATGACAAATCTGACAGCAAAACTCTTAACTCCTTATTCAGATGTCACAGTACCACAAGCTGTACAGCAGCTACTGTGTTTAATTAAGCGAAAATAAAAACAAATTGAAAAGGAAAAAACACATTTCAGAGATTACAGTTCTGACCCTCTTTGTTGATGGAAATATTTTCTGATTTATTTATTTTTTGCCAGTTTATTTGCCATGGCATCTTCACTGATGAGTCTGGTTAACGATGATAGCAGATACCAGAAATGCTTCCAGCTTTTTCTGGAGCGCTCCTCTGAGCATCAGTGTATGCGGGACTTCATCCACAATATGCTTCCAGATATACTGGCCAGGTAATCTGCAACACACACACAGACACACACACACACACACAGACACACACACACACACACACACACACACACACACGCGCGCGTTTTAGGAGTGAAGCTACATGACCACACCATGACAATATAATAGAATACATCAGAACTGTCACCAGAACACTGGTATTGGCCTGAACTATAACTTGTGTTGTGATTTGCATGTTGCTGATTAACTGGATTACCATAAACCTAGATATTGTCTTAACCCGTAGGAAACATAGAAAAGATTGCAGTCCAGAATACAGTAAGAGTTGATGAGCAGTGTAGAAGAGGGCTGATTGGAAAAAAAAATAATTTCACTACCATTTAACCCCTGGGATGTGATTAACACGACAGATAGGAAGACTGATTAACACTCAGGAGGAACCTCCTCATACTCCACCTCTCATTATTTCCAAACAGAGCTCTGGGAAGCTTGTATATGCTTTGTTATGTGATGTTGTCCCTGGGCTGAAAGTAACATCATGACAGCTGAATTCAGTCAAAAGAAAAAAAACAGAATATGTGAATATTATGTATTGTTGTTGTATTATACATGTTTTATCATGTTTGTTACTGTTTTGCCCACCAAACCAAATATTTGACTTCTAACATACAAAGATTAACCAGCTAAACAAGGTGTGTGTATGTAAATGTCATTGATTAAGCGTTTGTGGAATATTTTCTTTTCTTGCACATTTTTCTAAGTTAATATCAGATTTAGCCGTGAGATGCCAATGCCATGCTGCAGGGAACTGAACCCTGTGACTGTCTTAGAAGCACATCGGGGAGGAATCCTGGAGAGAGATATACCCCACAAGTAAATTTAAAAAGTGTGATAGTTTTATTAAAATCCAGACGGTGAGTGACAGAACACGCCATGATAGCAACAATCAAAGCCTCTGAATCGGAGATGCTTCAGACGCTATCTCAGAACATCTCACACGTGTCAGTTACAAGCCCTGAAATGTGACCCACATTCGGCAGGTTGGAGGATGTGAATTTCCAGACTTGACTGTTCTGGAGACTGAAAGTGCTTTTTTTGCTCTCCCCTCAGCATTGGTAACGGAAAGTCCCACCTAAATGTCATAGGAGTTGGAAGTGGAGCTGGTAAGTACACCCGGTGTAGGACACTTTCACAGTTGAACTTATCTTGTGTTTATGTGACTGCGACACAGTAAACAGCCGAGTGACTTCTGCGGCAGACAGCGAAAGTGAGGAGGCGTTGATGAATCAGCCTGCTGTAAGTCTTCCTATTGGTCTGCTGTCATTCATGGTTGTAGCCGTATAAAACCTTTACCCTCGTTACTGCTGCCAAGAGTTTGTATGCATCCGTCCAGTTGTCAGATTAATCTTTAACCTTAGTCGCAGACAAAGTGACCTCTCTAGTCTGTGGTTTTTACTGCACTTTGTTTCCAGCGCTCATGATACAAACATCATTTATTCCTGAGCCAACCCACTACAGTATGTGCCCATGAGTGCTATTACCCTTCACTTATGTCAATGCCCATTCTTTTAATTTACCTGAGCTGTCATGTCAGTATCACAATGAAGCGAGGGTACCGATTCTCTAATGGACTGTACAATCCATTAGGATGACTACTCCCCCGCAAGGTATTATTCAATCTAATCAGAAAGAATCAGCGCCTGGCCAGACCAGCTTCTTTGCTTGGATTTACTCCTGTACATGACAAACTGTCAGCTTCAATAAGAACTAGAACAAAATTACCTTCCTATGGATAAATTACATGGAAAGAAATATCATAGCGATCACTCTCTGGTTTTTGAGCTTTGAGTCAAAGTTTTCTGAGATTATTGCAACATAAGATGTCTAATTTCCTGCAACACTGACAAATGCTGGTAAGCTATTTACTGCTGGAGATTATGTATTTGGTTGTGTATGTGCACGAGTGTATGAATGGGTGTGTATTTTATTGACGAATGTATTCTGTCATTGACTGCTAACTCCTCACTACTCTTACTATCGCTAATGTAAACTATGCTTAGCAAATGACTACAACAGAGTTCGTTAGTAGAGGAAAGCTAGTTAGCTGTTAGCAGTTGGTGGGAGTCCTATGTTTTTTTGGCCACATGGATTAAAATGAGAGCATATCTGTCGTGGGAGTTTGCTATGCTTGTGGGCAATTATGGTTTGTATTCATTCAATCAAACATTACATCAGTAAAAACTAGAAAAGTGCGCTCTACTGAGTGCACCTTTTCTAGTTTTTATTGTTCAACAGTTTGGGTACTTTGGAGAGAGTAGGTCAAAATTGTATTTGCAAGAAATAGGTGGGTTTTCAAAATAGAAACTGTGTTGGTGCCTGTAGGTGAGATTGACCTCGAGATGCTCTCCGAGCTCCGTCTGAAGCACCCAGGGGTGACAGTGGATAACGAGGTGGTGGAGCCCAGCAGCACTCAGCTAAATAACTACAGAGGTACAGTTTTTATGGGCACACACGTAGCTCACATACACACACACACACACACACACACATTTATACTGTATCTGTATATTCACATGCCCCCAAAATCTCATTTAACGTCAAAGAAAGGAAATACTTTTTATTGCATTGTTCAATGCAGAGAATATGATTTAAAGCCGTGCTTGGCTTTCACGCTAATATATTTGTAGTACAGTTATTCATGTATTACAGTAGTAGGGGGATGGTCCTTTAACCACCAGCCTCGTTCAAGCCCTCATGTCAGAAAGTATCCACCAGAATCACACACTGAATCCCCTTCAGCTCCAATATACAGTATATATATATACACCTGGATGAGATAGACTTAATCATCTTCTGCCATTATTATGAAGTATCATTAGATTACATCATTATATATCTCATTTTTACTCTCGTGTGAATGTTGCCTAACACCATTTAGCTTCCTTTCTGTATTGAACAAGTCTCAGAAGACAATCCTGGTGAAATATGCAAATCAAACAGAACATTTACAAAACACTGAGAACAGATCCTCAAGGCAATCTAAATGAATAATATAAGATAAAATGTTAGCCTTGTGTCTGTGTGGATATGCCTCTAAAGTCTTCCCACATCTGGACACTGTAATTTATTTATACATGAAAAGATTGCAGTTGTATCCAAAGAAGACGGTGACAAGATCTCTTTTTTTCTTTTAAATGTTTAGCTCAATACGTTTTAAACACAATAAAGGGATCCTTAATAAAAAATGTTTGATTATGTTATTTTTGTGTTTTTTGTGTGCGTGTAAAACAAATAATAATTGCCAGACATAGTTTACCAGAACTGTCAAAAATTGTCATTGGCCTGAAAAATCCTGTAAGGTATTGTTTCCGATTAACTATATCACCACAAACCAAGGGATGATCTAACCTTTAGCACTTCAGTACACAGTAAGTTAATGAGTACATGAAGGCAGGTTGGAAAAGAAGAAGTTCGCCACACAAATGAACTGCTGGAATGTGATTAGCATAGACGAATTAACACTCGTATCCACCTCATACCTCGCCTCTCATTATTTCAAAAGAAGAACTCTGAGAAACTTGTGAATTAATACAGTGTTGTGCCTGGGCTGAAAGTAAGTTTGTGAGACATCACAGTTGCGTTTGTTGTAGCTCAATTATAGCTGTTGGGAAATATGAAAATTATGAGACAGCTTTTATGAAGTTAATTGATCTGTGAATATAATTATTCTATTGGGAGTCTGCAAGGTGCCAAAGTGGGAAAAAGGCTCCTCAGTATGAGAAGTAGATTTATGATGTATTAATGGGGAAAATAATAATCATAATAAAATATTAGAATAATATTAGTTTCAATGAAGAGCAGGATAGCATAGAAGTTAATGTTTAGTGACCGAAATGCAACCAAGCAACCACAGGACTAAATATATCCATGTTGTTCATGCACATGTATTACCAACTACTCACTGCAAGTAAAACAAACGGCACGATAACCAACACCAAAAGAGAATAAAACCATTAATATTAGAGGAAATTATTCAATATTATGATGAATATTGACCAGATACTGTGATGGTATGCCAAGTATCTGATTGACACATTCAGAGGGTAGCTGACTAATAGAATTGATTTTATTACAACAGGAGTTTCTATGATAACTGGAGGTTCTATTATAACAGGAGGTTCTATTGTAACAGGATGTTCTATTATAACTGGAGGTGGCCCATGGTTACTCTGATAGTTGTACCCATTATCTGGCCAGGCAGTTCTAGGATTAGACTAGAACAATTACTTTAGAGTCTTTAGAGAATGTTATATCCATTTGCCAAAGTAACTTTGGAACATAACAAAGGTCAGATTTTTAAACTTTGCAATCAGAGAGGCAAAATGATACCAGGCATGGCATGGGTAAGTTGAAAGGTGTTTGAATTCATTCAAATCAACTAATACGAATAATTAGACAATTCAACAAATCAATTAATAAAACTAAATAATTGGGATTAATTATTTTAGTTAGAAACAAATGTATTTGATTTACTTACTGTGCAGAAGTTGGTTAATTCGTAAGGACACGCAATTTCTAAATGGAACTTAAATGTTAAACACAGCTATAATCACATAAATGTAGCTAAACACATACAACAGTAACTTTAAAAAATTTAAGCAATAAAAGAATGGCTTTAGGAACATCAGGCATCCTTCTTGGCTGACCATTAGCTGGTTTCCGGTCCATGGCTGGAGTGTTGGAAGACATAAACTGCACCGCCAGTGGAGACTCTTTGGCTGATTATCTGCACTGAACCTCCAGTCTTGTGTGGGAGATGGGAGAAGGTTTTCTTTCCAATGACAGACGTCATGGGAAACTGTGTTCTCCTGCTTGCATTTTGGTTGATGCTGGAGAGAAGATAATATGTAGAAAGTCTGCTTTTCATTCTAAGGATCACTCCTACAACTGAGAATAATATATATATATGAATCCAAATTATTTACAGATTCATTATTTCCAACTATGTGACAAGCAAACATTATGGCCTAAAAAAACAAATGTCAGTGTAGGCACTAAAATATCATGTTTCGGTGTTCATATTACTGTGTAATACAGGGGAATTTTAAGTAATAATGCAGAGTACTGTTGAATTAGTTATGTTATATTTTCCTGTTCTATGAAATAGAAATGTATCATTTACACAAAGCAAAATGTAGTAACAATACGGATTGATTTTTGATGTAACATTATTGTGTAATGATGTTTCCATTACATTCCTTAACTCTGTTTTGTGTCTGTTGATGCAGTTTTGGTGTCACAGAATCCAGGTTTAGATTACATCAAATTTACCTGGAACCAGATGACTGCCATTGAGTTTGAGGAGCACTGGAAAGTGAAAAAGATGACTAAGAAGGCTGACTTCATTCACATGATACAGGTTTGTGTTGCCAACGTAGTGCTTCTGGCCCACAAACTGTATTTTTGACACATCTAGGTCATATTCATTTGGCAGCGCTCCACAGCAATTAATCCCATTAGAACATCCGTCTAGCGTAGCGGTTTAATTGGGTGCTCTATGAATCCAGTTACCAGCTCATTATCTGTTGTGAAATCGACAGATGCTGTACTATGTGAAGGATCCTGGAGCTACCATGAGCTTCTTCAGGAGTCTCCTGGACAAGAATGGGAAGCTTCTTCTCATGCTAGTGTCTGGTAAGTGGGTGGATTTTATCTCAAACTATCAAGACATTTGATCTTTCCCTTCTCTCGGAGTCTAGGGCTTAGTTTTGCTGTATAGAGCCAGTATGCCTACTGCTGATACATCTCGTACGTATAGGGATGAATACCTGTTGATGTAAAAAAAACACTACATGCGTGGTACAAGGTTCACAGAAGATGCATCCTACTGACTTTTGTGATCCTACTGGCTTTTCCTCTGGCGCCTCCCAACAGGACAAAGTTTTTACTAAACCAGTATAATATCTCAACATTCAGAAGGAATGGATTGGATTGCACCGATAGTCGTTGTAATATTATGTATGTTAATGACTCTGATGATCCATTGGCACTTCCTCTAGAGCCACGACTAGGTTCACATCTTCAATTTAGTTTACGAGTAAAATACCTGCTAGACTAATGACATTCCCACTTGGGGGAGAACTTGGGGCGATTGAACACCAAGCGAGCTGCAGCTTTCTGGACAAGCTCCAGAGGTCTGATGGCCGACGCCGGGGCTCCGGCAAGTAGAGAGTTGCAGTAGTCCAGGCGGGAGATGACAAGATCCTGGATGAGCACCTGCGCCGTCTCGTCAGTGAGGAAGGGGCGAATCCTCCTGATGTTGTAGAGCAGGAATCTGCAGGAGCGTGTAACCGATGCAATGTTTGCTGAGAACGACAGTTGGTCGTCCAGGGTCACACCCAGGTTCCTCGCAGTCCGAGTTGGCGTCACCACGGTTTCATCAATGGTGATAAATCCATGCTCTACTTTTAACTGCAGTGGTTGTAAGCAAGTGACTAATATACCTATTTGAAATTTACGACCGCGAAGTGTACTTCACAGATGTTTCTGACTGTGAGTAACCGCCACTTGGGTTTGATTTTTAAGGGGCGGAGTTTGTAGTTAGAGAGCCCCAGGCAAACGTCGACTTGATTTACTTTTCACCCTTTCTCTAATGTTCTAATTCTGGGAATGTTGGTATTGCAAGTGGTAGAAAAAGGCTCCTCAAACCTTTTTTTCTGAAGTAAAACTATTAATAGTGAAACTAATAATACCGCACTGCACAGTAAGTACGTAGTATACAGCTTATTTTTTAAGTGCTTTGGGGAGCTTTTGTAAGTTAGTTCAAGGAACAATGAGTTAGAATTGGACCCAAGGAAACGCAGCGTTGAGTGTGAAGTTGTTTTTATGAGCTGTTCTCGAGAAAGCTGCATGCAGTAACACCACAGGCGTTGTATTCAGCCTGTTCTGAACAGGGATGTTTTCAACAGGCACTGCACAGTGTGCAATCAATTGACGAAACATGACAAATATAGCACTTTATTCAGGCCAAACGGCTCAATTGTGTTAAAAGTATGAAGCCAATATGCCTCTCTGCCCATCATTAACCAGACCACGGGGACATTTTTAGCATGTGGGCAAATGTGTGCTGCTGAAGTGTAGGGAAAAAAATAATAATGATCGCACCTGATTCAGCTACATATTGCTGAAAGATGACCGGAGAACCCTTTTGCTTCTTATACCCGTTTGTACGCATTGTCATTTTATCTTAGCATGCTGACGTCAGCGTTTACCTCAAAGCACAGCTGTGCCAAAGTACAGGCTCATGGAGTAGCTAAGCTAGCATGGCTGTAGACTTTTAGTCTTGTTTTCATGTCATCTTTTCCAGGTGAGAGTGGTTGGGAAAAACTGTGGCGGACCTACAGGAATCAACTCTGTAACACTGAGATAAGTCAGTGTGTGACCACTGGAGACATCAAAAGCCTCCTGGACTCCAAGGGGGTGAGCTACCAGAGCTACGAGCTGCCATCTCAAATGGATATCACCGAGTGTTTCACCGAGGGGGATGAGAAGGGAGAGCTTCTGCTAGATTTTCTCACTGAGGTGCTGGACTTCAGTAAGACAGCCTCATCTGAACTGAAAGCCGGTGTTTTAGAGTTACTCCGGCACCCAGACTGTAGTGTGGAGTCCAACGGTAAAGTTATCTTTAACAACAACCTTGGAGTGATAGTCATAGATCAGCTTACTTAAAACAAGCGGTTCATATAGTGAATGTGTTTTAAGGGTGATTGTTTCAAATTGTACAGTGTATAATTTACTGTATGCTTCAGACATCAGCCTCATATTCCATCATGATAGCATTTTTAATGGGCTACAGCTGGCAGGCTGTGCTACCAACCCTACCACACTATTGCTCCCATTGGATCAAATTACTTTTGAAGTATAAAGATAAATGTAAAATTTAAGGTTTAATTTTCCATGGAGATCGAGCAGTTAGGTTTGATAAAATGGACACTCCTGTGGGAGTTCCTGGATTCTGTGTCTTTGCCTTTGAATGTTATGTATTGAAATGAGAGAACGTGATTAGACAAATAGAAAACTAGGACCTGTTTATGCTGGCCTTTCTATTTTGCATTGCAGCTGTTGTAGAATTAACATGACAAAGAAACGTTTTTCTTCTGATTATTTAATCTAGTTTAATTTCCATATTTATCATTGTTAAACGTTTTAATAGTCAAAATACACACAAATAAATTGGACTGAAATTACTGTTTTACAAATGAATTTTTTCCAGTCTCATTTCAGAAGGTTTTTAACATAAAAGACGTAACGATGGTGGCAACTGTACTGGACAAATTAGATGAAGGTGTTTCACTAACCGCACAATGGTCATCATTGATATTTACATCATTATTTATTTACATGTCAATTACTTTTTAGCCTTTTTTCATTGATTTCGGTTCTCTAGTGTGGCTTATGGATGCAAACATAAGTATATCAACTAACCAGACAAGTACGTTTTTTTTTTATATTAACTGTGATCACTCTACACAACTTTATGTAATTATACCCTAAGAAACCCTGTCTCTTCAGATGTACATATGTGCAATATACTGGTTAGATAAACACAGGCACAATGGTAGCTGGTCTCACTATTTGTCTTCAGGCATATCACTGATGTATGAAGTATTGGCACCATCTTGAGGGCAGCATCAGTAACTGCCTGTGAAATACAAAGATGGGCAGATCAAAGACAAATAAAATATAGAAGTAGATCACTGATCACCTCCACTCAGCAGCAATCCCTGAAATTACTTGTAATGCTGCAATACAAACTATAAAATTCAACTGAACATGAAAAAAGGAGTTGAAAGCTACATGGAAACAAAAATGTAGGTACAATTTTAAACTGAAAGTATATTTTCCAGTCTTTGAACTGAAATGATAACAGAGATCAAACACGAGCACCCAGACAGAGGTATCTGCAGTAAAATGGTAATAACTGGCTGTTTGTTTGGTTGCTCTTGACTGCACCACATACACAACAAGCTTGAAACCTGTCATTTTCCCCTTTCTTAGGAAAAGGGGGAGACCACTGTACCTCAATCTATGGGAGGTAAAGAGAGGTTCAGTTCTGGTTCAACTCCCTGAATCAACTGTAGCGCGTGGTGCCGCCGCACGCTTTCTAAAAATAAAAGTGAATTAATAAAATAGGAGGCCTTTTGTTTGAAACGAACAAAAGTGAAACGAGGATCCCTCAGTAGTGTGTGCGCGAACTGAGAGGACCTCGCCGGCGACGGGCAGACCCGAGCTGCCGCCGGGGTGACCACGGATCCACGGGACTCGTGCCCCGATGTCCGGTCGCCCCCTGTGAGTGCCCCTGGTGCAGCAAGGGACTGCGTGAAGGGCAAGAGAGGCAGAGGATCAGTTCTCTCTCTATATGACTCACTCACCCGGCCTGAGGGAGAGTGGCTCCCGCACACTTCCCCCTAATTTGCCTCGATAGCCTCCGCTTAAGAGAAACTTATACCGGTAGCCAATTGCACCAGATAGTAATAAATCACCAACAAAAGCACAATCGATAGATCGTTTGCTTTCTTCTCCGAATCGCCAAACATTGATATACTAAATAGTATAATCTGTCGCTCGAATAGCCGTCGGTTTTATAAAGTCTTAAAATGTTTATTTCCCTGCTCAGAGCCCAACAGTTATAAAGCTCTTTCAAACTCATGGTCGTTTTTTGGGACCGGCTTGAAGCGGGACTTCCCCGGGTCTCTCTTAACTATAGAAACGGATGTTAGTATGTAGGTGTGTGTGCATAAGTTTGCATCAGTCGTGTGCCGTGCTGGAGGTCCTTCAACTTACCACAGGGGCTGGGAGATCCCCCCCCCCCTTAGAGGAGACCTCTTCTCTCTGAGTTCCCAAAAGAGACACAGAAAAAGAGTTGGCCGAAAAAAGTTAAATTGTTACTTATTTATTTCCGTCCAATTCAAAGTATATTATTTTGGTCAAAATACAGAGAAAAATCGATTAACAAAAAGATATATAAGAAAAATCAAAAAGGAATTTAAAAAACCCTGTACTCAGTGAGCAAGCTGTTTTCAAATGTCCAGAGATTTGTAAGAATTTAAAGTTTAACCCCTACGCAGGTACAGACCTGGTGGACTTCTCCCCAACTACTGCCTTGATCCTTTAAAACCGAGAATATTTATACTCTAACAACACCGGGGGAAAGTTCCAACACCCCCCCCCCCTTTCTTGGTGCCTCTGTGGGTCATGACATGGTCATGGTAACCCCCCCTTAAATTTAGTCATACATTGATGAACATATTGTTCTCCAACACAATGACCTCTACTGGTACTCAGGACGTATGACACACCTTGCTCACTGGTTGATAATAATATTCAGATACATATACATCAGCGTATGTTCCAACAGGTTACAGGGATACAGGATAATACAAACAATACATGATATAAAACATAATACACCTTTTTGCCCAGCATAAGATTAATACCAGGGTATTCTCATATATATGTACCCTTCTGCATAAATTGCGCCTATGTCCTTAAGGGAGCCTTGCCCGTTAAGGGGCAAGAATGCAGACGCGGTCCGATGCCTTACGTAAGGCTGTATGAGACCTTAACCGAAGCTTAAAGTAAACATAAAAAGTTAATAAGTAAAAATGTGTGTGCAGGTATGCGGTCATCCTGTAAGGTCAAGGGCTAATGGTTGACAAGCTTCCAGGGTTAATGCAGAATGCAAACATCAACAGATGTTAAATCCTGTGTGAAACTATGTGTAAGCCTGTGAAAACATCACGTCACCTTCATCTGTCACCCGGAAAGTAGGTCACAAAAGTAGATCACATACCCAACCACTTGGTCACCCGGAAAGCCGCTACAAGCCCCGCTAATGTGAGTGTGTGTGTGTGTGTATGTCGTATCTGCACGTCCGTGCGGCAGGCGCCATCTTACAAGAGACACAGAGCCCTATGCCTCTAGGTTACATTTTTGTTTTTCAAAATTTTGTATTCGTTGTTTTGCTGAGCAGCAGTACGGTGCTACGGTGCCTGTTAACACCTAATAACCAGGGCATTCCGTGTAGAGGGCATTCACAATTTCGCAAAACACTCCAACTCGTCTAACACAACTCATGAACAGTTTGCTCTGAAAGTATGAATGAGAAACATGCTCCAGTGGAGCTGCTCATCAGTAGACAGTAGCAGACAACTCACAGGTGTGAATGTTTGTAAAACCAGTAATATACTAGAATATTTGTACTCCTTTTCTGACAACTAAGAATAAGACTTGGTCTCAACACCCAAATTATTTCAGTAAGCTCCTGGTGTCCGTGACCAACGAAGGCAGCTACACACTTTCCATACATTGGGAAGTTGATAAAGGTCTTCCCCAAAGCCCACTCTCCTGAAAAACATGAAAACAGTCATGACATGATAGATTCATCATGAATACAACCAAATACTCAATCATCAGTGGAATTATTCCTAATGCATACAAAAAATACATGTACCTCAATCAATATATCAATATATACAATACAAATTTGTATCATCACATCTGTTGTCGTATGTCCTGGACACTAAGGTGAAGAGAGAAGCAGAGCTGTGAACTGATCATCACCTGCAGGTGAGTTGGATCTGATTAAGTGGGAGGCTTTTGGACAGACCTGGTAAACCCAAACCTATAGTGAGAGTGAATTTGGAACGTCTGGCTGAGGCCCCCTGTCCTCAAGGTCTTCAACTCCCACCTCCTGAAAATGTTCTCTTCTGGAGGTGGGAGGAGGAGTAATGGGGATTCCGCCCTGGCTGTGGAACCTTGGACCAGCTCTTTACCCTTGAAGAGCTGTTGGAGGGGTTATGAGAGTTTTCCCCATCCAGTCAATGTGTGTTTTGTGGACACGCATAAAGGCTTACGCCTGTGTCTGCTGGGGAGCCCTATGGGTGTTTATGCAGGGTACTAGGGTCATTGCTATGAGCCATCCAGTCCAAAAGCAAGAGGTGTATCCATATTCTCTGCATACATTTGGCACGGCCCTTTTGAGGTTTACCGAGCAAGTCCAACTGGCAAGAGGCCCGGGGCAAGACCCAGAACACGTTGGAGAGATTATACATCTCATCTGGCCTGGGAACACCTCCAACAGACAGTCTGCCTATTACTGCAAGACATATAGAACATGCAAGAAATAGAACTGGCAAAAGTGCAACAGTGTGTTTTGTCAGCATTGCCAAAGTGTGTACTAGCGATGGTTCTTTATTATGTGAAACAAAGTGTTTAACTTACAATAGAAGATAATTGTGTTCTATGGGGTTTCAGGATTGTCATCCTCAAAAAGCTACAACGTAGGTTGTTGTCAGAGTTGCATGAAAGGATCTGTGGCAAAGGGGAAATGAAGGCCCTCTCCATGAATTTTTGTTGTGGTTTGAAAGGGAGATGAATCTGTACAATATGTACGTATATGTAAGCAGGGGGCGACTGTGGCTCAGTGGTAGAGTCGTCCTTCAATCATAAGATTGGCGGCTCGAACCCCAGGTCCGCTAGTCGACCCCAAATTGCTCCCGCAGGCTGTTCCTGCGGTGTGTGAATGGGTATGTTAGAGTCCTGATGGGGAGGTGGCACCTTGCATGGTAGTCCCTGCCATCAGTGTATGAATGGGTGAATGACGACATGTAGTGTTAAAGAGCTTTGAGTGATCGGAAGACTAGAAAAGCGCTGTACAAGTACATTCCATTTTCCATTTAGTAGCGCAGCATGCCTGCCAAAGCACTTTGAATTTGCAGAGGATAGTCAGCAGATGTTTCAGGTTGTTATGGATGCATGTGTTCACTGGCCTGAGGTAATTCATATGCAGACAAGTGTTGAGGTTTTGAGAAACCCATTTGCATCATACGGATTGCCTAAAGAGGTAGTGACAGACATCGGACCTCAATTTGCTTCAGGTGAATTTGAGTCATTCATTAAGTTGATTGCAGTTAAACACGTAACTCCAGTTTATCATCCAGCCTCAAAGGGATTGGCCGAAAGATTGGTCCAAAATATGTAAGTCTGGCAAAGCATAGAGCAGTTGGTGGCTTGTCATTGCAGCATTGTAATGCTGAATTCTTGTTTAGTTAAAAGAACATAACACTCACAAAGAAAACACCAGCAGAGCTGTTCTTAAAATGACAGGTCTCTATGTAAGATGTATCTCTGTCTTTCCAACCAGGGGATTCTCCTAGCCAATCAGATATATGAAACTGTTGGCCAGGCAGTGTTTTTCTAAAATTACAGAGGAGGGAAGTGGTTTGATGGTGTGGTTGCTGATGTTTTGGGTCCTTTAACATACTTAGTGAACAATACAATAATAAATATTCTGGTAATAAAAAAAAGTAATAATTTGCACTGGCAAAATAATCTGTTAATTAAAAATATACATACATCCATACAAACGCAAAACATTCCCTGGTCTAGATTTTTCATCTTGTATATGCAGCATTTCAATAATTTACATTTATCACCTTGATGATAAAATGTGTATTTTTTAGGGCACGAGCAAAACTCCTCAATTAAAATCAAAGGCATACACATTTTCGACAGTCACTTCAGGTCCCTGCAAATATAATAGAGGTGTGATGTTTCTATGCTCTTGTAGAAGCAATTGTTCCTGACAACAGAAAGTGTAGTGGGAGCAAAGCTTCACTATGCAGCCTTGTCAGCAATAACAGACGAGATACAGGACCACTGAGAATCTCATCAGAGAAGACTTATTTTGGCAGGAGGCTGATCCACAGCTGATACATCACAAAAACAACAAAATGTGTACACAGATTTGAATGTTATGCAAAGGCGCTAGTAGTGAAAAATAACAAAATGTCCCATGAATATGAAAAGCTGCTACTGTGGAAAGGACTGCCATTGATTTATTAAACATAATGAAATACATGGGAAACAAAAACATTTTGATTTTTATGACATTCAATTTAAAATAAAAGGTGCAGTCAGTAGAGTGCAGAAAAGTCAGATGTACTGTACTCATGAACAATGCAAATCTACAAGTCAATATGGCAAGTGTTTAACAATACAGAACCACCAACCTTCTGAAGTGTCTATAGTTACTAAACACTTTACTCTGTGCTCGCATGGATGCAAGCTTCAATTCAAAAGGTCACAATAAAGGTTCCCCACAACTCTCTCCTTACAGATGATCAACTATGTGGATAACCTCGCTGACACCATGAACGGAGGTTTACACTGACGTGGTACGGATGGCCTGCAAGTCATGAAACTCTAATGTTGCGTTGTGTTTTCACAGTTAAGGCCCAGAGGACATTTTCTAATCTTTGTTCTGCTGAAAGTGGTGTTTGAGGTAAAATGCCACAGTTCTAAAAGTATATGAACAAATTCCTCAGCTGCTCTCTCGGGTGTGTCTCGGGTGTGTCTGTATTCAGGAAAAAAGGCCCAGTTGAGCTTCCCACCCCAATTTATAGACTCTGGCCCTTTGCCTGGGTCCTAATGCTAGACTATCTGCCTTCTCACATACCAACTGAATGTATGAAGATATTTCCAAATGATGAACCATGGAGAAATGGAGAATTGAAAGCAGCATTAAAGAAGTAAAAGCAAGCCTTTCAGCTGAAGATTATTTTTGGTATCGCAAAATATATGTGAAATATTTATTTACCCCTTAAATTAAAGTTGATTCAACACTTTCAGTGAGTCTGTCCCAGCTCATCCCATATTGATGCATATTTTTTAAGTCTCTTCTTATTATAAACTACTGGCCATACCTGCTACACTTACATATCATATATTGCTGGATTTATATATTACTTATGTGTTGAAGTAACCCTGTGAATGGTATGTCTCAGCCAATTATTTGAGCAGACACCCATATAAGGCAGTCAGTTTCTGTGTGTAGAAGAAGCTGGAGGGCAGATATGTTGTTCACGGTGCTATGTCAAATAAATGTCAAATAAATCAATCAATACAATGCCTCAGCAAGCAATACAATACGATAAAATACAAAACGATAAAATGCATAATAGAATTGTACTTTATAATTATCTTGCGTGTACAAGATTAAAAAAAATATTACCTTCACCAACTTATGATTCTTCTCATTTGCCTCCTTTGAACGTTTTGTCATTGTAACAATGACAAAACACACCCTAAACATTTGAAACTATTTTCTGAGAATTTCTAAGATTCTTGAACCGATTCATAGCCAAAGTGACTTTGCACCTGCAGCCCCAGGACAGGAATTCACGGACATCTGAAAACAAGACTGGTGCTTTATTGTGTTTTAAAATAACACTCAACTGCTGTGCTGTTTTGGGGCTTGCTGCAGTGATACAACCCACATACGTCTATGAATGAAGCTGGATTGGCCAATTTTGATTTATGTTGTCATCTGCTGTGGAGTAAACTCGAATTATGTGGGAGGAAGTCACTTGGACTTCGAGTGCACCACCGCGTGTTTAAACAACAATTCAAGTGAAATATTGAAAATGCACCCCGTAAATACATTGAACGCTCTGGCATTGTACCAATTACAACACAAAAATGAAACATTTGAAACTAATTTCTGAGAATCTCTAAGATTCCTGTAAACCACTAATAATGCTGATTTCAAAATAGGCACACGATGAATAGGAAACTGACAGCACAGGTACGGTTGGCTCCGGTGTACAAACAAAGTTCATCTTTCAAGAGTTATTTAACAGACAGGTTGTATGGGTATATATGAGCCAGCCTGTGGGAGGGGAGAACTACTCTGCACCAGACTGAGGAAACAATCGACGCTCTGTCTTTACTCTCTGCGTATTGAAGGTAATTGGTCATAATTACAATGTACAACTGATTCTTACCGTAGTGATTTTAAAGAGATTTTTTTTTAATAGTTGTTATTTTTGCATGCACGAATCATTGCTATATGTATGAATTTAAACCGCCGTGTGTAACGCCTTGCAGGAATCCGTCATGGCTGTGGATCCAAAGACGACTTGTTATGATGACACTCGGGCCCAATGCTTTCAGTCCTACTTACAACAGTCCGGACAGCACAAGGCCGTTCTCCAAAGTCTTCACAACATCCTGCCAGGAGAATTTAAAAGGTAACTAACAAGAAGAAAGGCAATGATTGAACTGCACGTTTGTCAGGACGCGCTTCCTCTGGCCAATATTCAACTGTCATCTTCACTGCTCTTCTACTGTATTTATGTACGTGGCAAACGTACATAAATACAGTAGATACAGTATAAATACAGTATACGTACGTATTTTTCTGCTTTATTCATATACATATCTATATATATATATATATATACGTATATATATATATATATATAAATGTATATATATATATATATAGATCTATATATATATATCTATATATATATATAGATATATATATATATCTATATATATATACGTATATATATATAATATATATATTATGGTAGCATTATTTCTACTTTCTTCAATTCAACAATATATATAGTTATCTGTGTAAGAGAATGGAAAGTGAAGTCAACATCATAATGAAACAGACACACACACACACACACAATATATAGTTTAGTTATTATGAGCTGTTTATTTATTAATTCACTTTTGCCATTGAAACTTGTTCTTTTAGGGTTTTAATTGTAAGTAACGATTATATCCTTGAGCCAAGTTTTACTTTTCCATCGATCATATGTTGCAGAATCGGAGTAGACAAAAGCAGCCTGGATGTTCTTGGTGTTGGAAGTGGTGGAGGTATGTGATGAGACAGCAACTGGTAACTGTTGCATGAACACATGTTGTGGTTTGTTGAAGTCATTTTGGCTCAGTTACAAACTGTTGTGTGCAGTGGCAAAGATCCACCAGTGGAAGAGATTGCGATTGTGATTCATGTTCTTAAAAGCAGCTCGATTCAACGACCAGAGGAAAATACACTTTAGCATGATTTTGATAATAATGATGCCTTGATATTTATTGAAATTGAAAGCCTTGAGATTAAATGATATTTAATTTTCCTCCAGATATGGATTTAATGTAAAAAATGAACTATACAAACCTACAACTAGTAAATACCATATCTGTATACAGGACACATAGACATTGTGATATGGTTTCAGGTCAAAAGGTGCACCCATAACAGAAGTCAGCCAGGCAGGTAAAATAAACAAAAGGCGAGCTTTGAAAACAAAAGCCTGGTAGCAAAAAAAATGAAGCAGGACACAAACTGAGCAGGCTGAGGCATAAAGTACGAAGGAAAAACATCGACAAACTAAACTAAAAACAAACACAGGTTGGTTGACACGAGGAACACCAGTAACAAAGGTAACAATCGCGTAAGCCGAGCAAAAAAAGAAAAAGCGTGGCCTCTACTGGACACTATGGGTAATACTCCTCTCCAGTCACAAACATGCATTCGTCCACTTATGTATTTTTCTAAGCATAGCCGGCCAATTAGGATGTGCCTACCTGAACATGTGCAGACCCCACAGTATGTGATGCAGCTCACACTGCTGTCTGCTATCCTACACCCTCTTCAGCGAGCAGTGTAGGGGCATCAGGGTCCCCTTGGTAGAGAGCTCCACCTGTACCTCTAGAACAGTGGTTCTCAACTGGTCTGGCTGCGGGACCCACCATCACCCCTTAATGACAAGCCGCGACCCACGATCTGTATTCAAGAAGTCTAGTAGTAGTAACGTCTCTGTGTAGTAAACAACTGCCAAATCAAATAAAGAAAGTACACATCAATTATATTTCAAAAATATTATTCTCATTTTTCAAATTTAACTGGATGGATTATAAATAATACATAGAAATACATGAATAAATGTTCTTCTCATTTCAAGTAAAATAACAGCAAGATTAAAAAATAAATTATGTAACAAAATTCATTTTAGAAAAATTATTTTCACTGAATTGCCCTGCAGCTTTAAATTCAGTTAATTCAGGGTGAAGTGAAAAAGCCAAAATATTATAATTTTCTCATCTTCTAAAAAGAGAAACTAGTATTGGAAGAATTCACCTATATGTGTCTGTCCAGTCAGAGTCTAATGACTCTGGTCTCTCTGGCCATTTTGTCTGTTTTGGAAATTGTCCTATGATTTGACTTTCACAACTCACACCTCAATAGTCCTGCTCTGCTATCTATATCCTCGTCTCTCCCCTGTGTGTCACGGTGTGTGTACGTCTCACTCAAATCAGGAAACTTGTCAGAATTCCCACGTGATGTGATTCACAATGCATTGGTCAGTGTTTTTCCTGCACCGCTGAACAAGTCCCGTAAATGCTGGAATAATTCCGCTGCATAAAAAATGCCCTTCAAAATATAATCACAACATTTATTTTTTTTTTTTGTCAGGCAAAGGCCCGCGACCCACTGAAAACGGGTCCGCGACACACTTTTGGGTCGCGACCCACCAGTTGAGAATCACTGCTCTAGAACTAGGATTTCAATATCATAACCTGCCTCATTTACTCGCTCTCCTTTCAGTTGATTGTGAGCCCCAACTTGGCTAGGTGTAAGATCAATTCGGCCATGTGAAATGATGACAATGAGGTCACTGAGATGAAAGAAGACCTTCGTGCAACAGTCGCACAGCGGCTACAGCGCAGGTGAAGGCCAGTGAATGGCTGAACAGCAGCCTGTTGTAGTTGTAGGCTGTCCTAAGGAAGGGGAAACTCAATAATTTCCGAACCAGCTCGACATGAAAGTACAAAACCTTTAAGTCGATGGTGGTGAATCGCCCAGCTGAACAAGCTCAGTAACCACTTAATGCTCAGCATGCCGAATCTCTTTCACATACACACACACACACACACACCTGAAATTAGTTTAGAAAGTTGTAGGAATAATAATGTCGTTTCCACTGACGTGTCCCTGACGGAACTACGGTGTTTAAAAACACTTTAAACTGTGGGCTTGCACGGATGCAAAACAATAGGAAAATTATTTTTGAAAGTTTCAGGAATGTTTGCAATATTCCAAACTAATATATTTTGGTGCGTGAGGTTTTCACATTAAGGCAGCATTACAGCGAGGCAATGGGTTTTCAAAGTCTGAAGATGTCCTGGTTTCTTCCAGGGGAGGTGGATGCCCAGATACTTACTCTGCTGCAGTCTACATTCCCTGATGTCCCGATCACTATTGACATTGTGGAGGGCAGCACTCAGCTCACAGACAACTTCAAAGGTATTGAAAATTCAGGATGTCGCAGAGTGATTTTGTTTTATAATTTCCAAATGTGTATTTGTTCCTTATGTGTCTTTGTTGTCTTCATCTGATCATAATCTGTGTTTAGGTTGTAGCTATTGTCATCTGTTATATCGCATGTTCTCATACACTGCATATATTGTGTTTCTTAATGTTATTGTCTGCATTATCTGTTTTTTTATGTACAACTTATAGCTTTGGTAGCAAAGACCCCCAACCTTCAGAAGATCCCATTTGCTTGGCATTTGATGAGCGGTGAGAACTACGAGAAACAAGTCAAAGCTAAAGGAGATATGAAGAAATTTGACTTCATACAAATGGTTCAGGTATAATGACTTCTGTTTATTAACCTTCAGTTTAAAAATGATGTAATGATGAATGTGTCTCACCTTGTGTATGCAATTAGATGTATTTAGCTTCCCCTAAATCCTGCGCTGATGCTAGAAGTCAGTGGGGAGCAAATCAGCAGTATTGTTTCTGCCAAACAAAAGTGCATAACGATAAGTGCTATAAATAGTCATATAATGCACACTACAGTGTTTGAAAACACTTCAAACTGTGGGCTTACATGGATGCAAGCATCATCCAAAAAATCAAATTAAAAGTCTCCCACGACTCTCTTTAACAGATGCTCTACTATGTGGATAACCTCGCCGATACCATCACATTCTACCAGAGCCTTCTGAAGAACAACGGCAGGCTTATGATCATCATTGGAGCAGGTAAATAGAAATAAGTTGTCCATACTGCTTCCTGCCCTTCTCCATCATAACCTGTTTCTTAATCCAAACTGAAGAGCAAAACATGTATCAAGCTGCATCTCACTTCATTTACCCAGCCCGATTCTTACTCATTACATTCTGTGCTGGAAGAACGGCGCCCTCTTGGATATTTGCGTTGAGGACTGTTGAGGTTATCAGCCCTCTTCACTGTTATAGAAGATCCTCAGATGACCAATAGTCTCTCATGACTGTGACGAAATAACATCAGTGTTTTGTTGTCGTTTGTCAATATATTTATTCTGGATTTAATTAATTTCATCTCATAATATCCAGCTAACTGTAGTTACGACATCCTGTGGAAGACTTACAAGAAGGAGCTCGGTGTCGGTATCGTCAGAGATAGCCGCTCATCAGCAGAGGTTATTGCCTGCCTGAAGAGCCTGGGTCTGAAATACGAGGAGCACAGCCAACCAAACACCTTCGACATCACCGAGTGCTTCCATCCAAGCAGCCAGACTGGAAAGAATCTGCTGAATTTCATGACAGCGAAAAACAACTTCTACGAGTCCTTCACCCCAGAGATCAGAGCAGGAATTCTAGACCTTCTCAGAAACAAGTGCAGCACTGAAAAAGATGGCAGGGTAATCTTCAACAATAATATGAGCTGCATCCTTGTTTATGCTTGAGGTGTCTTGTGGAAATTGGTTCATACATTCTGTCTTCTGTTCTTGCGTTCAGTTGACCCTTATCAAAAGTGCAGCATGTGTGCCTGTTGCTAAGATTGAGTTTACCATTTGCAGTAGTTTTCAGTCATTTTAGCCTTTTGCCTAATTTTGTCTGTATGTAAACCAACATTAACAATAAATAAAATGGAGGTGGTAAAACACAATGGCTGTGTCCAAAATCTCATTCTCTACTCCCATGACAGAATTCAACAGTTGAAAGGTTTTTTTTTTTCCCGATTAATTTATGTTGTCAAAAATATTGTATTTTAGTAGCTCTGCAATAAAGAGGATCTTTCAGTAACCTTCTGATAAAGACATTTAATTCAAGGATAAGCATGAACATATATTTCTATGAAATATTCAACCCATCTATAAACAGAGGTATCAACCATTCAAATTGAAAAAGGAAATATGCAGTTTTATCTTGCTTTTAGACATTTTAGCGATTATTTTAAAAGGTTGAATAGTGTAATTCTTCTTTAGATGGGCCATGATGTCTTTAACTTTGTCTTTAACGGAGGATGATGTCTTTAACTTTTAGCGTATCGGATTTTGCGCTTCACGATAGACGGTGCCTTGTTGATTCTGACTGGCTAACAGTGCTGTCAATCTTTTCCAAGTCGATGTAGTTCAATTCTCTCGGCCCTGACGCGTCGAAAGAGGTGTGAAACACTGAAATAGACCAATGGGTTGCTAATTTATAAGGCTGCATACACACAGAGGACTGGATTAAACTCCATGACGCAGCGACAGAGAGGGCTCAGAGAGGATTCTGGCTCTCAAAATAAAGCCAAACTGCTGTAATTGAATGTATTGAACACCATTAGTGATAAAACAAGTGAAATATATAGTATAGAAAAGCTTCTGTTGACAGCCTTTACTCATGTGTCCTTGTGACAAACATCCAAAGCACAAGCCCTTAGACTTCAAAAAGTCCAGCTTTTCTTTGTGAGACTTCTGTTTTATAAGCTTGCAGAACTCCAGTTCATGACCTTTGTGGCATAAAGAATACTGCTTTCCACTTATGGGAGATTCCTTTATTACCCAAAACACTGCACCATATGAGGGGAATTGGGGCGTATAGAGGGTAAACGTTACTGTAATTAAGTAGGATCTCACCCTCAGGAAAGCTCTGTTGACAAATTAAAAAAGTGACATTTTATCAAATGAGCAAATGATTCACAATGATTCGTGCATGCAAAACAAAACTATTAAAAAAACTATCTTTAAAATCACTACGGTAAGAATCAGTCGAACATTGTTATTCACCAATTACCTTCAATACGCGGAGAGTAAAGACAGAGCGTTGGTTGTTTCACTCTGGTGCAGAGTAGTTCTCCCCTCTGGCTCATATAAACTCGTACAACTTGTTCATTGAAAGAACTTGAGAGATGAACTTTCTTTGCACACCGGAGCCAACTGTACCTGTGCTGCCAGATTCCCATTTCGAAATCAGCCTCATCATTAGTGGTTTACAAAAGTGAAATTAGTTTCAAATGTTTCGTTTTTGTGTTGTAATTGGTACAATGCCAGAGCGTTCAATGTATTTACGGGGTGCATTTTCAATATTTCACTTGAATTGTTGTTTAAACACGCGGTGGTGCACTCGAAGTCCAAGTGACTTCCTCCCACATAACACGAGTTTACTCCACAGCAGATGACAACATAAATCAAAATTGGCCAATCCAGCTTCATTCATAGACGTATGTGGGTTGTATCACTGCAGCAAGCCCCAAAACAGCACAGCAGTTGAGTGTTATTTTAAAACACAATAAAGCACCAGTCTTGTTTTCAGATGTCCGTGAATTCCTGTCCTGGGGCTGCAGGTGCAAAGTCACTTTGGCTATGAATCGGCATTGTATTGATTGATTTATTTGACATTTATTTGACATAGCACCGTGAACAACATATCTGCCCTCCAGCTTCTTCTACACACAGAAACTGACGTGATAATTATGGGTGTCTGCTCAAATAATTGGCTGAGACATACCATTCACAGGGTTACTTCAACACATAAGTAATATATAAATCCAGCAATATATGATATGTAAGTGTAGCAGGTATGGCCAGTAGTTTATAATAAGAAGACTTAAAAAATATGCATCAATATGGGATGAGCTGGGACAGACTCACTGAAAGTGTTGAATCAACTTTAATTTAAGGGGTAAATAAATATTTCGCATATATTTTGCAATACCAAAAATAATCTTCAGCTGAAAGGCTTGCTTTTACTTCCTTAATGCTGCTTTCAATTCTCCATTTCTCCATGGTTCATCATTTGGAAATATCTTCATACATTCAGTTGATATGTGAGAAGGCAGATAGTCTAGCATTAGGACCCAGGCAAAGGGCCAGAGTCTATAAATTGGGGTGGGAAGCTCAACTGGGCCTTTTTTCCTGAATACAGACACACCCGAGACACACCCGAGAGAGCAGCTGAGGAATTTGTTCATATACTTTTAGAACTGTGGCATTTTACCTCAAACACCACTTTCAGCAGAACAAAGATTAGAAAATGTCCTCTGGGCCTTAACTGTGAAAACACAACGCAACATTAGAGTTTCATGACTTGCAGGCCATCCGTACCACGTCAGTGTAAACCTCCGTTCATGGTGTCAGCGAGGTTATCCACATAGTTGATCATCTGTAAGGAGAGAGTTGTGGGGAACCTTTATTGTGACCTTTTGAATTGAAGCTTGCATCCATGCGAGCACAGAGTAAAGTGTTTAGTAACTATAGACACTTCAGAAGGTTGGTGGTTCTGTATTGTTAAACACTTGCCATATTGACTTGTAGATTTGCATAGTTCATGAGTACAGTAAATCTGACTTTTCTGCACTCTACTGACTGCACCTTTTATTTTAAATTAAATGTCATACAAATCAAAATGTTTTTTTTAACCCATGTATTTCATTATGTTTAATAAATCAATGGCAGTCCTTTCCACAGTAGCAGCTTTTCATATTCATGGGACATTTTGTTATTTTTCACTACTAGCGCCTTTGCATAACATTCAAATCTGTAACAGGTTCTTGTTACCGCCGTGGGTCCTGTCAGCACAAAGACGTCAGCACACACTCAAATAGCGTTTTCGTAATGTTCTTTATTTACTCATGCAGTTCAGGTCTCGGCCGTGTGCTCTCCTGCCGTGCCCCCGAGCGCACCGCCGTCCGTTAGGATCGTGTCTCGTCCTGCCAGCTCCTGTCTCCTGCTTACTCCTCTCTCGCGCCTCCGTCCCAACTAGTGTGTGTGTGTGTGTGTGTGTGTGTGTGTGTGTGTGTGTGTGTGTGTATATATATATATACATATATACACATATACACACACACACACACACACAGTTGTGTGAAAAAGTGTTTGCCCCCTTCCTGATTTCTTATTTTTTTGCATGTTTGTCACACTTAAATGTTTCAGATCATCAAACAAATTTAAATATTAGACAAAGATAACACAAGTAAACACAAAATGCAGTTTTTAAATGAAGGTTTTTATTATTAAGGGGGAAAAAAAATCCAAACCTACATGGCCCTGTGTGAAAAAGTGATTTGCCCCTCCCCCCTGTTAAAACATAAATTAACTGTGGTTTATCAAAGTAATTGAGATCTTTCAGTCTGGAAAAGGGTACAAAGCCATTTCTAAAGCTTTGGGACTCCAGCGAACCACAGTGAGAGCCATTATCCACAAATGGCGAAAACATGGAACAGTGGTGAACCCTCCCAGGAGTGGCCGGACGACTAAAATTACCCCAAGAGCGCAGTGACGACTCATCCAAGAGGTCACAAAAGACCCCAGAACAACATCCAAAGAACTGCAGGCCTCACTTGCCTCAATTAAGGTCAGTGTTCATGACTCCACCATAAGAAAGAGACTGGGCAAAAATGGCCTGCATGGCATAGTTCCAAGACGAAAACCACTGCTGAGCAAAAAGAACATAAAGGCTCGTCTCAGTTTTGCCAGAAAACATCTTGATGATCCCCAAGACTTTTGGGAAATACTCTGGACTGACGAGACAAAAGTTGAATTTTTTGGAAGGTGTATGTCCCATTACATCTGGCGTAAAAGTAACACGGCATTTCAGAAAAGGAACATCATACCAACAGTAAAATATGGTGGTGGTAGTGTGATGTCTGGGGCTGTTTTGCTGCTTCAGGACCTGGAAGACTTGCTGTGGTAAATGGAACCATGAATTCTGCTGTCTACCAAAAAAATCCTGAAAGGAGAATGTCCGGCCATCTGTTCGTGACCTCAAGCTGAAGCGCACTTGGGTTCTGCAGCAGGACAATGATCCAAAACACACCAGCAAGTCCACCTCTGAATGGCTTAAGAAAAACAAAATGAAGACTTTGGAGTGGCCTAGTCAAAGTCCCGACCTGAATCCGATTGAGATGCTGTGGCATGACCTTAAAAAGGCGGTTCATGCTCGAAAACCCTCCAATGTGGCTGAATTACAACAATTCTGCAAAGATGAGTGGGCCAAAATTCCTCTACAGCGTTGTAAAAGACTCATTGCCAGTTATCGCAAACGCTTGATTGCAGTTGTTGCTGCTAAGGGTGGCCCAACCAGTTATTAGGTTTAGGGGCAATCACTTTTTCACACAGGGCCATGTAGGTTTGGATTATTTTTTTTCCCCCTTAATAATAAAAACCTTCATTTAAAAACTGCATTTTGTGTTTACTTGTGTTATCTTTGTCTAATATTTAAATTTGTTTGATGATCTGAAACATTTAAGTGTGACAAACATGCAAAAAAAATAACAAATCAGGAAGGGGGCAAACACATACATATACACACACACACACACACACACACCTTCAGCTGCGGCTAATCAAACGGCAGTAACAAGAACAGTTGGCTCCGGTGTGCAAACAAAGTTCATCTTTCAAGTTCTTTCAATGAACAAGTTGTACGAGTTTATATGAGCCAGAGGGGAGAACTACTCTGCACCAGAGTGAAACAACCAACGCTCTGTCTTTACTCTCCGCGTATTGAAGGTAATTGGTGAATACAATGTTCGACTGATTCTTACCGTAGTGATTTTAAAGATAGTTTTTTTAATCGTAGTTTTGTTTTGCATGCACGAATCATTGTGAATCATTTGATAAAATGTCACTTTTTTAATTTGTCAACAGAGCTTTCCTGAGGGTGAGATCCTACTTAATTACAGTAACGTTTACCCTCTATACGCCCCAATTCCCCTCATATGGTGCAGTGTTTTGGGTAATAAAGGAATCTCCCATTAGTGGAAAGCAGTATTCTTTATGCCACAAAGGTCATGAACTGGAGTTCTGCAAGCTTATAAAACAGAAGTCTCACAAAGAAAAGCTGGACTTTTTGAAGTCTAAGGGCTTGTGCTTTGGATGTTTGTCACAAGGACACATGAGTAAAGGCTGTCAACAGAAGCTTTTCTATACTATATATTTCACTTGTTTTATCACTAATGGTGTTCAATACATTCAATTACAGCAGTTTGGCTTTATTTTGAGAGCCAGAATCCTCTCTGAGCCCTCTCTGTCGCTGCGTCATGGAGTTTAATCCAGTCCTCTGTGTGTATGCAGCCTTGTAAATTAGCAACCCATTGGTCTATTTCAGTGGTTCACACCTCTTTCGATGCGTCAGGGCCGAGAGAATTGAACTACATCGACTTGGAAAAGATTGACAGCACTGTTAGCCAGTCAGAATCAACAAGGCACCGTCTATCGTGAAGCGCAAAATCCGATACGCTAAAAGTTAAAGACATCATCCTCCGTTAAATACAAAGTTAAAGATATCATGGCCCATCTAAAGAAGAATTACACTATTCAACCTTTTAAAATAATCGCTAAAATGTATAAAAGCAAGATACAACTGCATATTTCCTTTTTCAATTTGAATGGTTGATACCTCTGTTTATAGATGGGTTGAATATTTCATAGAAATAAATGTTCATGCTTATCCTTGAATTAAATGTCTTTATCAGAAGGTTACTGAAAGATCCTCTTTATTGCAGAGCTACTAAAATACAATATTTTTGAAAACAAATTAATCGGAAAAAAACAAACCCTTTCAACTGTTGAATTCTGTCATGGGAGTAGAGAATGAGATTTTGGACACAGCCATTGTGTTTTACCACCTCCATTTTATTTTTTGTTAATGTTGGTTTACATACAGACAAAATTAGGCAAAAGGCTAAAATGACTGAAGACTACTGCAAATGGTAAACTCAATCTTAGCAACAGGCACACATGCTGCACTTTTGATAAGGGTCAAGTGAATGCAAGAACAGAAGACAGAATGTATGAACCAATTTCCGCAAGACACCTCAAGCATAAACAAGGATGCAGGTCATATTATTGTTGAAGATTACCCTGCCATCTTTTTCAGTGCTGCACTTGTTTCTGAGAAGGTCTAGAATTCCTGCTCTGATCTCTGGGGTGAAGGACTCGTAGAAGTTGTTTTTCGCTGTCAGGAAATTCAGCAGATTCTTTCCAGTCTGGCTGCTTGGATTGAAGCACTCGGTGATGTCGAAGGTGTTTGGTTGGCTGTGCTCCTCGTATTTCAGACCCAGGCTCTTCAGGCAGGCAATAACCTCTGCTGATGAGCGGCTATCTCTGATGTCACCGACACCGAGCTCCTTCTCGTAAGTCTTCCACAGGATGTCGCAACCACAGTTAGCTGGATATTATGAGATGAAATAATTAATTAAATCCAGAATAAATATATTGACAAACGACAACAAAACACTGATGTTATTTTGTCACAGTCATGAGAGACTATTGGTCATCCGAGGATCTTCTATAACAGTGAAGAGGGCTGATAACCTCAACAGTCCTCAACGCAAATATCCAAGAGGGTTCATTCTGTTCTTCCAGCACAGAATGTAATGAGTAAGAATCGGGCTGGGTAAATGAAGTGAGATGCAACTTGATACATGTTTTGCTCTTCAGTTTGGATTAAGAAACAGGTTATGATGGAGAAGGGCAGGAAGCAGTATGGACAACTTATTTCTATTTACCTGCTCCAATGATGATCATAAGCCTGCCGTTGTTCTTCAGAAGGCTCTGGTAGAATGTGATGGTATCGGCGAGGTTATCCACATGGTAGAGCATCTGTTAAAGAGAGTCGTGGGCAACTTTTCATTTAATTTTTTGGATGATGCTTGCATCCACAGCCCACAGTTTGAAGTGTTTTCAAACACTGTAGTGTGCATTATATGACTATTTATAGCACTTATCGTTATGCACTTTTGTTTGGCAGAAACAATACTGCTGATTTGCTCCCCACTGACTTCTAGCATCAGCGCAGTATTTAGGGGAAGCTAAATACATCTCATTGCATACACAAGGTGAGACACATTCATCATTACATCTTTTTTAAACTGAAGGTTAATAAACAGAAGTCATTATACCTGAACCATTTGTATGAAGTCAAATTTCTTCATATCTCCTTTAGCTTTGACTTGTTTCTCGTAGTTCTCACTGCTCATCAAATGCCAAGCAAATGGGATCTTCTGAAGGTTGGGGGTCTTTGCTACCAAAGCTATAAGTTGTACATAAAAAAACAGATAATGCAGACAATAACATTAAGAAACACAATATATGCAGTGTATGAGAACATGCGATATAACAGATGACAATAGCTACAACCTAAACACAGATTATGATCAGATGAAGACAACAAAGACACATAAGGAACAAATATACATTTGGAAATTATAAAACAAAATCACTGCGACATCCTGAATTTTCAATACCTTTGAAGTTGTCTGTGAGCTGAGTGCTGCCCTCCACAATGTCAGTAGTGATCGGGACATCAGGGAATGTAGACTGCAGCAGAGTGAGTATCTGGACATCCACCTCCCCTGGAAGAAACCAGGACATCTTTACACTTTGAAAACCCATTGCCTCGGTGTAATGCTGCCTTAATGTGAAAACCTCACGCACCAAAATATATTAGTTTGGAATAGTGCAAACATTCCTAAAACTTTCAAAACTAATTTTCCTAACTTTTAATTTGATGTTTTGGATGCAAGCCCATAGTTTAAAGTGTTCTTGAACACCGTAGTTCTGTCAGCGACACGTCAGTGGAAACGACATTATTATTCCTACAACTTTCTAAACTAATTTCAGGTGTGTGTGTGTGTGTGTGTGTGTGTGTGTGTGTGTTTGTGTATGTGAAAGAGATTCGGCATGCTGAGCATTAAGTGGTTACTGAACTTGTTCAGCTGGGCGATTCATCACCATCGACTTAAAGGTTTTTTACTTTCATGTCGAGCTGGTTCGGAAATGATTGAGTTTCCCCTTCCTTAGGACAGCCTACAACTACAACAGGCTGCTGTTCAGCCATTCACTGGCCTTCACCTGCGCTGTAGCCGCTGTGCGCCCGTCAAAGACTTCCTAATGAAGCAATGGAAGTTTATGCTGCCGATGTATGCAGGCTTGTCAAAGAAGCTTTTCCAGATTTTGATCATAAAGTGTCAGAGTATATGAAAATGTCTCGCTTCATTGCTGGTCTGGATCAAGAGCTTCAAGTCAAGTGTCATGAAAGAGGAGTGAAAAGTTTCACCGAAGCTTTTGAAGTTGCCTCCCAAGCTGAGCGTGCTCGCCAAGCAGCTAGATTGATAAGTGTCTCCAGCTAATGTCGGCCCATTATCGTCAGTAAATGCGGTGCATGAAAATGACCCTGAACTCAGAAAAACAGTCCAGAATCTTCGACTTCAAAAGATTTAAGTCATGATCTGAGTATCAAAATCATGCTAAAGTGTATTTTCCTCTGGTCTTTAAATTGAGCTGCTTTTAAGAACATGAATCACAATCTCTTCCACTGGTGGATCTTTGCCACTGCAGACAACAGTTTGTAACTGAGCCAAAATGACTTCAACAAACCACAACATGTGTTCACAACAGTTACCAGTTGCTGTGTCTCATCACATACCTCCACCACTTCCAACACCAAGAACATCCAGGCTGCTTTTGTCTACTCCGATTCTGCAACATATGATCGTTGGAAAAGTAAAACTTGGCTCAAGGATATAATCGTTACTTCAATTAAAACCCCAAAAGAACAAGTTTCAATGGCAAAAGTGAATTAATAAATAAACAGCTCATAAAAACTAAACTATATACTGTATATGTGTGTGTTTCATTATGATGTTGACTTCACTTTCCATTCTCTTACACAGATAAATATATATCGTTGAATTCAAGAAAGTAGAAATAATGCTACCATAATAAATACATGTATATATATATAATATATATTTATGAATAAAGCAGAAAAATACATGTTCTAATTTATTTTCTGATATGTTACTATCGCTTTACTGCCAGTTTGCCACGTACATAAATACAGTAGAAGAGCAGTGAAGATGACAGTTGAATATTGGCCAGAGGAAGCGTGTCCTGACAAACGTGCAGTTCAATCATAGCCTTTCTTCTTGTTAGTTACCTTTTAAATTCTCCTGGCAGGATGTTGTGAAGACTTTGGAGAACGGCCTTGTGCTGTCCGGACTGTTGTAAGTAGGACTGAAAGCATTGGGCCCGAGTGCCTTCATAACAAGTCGTCTTTGGATCCACAGCCATGACGGATTCCTGCAAGGCATTACACACAGCGGTTTAAATTCATACATATAGCAATGATTCGTGCATGCAAAAATAACAACAATTAACTAATAATCAACTATTTTTAAAAAAACTATCTTTAAAATCACTACGTTAAGAATCAGTCGTACATTGTAAGTATGACCAATTACCTTCAATACGCAGAGAGTAAAGACAGAGCGTCGCTTGTTTCCTCAGTCTGGTGCAGAGTAGTTCTCCCCTCCCACAGGCTGGCTCATATATACCCATACAACCTGTCTGTTAAATAACTCTTGAAAGATGAACTTTGTTTGTACACCGGAGCCAACCGCACCTGTGCTGTCAGATTCCTATTCATCGTGTGGCTATTTTGAAATCAGCATTATTAGTGGTTTACAGGAATCTTAGAGATTCTCAGAAATTAGTTTCAAATGTTTCGTGTTTGTGTTGTCATTGGTACAATGCCAGAGCCTTCAATGTATTTACGGGGTGTATTTTCAATATTTCACTTGAATTGTTGTTTAACTCTTGAACCCTAACCCTATTTTTAGGCCTCTGCTCAAAAATTGCATACCCATACTAAAAAGAGTATATATCTGCAACCACAAGGTCTATTTGAATAATTCTGGTGTTACAATAAAGGGAACACATGGGAGATTGTTCAGATGTGTAAATATCAGTATATATGTTACTGGTTAAGAGTAAATGAAGATGGCACACAGCACAAATTGAAAAGTTTCAGGTTTGACTAATAAAAAAGCACTTTCAGGATTATAATTTATTTGTAATGATGCAGCTGCAGGTTTAAACCTCTCCCAAATCATAGCAGAATATGTGAACAGTCTCTATGCAAAGTTTAACTTTGATAAAGTGAAGCAGAAAAAAATTAGAGAGGTTTTAGTACAGAGAATTCAGGTGAGGTCTCCAAAATGTTCATTTTGGCACAATGTGTGCCATTTGAATTTTCTCATGTACCAAACTATATATTCCACTTGTATATCACTAATGGTGTTCAATACATCCAAATACAGCAGTTTTGTTTTGTTTTGAAGGCCAGACTCTTCTCTGCACCCTCTCTGTGTCTCTCTCCATACTGGAGTTTTTTCGATTTCAGACCCTCCCCCACTACGCAGGCCTGTATCTTAGCCACCCATTAGTCGATTTCAGTGATTCACACCTCCTTCGACGCGTCAGAGCCAAGAGAATTGAGCTATATCCACGTGGAAAAGATTGACAGCACTGTTAGCCAGTCAGAATCAACAAGGCGCCGTCTATCGTGAAGCGTAAAATCCGAAAATCCGAGTTAAAGACATCATCCTCCACAATAACAGTAATACAACACTGCGTCCGTAGAGTTCAACTGTTCAGAGTTTTTAAAGACCTCTGCCGATACACTGAAGTCAGTGATAGCCTGCCCTATGGTAATAGTCACTATCATTAATTTGGACATTTACATGTCAGAATATAGTGTTTACTGAAGACTTCCATGCTGATCCTCTGCAATGACATCACCAAACCTCTAAACATGAACCTTTTTATTTCCCTTTGACTTCAACGCTAATTCGATTCTTTAAGTGGGAACAACTCTTTAGTGCAGATTGACCCCCAACACCAATGCAGTGATTAACTCTGGGGTACATTAAAGTTACACGTAAAATAATTTATAAAACCCATTGTTATACGGACGGGCAAAGAAAATCTAAAATACACACTTTTTTTTCCAAAAACAATATAGCTGTGGTCATGGAGGAAGCACAATCATATCAGAGGTAACAGTGATATCTGTCAGTTAATAAAAGGACAGTTTCATTGCTGATAGCCAATATATCCATCTAACCTCAGTCATCCGAGCAAAACCTTCATGAGCATAACAACTGACACTGCGTGGTGGTTTCTAGTTTTTACAACAGTAAATGACAAGCACAACCCAAAACACTGCACCATATGAGGGGATTTGGGACGTATAGAGGGTAAACGTCACTGAGTGTAATTAAGTAGGATCTCACCCTCAGGAAAGCTCTCAGTTTGACAAATTAACAAAGTGACAGTGAGAGTCACTGTCACTTTTATCAAATGAGCAAATGATTCACAATGATTTGTGCATGCAAAACAAAACTACTATTAAAAAAACTATCTTTTAAATACGGTAAGAATCAGTCGAACATTGTATTCACCAATTACCTTCAATACGCGGAGAGTAAAGACAGAGCGTTGGTTGTTTCACTCTGGTGCAGAGTAGTTCTCCCCTCTGGCTCATATAAACTCGTACAACTTGTTCGTTGAAAGAACTTGAAAGATGAACTTTGTTTGCACACCGGAGCCAACTGTACCTGTGCTGCCAGATTCCCATTTCGAAATCAGCCTCATCATTAGTGGTTTACAAAAGTGAAATTAGTTTCAAATGTTTCATTTTTGTGTTGCAATTGGTACAATGCCAGAGCCTTCAATGTATTTACGGGGTGCATTTTCAATATTTCACTTGAATTGTTGTTTAAACACGCGGTGGTGCACTCGAAGTCCAAGTGACTTCCTCCCACATAACACGAGTTTACTCCACAGCAGATGACAACATAAATCAAAATTGGCCAATCCAGCTTTATTCATAGACGTATGTGGGTTGTATCACTGCAGCAAGCCCCAAAACAGCACAGCAGTTGAGTGTTATTTTAAAACACAATAAAGCACCAGTCTTGTTTTCAGATGTCCGTGAATTCCTGTCCTGGGGCTGCAGGTGCAAAGTCACTTTGGCTATGAATCGGCATTGTATTGATTGATTTATTTGACATTTATTTGACATAGCACCGTGAACAACATATCTGCCCTCCAGCTTCTTCTACACACAGAAACGGACTGCCTTATATGGGTGTCTGCTCAAATAATTGGCTGAGACATACCATTCACAGGGTTACTTCAACACATAAGCAATATATACAGTGGGTACGGAAAGTATTCAGACCCCTTTAAATTTTTCACTCTTTGTTTCATTGCAGCCATTTGCTAAAATCAAAAAAGTTCATTTTATTTCTCATTAATGTACACTCAGCACCCCATCTTGACAGAAAAAAACAGAAATGTAGAAATTTTTGCAAATTTATTAAAAAAGAAAAACTGAAATATCACATGGTCATAAGTATTCAGACCCTTTGCTCAGTATTGAGTAGAAGCACCCTTTTGAGCTAGTACAGCCATGAGTCTTCTTGGGAATGATGCAACAAGTTTTTCACACCTGGATTTGGGGATCCTCTGCCATTCATGAAATATATATATTTGTTTTGTAATTCTAAATGTGACATTTCTTGTAAATCAGCAAGGTGGGTCTTCAGCTTTGTAAAAGCTGTTTTCTTCCCTTTCATGTGATGTCACAGCCAGTGAGGGCGTGGCATGCAGGTAGACAATGTCTGTTTCTGTGAAATAACACAGATCGGGGATCAATCTCTCCCTTGCGGTATGTCCAGAGCCAACATACTTATGCTTGCATCGTAGACAAGCAAAACAATACATCATCACATTTGATAAGTCAAGTATGTGACTGTGCGAGGTGTACTGCATGTAACAGGGCTGCTGAGCTTCTAACCCTGACTGACTTTATTATAACACCAGAATTTGTCACGGCTCCGCTGTGACCTCAGCTCGTGTCGGTGTCTCCCCTCTGTTCTCTCTGTCAGTGTGTGTGTGTGTGTGTGTATGGCATGGGCGCTGCTTCAATCATCCGGCACCTGGGTTCATCTCCACACCTGCCAACAATCAGACCTGCTCAAGCCAGTTTCCTCTGTGCCCTCCAGTCTCATCGCCAGATTGTTTCTTCAGCTCAGTGGTAGCTACAGCCTCGGCCCCTCTCAGTTTTACCTCGTCTCACCAGTTAGTTTGCTTTGTTTTCCCGATCTGCAACTAACTTGTGTTTTTCTTGTGCTCCAAGATTCCTGTGCACCGTCGCCGCCACTCACACCGCCTCACCTTCCTACCTGCATGTTCCACCGGCTCCACGAACAAACTAAATAAAACCTTTTATTTCACCTACCCTGTCCCGGTGTCTGCGCATGGGTCCAGAACAACTGACCGTAACAAGAATTATTCAAATAGACCTTGTGGTTGCAGATATATACTCTTTTTAGTATGGGTATGCAATTTCCGAGCAGAGGCCTAACAAATAGGGTTAGGGTTCAAGAGTTAAACTAAAAGGAGAGTTACTGACTTTGTTGTGCACTGTGAGAGAAACCAGAGGATTTATGACACAGCCATAAAGTAATACAAATCAGAGCTGAAGAGTTTCTGAGCACAGCCTTCAAGAAAGGGGGAGGAATTGGTCAAGGAAGTGGCCGACTGAAAGTCCGAAGGGTTCAGCCAATCACTGAGCTGATCGATGGGCTAAGGAATGTGTAATATGAGACATTTCAGAGACTTTGGATAAGCATTGCCTGCAGCAAGAAATGATGCCGTCATCTGTATGGAGAAAAGAAAACGGGAGTCCATGCACAAGGCTTGATGATCTGAGACAGTCTGGCATCCACAGCTGATAGGCTACATCACAAAAACAATAAAATGTTGTGGTGGCTGGGCGCAGCTGCAGAGGGGACAGAGTGGGGGGGAGTGGTTCAGGGAACGGTGCTGTGAAGAGGTTTGATTAGCCGCAGCTGAAACTGGTCCTTGATTGTCTCTCTCCCTATATATACAGTAGTTGGGACGGAGGCGCGAGAGAGGAGTAAGCAGGAGACAGGAGCTGGCAGGACGAGACACGATCCTGACGGACGCCTGTTCGGCGGTGCGCTCGGGGGCACGGCAGGAGAGCACACGGCCGAGACCTGAACTGCATGAGTAAATAAAGAACATTACGAAAACGCTATTTGAGTGTGTGCTGACGTCTTTGTGCTGACAGGACCCACGGCGGTAACAAGAACCTGTTACAGATTTGAATGTTATGCAAAGGCGCTAGTAGTGAAAAATAACAAAATGTCCCATGAATATGAAAAGCTGCTACTGTGGAAAGTACTGCCATTGATGTATTAAACATAATGAAATACATGGGTAACAAAAACATTTAGATTTTTATGACATTCAATTTAAAATAAAAGGTGCAGTCAGTAGAGTGCAGAAAAGTCAGATGTACTGTACTCATGAACTATGCAAATCTACAAGTCAATATGGCAAGTGTTTAACAATACAGAACCACCAACCTTCTGAAGTGTCTATAGTTACTAAACACTTTACTCTGTGCTCGCATGGATGCAAGCTTCAACTCAAAAGGTCACAATAAAGGTTCCCCACAACTCTCTCCTTACAGATGATCAACTATGTGGATAACCTCGCTGACACCATGATCGGAGGTTTACACTGACGTGGTACGGATGGCCTGCAAGTCATGAAACTCTAATGTTGCGTTGTGTTTTCACAGTTAAGGCCCAGAGGACATTTTCTAATCTTTGTTCTGCTGAAAGTGGTGTTTGAGGTAAAATGCCACAGTTCTAAAAGTATATGAACAAATTCCTCAGCTGCTCTCTCGGGTGTGTCTGTATTCAGGAAAAAAGGCCCAGTTGAGCTTCCCACCCCAATTTATAGACCACTGGCCATACCTGCTACACTTACATATCATATATTGCTGGATTTATATATTACTTATGTGTTGAAGTAACCCTGTGAATGGTATGTCTCAGCCAATTATTTGAGCAGACACCCATATAAGGCAGTCAGTTTCTGTGTGTAGAAGAAGCTGGAGGGCAGATATGTTGTTCACGGTGCTATGTCAAATAAATGTCAAATCAATCAATACAATGCCTCAGCAAGCAATACAATACGATAAAATACAAAACAATAAAATGCATGAATACATTACAAAAAAAATACATAAAAAATATAGAATTGTACTTTTGTACTTTTAGAATGATCTTGCATGTACAAGATTAAAAAAAATATTACCTTCACCGACTTGTGATTCTTCTCATTTGCCTCCTTTGAACGTTTTGTCATTGTAACAATGACAAAACACACCCTAAACATTTGAAACTATTTTCTGAGAATTTCTAAGATTCTTGAACCGATTCATAGCCAAAGTGACTTTGCACCTGCAGCCCCAGGGCAGGAATTCACGGACATCTGAAAACGAGACTGGTGCTTTATTGTGTTTTAAAATAACACTCAACTGCTGTGCTGTTTTGGGGCTTGCTGCAGTGATACAACCCACATACGTCTATGAATAAAGCTGGATTGGCCAATTTTGATTTATGTTGTCATCTGCTGTGGAGTAAACTCGTGTTATGTGGGAGGAAGTCACTTGGACTTCGAGTGCACCACCGCGTGTTTAAACAACAATTCAAGTGAAATATTGAAAATGCACCCCGTAAATACATTGAACGCTCTGGCATTGTACCAATTACAACACAAAAACGAAACATTTGAAACTAATTTCACTTTTGTAAACCACTAATGATGAGGCTGATTTCGAAATGGGAATCTGGCAGCACAGGTACAGTTGGCTCCGGTGTGCAAAGAAAGTTCATCTCTCAAGTTCTTTCAATGAACAAGTTGTACGAGTTTATATGAGCCAGAGGGGAGAACTACTCTGCACCAGAGTGAAACAACCAACGCTCTGTCTTTACTCTCCGCGTATTGAAGGTAATTGGTGAATAACAATGTTAGACTGATTCTTACCGTAATGATTTTAAAGATTTTTTTTTTTTAATAGTAGTTTTGTTTTGCATGCACAAATCATTGTGAATCATTTGCTCATTTGATAATTAATTAATAATAATTAATTAATTACACTCAGTGACGTTTACCCTCTATACGCCCCAATTCCCCTCATATGGTGCAGTGTTTTGGGTTGTGCTTGTCATTTACTGTTGTCGGATGTGGAAAAAAAACTAGAAACCACCACGCAGTGTCAGTTGTTATGCTCATGAAGGTTTTGCTCGGATGACTGAGGTTAGATGGATATATTGGCTATCAGCAATGAAACTGTCCTTTTATTAACTGACAGATATCACTGTTAACTCCGATATGATTGTGCTTCCTCCATGACCACAGCTATATTGTTTTTGGAAAAAAAAGTGTGTATTTTAGATTTTCTTTGCCCGTCCGTATAACAATGGGTTTTATAAATTATTTTACGTGTAACTTTAATGTACCCCAGAGTTAATCACTGCATTGGTGTTGGGGGTCAGTCTGCACTAAAGAGTTGTTCCCACTGAAAGAATCGAATTAGCGTTGAAGTCAAAGGGAAATAAAAAAGTTCATGTTTAGAGGTTTGGTGATGTCATTGCAGAGGATCAGCATGGAAGTCTTCAGTAAACACTATATTCTGACAAGAAAATGTCTAAATTAATGATAGTGACTATTACCATAGGGCAGGCTATCACTGACTTCAGTGTATCGGCAGAGGTCTTTAAAAACTCTGAACAGTTGAACTCTACGGACGCAGTGTTTTATTACTGTTATTGTGGAGGATGATGTCTTTAACTTTTAGCATATCGGATTTTATGCTTCACGATAGACGGCGCCTTGTTGATTCTGACTGGCTAACAGTGCTGTCAATCTTTTCCACGTGGATATAGCTCAATTCTCTTGGCTCTGACGCGTCGAAGGAGATGTGAATCACTGAAATCGACTAATGGGTGGCTAAGATACAGGCCTGCGTAGTGGGGGAGGGTCTGAAATCGAAAAAACTCCAGTATGGAGAGAGACACAGAGAGGGTGCAGAGAAGAGTCTGGCCTTCAAAACAAAACAAAACTGCTGTATTTGGATGTATTGAACACCATTAGTGATATACAAGTGGAATATATAGTTTGGTACATGAGAAAATTCAAATGGCACACATTGTGCTCAAATGAACATTTTGGAGACCTCACCTGAATTCTCTGTACTAAAACCTCTCAAATTTTGTTCTGCTTCACTTTATCAAAGTCAAACTTTGCAGAGAGACTGATCACATATTGTGTTATGATTTGGGAGAGGTTTAAACCTGCAGCTGCATCATTACAAATAAATAATAATCCTGAAGTTGCTTTTTTATTAGGCGAACCTGAAACTTTTCAATTTGTGCTGTGTGCCATCTTCATTTACTCTTAACCAGTAACATATATACTGATATTTACACATCTGAACAAATCTCACAAGTGTTCCCTTTATTATAACACCAGCATTATTCAAATAGACCTCATGGTTGCAGATATATACTCTTTTTTAGTTAGGTTTTTAGTATGGGTATGCAATTTTCGAGCAGAGGCCTAAAAAATAGGGTTAGGGTTCAAGAGTTAAACAACAATTCAAGTGAAATATTGAAAATACACCCCGTAAATACATTGAAGGCTCTGGCATTGTACCAATGACAACACAAACACGAAACATTTGAAACTAATTTCTGAGAATCTCTAAGATTCCTGTAAACCACTAATAATGCTGATTTCAAAATAGGCACACGATGAATAGGAAACTGACAGCACAGGTACGGTTGGCTCTGGTGTACAAACAAAGTTCATCTTTCAAGAGTTATATAACAGACAGGTTGTATGGGTATATATGAGCCAGCCTGTGGGAGGGGAGAACTACTCTGCACCAGACTGAGGAAACAATCGACGCTCTGTCTTTACTCTCCGCGTATTGAAGGTAATTGGTCATAATTACAATGTACGACTGATTCTTACCGTAGTGATTTTAAAGATAGTTTTTTTTTAATTGTTGTTATTTTTGCATGCACGAATCATTGCTATATGTATGAATTTAAACCGCCGTGTGTAATGCCTTGCAGGAATCCGTCATGGCTGTGGATCCAAAGACGACTTGTTATGATGACACTCGGGCCCAAAGCTTTCAGTCCTACTTACAACAGTCCGGACAGCACAAGGCCGTTCTCCAAAGTCTTAACAACATCCTGCCAGGAGAATTTAAAAGGTAACTAACAAGAAGAAAGGCTATGATTGAACTGCACGTTTGGCAGGACACGCTTCCTCTGGCCAATATTCAACTGTCATCTTCACTGCTCTTCTACTGAATTTATGTACGTGGCAAACTAATAAATTAGAACATGTATTTTTCTGCTTTATTCATATACATATCTATATATATATATAGATATGTATATATGTATATATATATATATAATATATATATATATATATAATATATATATATATATATATAATATATATATTATGGTAGCATTATTTCTACTTTCTTCAATTCAACGATATATATTTATCTGTGTAAGAGAATGGAAAGTGAAGTCAACATCATAATGAAACACACACACACACACACACACACTATATATAGTTTAGTTATTATGAGCTGTTTATTTATTAATTCACTTTTGCCATTGAAACTTGTTCTTTTAGGGTTTTAATTGTAAGTAACGATTATATCCTTGAGCCAAGTTTTACTTTTCCATCGATCATATGTTGCAGAATCGGAGTAGACAAAAGCAGCCTGGATGTTCTTGGTGTTGGAAGTGGTGGAGGTATGTGATGAGACACAGCAACTGGTAACTGTTGCATGAACACATGTTGTGGTTTGTTGAAGTCATTTTGGCTCAGTTACAAACTGTTGTGTGCAGTGGCAAAGATCCACCAGTTTTAAAGACCAGAGGAAAATACACTTTAGCATGATTTTGATAATAATGATGCCTTGATATTTATTGAAATTGAAAGCCTTGAGATTAAATGATATTTAATTTTCCTCCAGAGATGGATTTAATGTAAAAAATGAACTATACAAACCTACAACTAGTAAATACCATATCTGTATACAGGACGTTCCCAGAGGTTATCAATTCAAATGTTCCCACATAGACATTGTGATATGGTTTCAGGTCAAAAGGTGGACCCATAACAGAAGTCAGGCAGGCAGGTAAAATATACAAAAGGCGAGCTTTGAAAACAAAAGCCTGGTAGCAAAAAAAATGAAGCAGGACACAAACTGAGCAGGCTGAGGCTGATTACTGAGGCTGATTACTAAACTGAGAACACACACAGGCGGGTTGACACGAGGAACACCAGTAACAAAGGTAACAATCGCGTAAACCGAGCAAAAAAAAGAAAAAGCGTGGCCTCTACTGGACACTATGGGTAATACTCCTCTCCAGTCACAAACATGCATTCGTCCACTTATGTATTTTTCTAAGCATAGCCGGCCAATTAGGATGTGCCTACCTGAACATGTGCAGACCCCACAGTATGTGATGCAGCTCACACTGCTGTCTGCTATCCTACACCCTCTTCAGCGAGCAGCGTAGGGGCATCAGGGTCCTCTTGGTAGAGAGCTCCACCTGTGCCTCTAGAACTAGGATTGCAATATCATAACCTGCCTCATGTACTCGCTCTCCTTTCTGTTGATTGTGAACCCCAACTTGGCTAGGTGTAAGATCAATTTGGCCATGTGAAACGATGACGATGAGGTCGCTGAGATGAAAAATGACCGTCATGCAACAGTCGCACAGCGGCTACAGCGCAGGTGAAGGCCAGTGAATGGCTGAACAGCAGCCTGTTGTAGTTGTAGGCTGTCCTAAGGAAGGGGAAACTCAATCATTTCCGAACCAGCTCAACATGAAAGTAAAAAGCCTTTAAGTCGATGGTGATGAATCGCCCAGCTGAACAAGTTCAGTAACCACTTAATGCTCAGCATGCCGAATCTCTTTCACACACACACACACACACACACACACACACACACACACACACACACACACACACACACCTGAAATTAGTTTAGAAAGTTGTAGGAATAATAATGTCGTTTCCACTGACGTGTCGCTGACAGAACTACGGTGTTCAAGAACACTTTAAACTGTGGGCTTGCATCCAAAACATCAAATTAAAAGTTAGGAAAATTGGTTTTGAAAGTTTTAGGAATGTTTGCAATATTCCAAACTAATATATTTTGGTGCGTGAGGTTTTCACATTAAGGCAGCATTACAGCGAGGCAATGGGTTTTCAAAGTCTGAAGATGTCCTGGTTTCTTCCAGGGGAGGTGGATGTCCAGATACTCACTCTGCTGCAGTCTACATTCCCTGATGTCCCGATCACTACTGACATTGTGGAGGGCAGCACTCAGCTCACAGACAACTTCAAAGGTATTGAAAATTCAGGATGTCGCAGAGTGATTTTGTTTTATAATTTCCAAATGTGTATTTGT
Organism: Anarhichas minor; assembly: GCF_050575085.1. NCBI lineage: Eukaryota > Metazoa > Chordata > Actinopteri > Perciformes > Anarhichadidae > Anarhichas > Anarhichas minor. The sequence continues at coordinate 11,856,763 of NW_027466450.1, forward strand.
TCCTTATGTGTCTTTGTTGTCTTCATCTGATCATAATCTGTGTTTAGGTTGTAGCTATTGTCATCTGTTATATCGCATGTTCTCATACACTGCATATATTGTGTTTCTTAATGTTATTGTCTGCATTATCTGTTTTTTTATGTACAACTTATAGCTTTGGTAGCAAAGACCCCCAACCTTCAGAAGATCCCATTTGCTTGGCATTTGATGAGCAGTGAGAACTACGAGAAACAAGTCAAAGCTAAAGGAGATATGAAGAAATTTGACTTCATACAAATGGTTCAGGTATAATGACTTCTGTTTATTGACCTTCAGTTTAAAAAAGATGTAATGATGAATGTGTCTCACTTTGTGTATGCAATGAGATGTATTTAGCTTCCCCTAAATCCTGCGCTGATGCTAGAAGTCAGTGGGGAGCAAATCAGCAGTATTGTTTCTACCAAACAAAAGTGCATAACGATAAGTGCTATAAATAGTCATATAATGCACACTACAGTGTTTGAAAACACTTCAAACTGTGGGCTTACATGGATGCAAGCATCATCCAAAAAAATTTAATTAAAAGTTGCCCACGACTCTCCTTAACAGATGCTCTGCTATGTGGATAACCTCGCCGATACCATCACATTCTACCAGAGCCTTCTGAAGAACAACGGCAGGCTTATGATCATCATTGGAGCAGGTAAATAGAAATAAGTTGTCCATACTGCTTCCTGCCCTTCTCCATCATAACCTGTTTCTTAATCCAAACTGAAGAGCAAAACATGTATCAAGTTGCATCTCACTTCATTTACCCAGCCCGATTCTTACTCATTACATTCTGTGCTGGAAGAACAGAATGAATCCTCTTGGATATTTGCGTTGAGGACTGTTGAGGTTATCAGCCCTCTTCACTGTTATATAAGATCCTCAGATGACCAATAGTCTCTCATGACTGTGACAAAATAACATCAGTGTTTTGTTGTCGTTTGTCAATATATTTATTCTGGATTTCATTAATTATTTCATCTCATAATATCCAGATAAATCTGGTTGGGACATCCTGTGGAAGACTTACGAGAAGGAGCTCGGTGTCGATAACATCACAGATTACCGCTCATCAGCAGAGGTTATTGCCTGCCTGAAGAGCCTGGGTCTGAAATACGAGGAGCACAGCCAACCAAACACCTTCGACATCACCGAGTGCTTCAATCCAAGCAGCCAGACTGGAAAGAATCTGCTGAATTTCATGACAATGAAAGACAACTTCTTCGAGTCCTTCACCCCAGAGATCAGAGCAGGAATTCTAGACCTTCTCAGAAACAAGTGCAGCACTGAAAAAGATGGCAGGGTAATCTTCAACAGTAATATGAGCTGCATCCTTGTTTATGCTTGAGGTGTCTTGTGGAAATTGGTTCATACATTCTGTCTTCTGTTCTTGCATTCACTTGACCCTTATCAAAAGTGCAGCATGTGTGCCTGTTGCTAAGATTGAGTTTACCATTTGCAGTAGTTTTCAGTCATTTTAGCCTTTTGCCTAATTTTGTCTGTATGTAAACCAACATTACCAATAAACCAGCAGATGGTACTAAATGCCTGAGAATACAGCTGATCCTGTGTTTGTACTGCATTGAAGTAACTCCAGTAGATGGCACACTTTCCTTACATTTATAACATTACAGCCAAGAGTGAGAAAACTAACTTTTATTAGAAATGACCAAAAAACAATAACAGTATGATGTGCATCATTACATTTGTTCGTGATAAGTGCATTTTTTTCGACGGTATATGCTAAGCTTTCTCCACAGTCCCCGAAAACTGGGGCGCTCGGGCTCAAAAGGTGATCCAATGAATGGATGTGGGCCAGAAACAGCATTCAATAAAAGCAAAAGTCGAGATACCAGCTGATTAATGCACTGAAGAACAATAAAGCCGTAGCAGATCTGCAGGGAAATGTAAGGTCTTATTTTCTTTTTCTCATGACAAGGAAGTACAAATATCCCTGCTACCGGTATTAACTTCTGACAGGATTGCTCTCTGTCATGATCAGTTTTTAAGTCCTGTATCTGTTCACTAGCATAGCTGCAGGAGAGACAGACATCATCCTCATATTGCACCATTAGTGTGAGAGATAAACCAGGCCAAAAAATGTCACTAATTGACCCCTTCTGTTCGTATCGTGATCAATTACAGATAACAGAAGACATTTAGTGAATTCATAAATTATATATTCCAGTTTAGACCTTTTGTTTTTGTGCTGCAACTGTGAAACTTCTCTTGTCGGAAGGAAAAGTTCAAGTAAAAAATACTTCAGAAGAATTTTCTATGTGCCTGACAAACGGTGATAACAATTTGAGAAACAACTTGATATTGACTCTAAGCCATGCTCTTTTAAGCTCACATTTGCTCATTTGATAAAAGTGACAGTGAGAGTCACTCTCACTTGTTTAATTTGTCAACTGAGAGCTTTCCTGAGGGTGAGATCCTACTTAATTACAGTCAGTGACGTTTACCCTCTATACGCCCCAATTCCCCTCATATGGTGCAGTGTTTTGGGTTGTGCTTGTCATTTACTGTTGTAAAAACTAGAAACCACCACGCAGTGTCAGTTGTTATGCTCATGAAGGTTTTGCTCGGATGACTGAGGTTAGATGGATATATTGGCTATCAGCAATGAAACTGTCCTTTTATTACCTGACAGATATCACTGTTAACTCCGATATGATTGCGCTTCCTCCATGACCACAGCTATATTGTTTTTGGAAAAAAAAGTATTTATTTTAGATTTTCTTTGCCCGTCTGTATAACAATGGGTTTTATTAATTATTTTAGAAATAACTTTAATGTACCCCAGAGTTAATCACTGCATTGGTGTTGTGGGTCAGTCTGCACTAAAGAGTTGTTCCCACTTAAGGAATCGAATTAGCGTTGAAGTCAAAGGGAAATAAAAAAGTTCATGTTTAGAGGTTTGGTGATGTCATTGCAGAGGATCAGCATGGAAGTCTTCAGTAAACACTATATTCTGACATGAAAATGTCCAAATTAATGATAGTGACTATTACCATAGGGCAGGCTATCACTGACTTCAGTGTATCGGCAGAGGTCTTTAAAAACTCTGAACAGTTGAACTCTACGGACGCAGCGTTTTATTACTGTTATTGTGGAGGATGATGTCTTTAACTTTTAGCATATCGGATTTTATGCTTCACGATAGACGGCGCCTTGTTGATTCTGACTGGCTAACAGTGCTGTCAATCTTTTCCACGTGGATATAGCTCAATTCTCTTGGCTCTGACGTGTCGAAGGAGGTGTGAATCACTGAAATCGACTAATGGGTGGCTAAGATACAGGCCTGCGTAGTGGGGGAGGGTCTGAAATCGAAAAAACTCCAGTATGGAGAGAGACACAGAGAGGGTGCAGAGAAGAGTCTGGCCTTCAAAACAAAACAAAACTGCTGTATTTGGATGTATTGAACACCATTCACGATATACAAGTGAAATATATAGTTTAGTACATGAGAAAATTCAAATTGCACACATTGTGCCAAAATGACCATTTTGGAGACCTCGCTTAATTCTCTCAAATTTTTTTCTGCTTCACTTTATCAAAGTCAAACTTTGCGTAGAGACTGATCACATATTGTGTTATGATTTGGGAGAGGTTTAAACCTGCAGCTGCATCATTACAAATAAAGATAATCCTAAAAGTGCTTTTTTATTAGGCGAACCTGAAACTTTTCAATTTGTGCTGTGTGCCATCTTAATTTACTCTTAACCAGTAACATGTATACTAATATGTACACATCTGACCAAATCTCACATGTGTGCCCTTTATTATACCAGCAGAATTATTCAAATAGACCTTGTGGTTGCAGATATATACTCTTTTTAGTATGGGTATGCAATTTTCGAGCAGAGACCTAAAAATAGGGTTAGGGTTCAAGAGAACAATTCAATTCAAGTGAAATATTGAAAATACACCCCGTAAATACATTGAAGGCTCTGGCATTGTACCAATGACAACACAAACACGAAACATTTGAAACTAATTTCTGAGAATCTCTAAGATTCCTGTAAACCACTAATAATGCTGATTTCAAAATAGCCACATGATGAATAGGAATCTGGCTGCACAGCTGCGGTTGGCTCTGGTGTACAGACAAAGTTAACTTAGGGGTCGTATGGGTTTATATGAGCCAGCCTGTGGGAGGGGAGAACTACTCTGCACCAGACTGAGGAAACAATCGACGCTCTGTCTTTACTCTCTGCGTATTGAAGGTAATTGGTCATAATTACAATGTACGACTGATTCTTAACGTAGTGATTTTAAAGATAGTTTTTTTTAAATAGTTGTTATTTTTGCATGCACGAATCATTGCTATATGTATGAATTTAAACCGCCGTGTGTAATGCCTTGCAGGAATCCGTCATGGCTGTGGATCCAAAGACGACTTGTTATGATGACACTCGGGCCCAATGCTTTCAGTCCTACTTACAACAGTCCGGACAGCACAAGGCCGTTCTCCAAAGTCTTCACAACATCCTGCCAGGAGAATTTAAAAGGTAACTAACAAGAAGAAAGGCTATGATTGAACTGCACGTTTGTCAGGACACGCTTCCTCTGGCCAATATTCAACTGTCATCTTCACTGCTCTTCTACTGTATTTATGTACGTGGCAAACTGGCAGTAAAGCGATAGTAACATATCAGAAAATAAATTAGAACATTTATTTTTCTGCTTTATTCAGAAACATATCTGTATATATATATATATATATATACATACATTTATTATGGTAGCATTATTTCTACTTTCTTGAATTCAACGATATATATTTATCTGTGTTAGAGAATGGAAAGTGAAGTCAACATCATAATGAAACACACACATATACAGTATATAGTTTAGTTTTTATGAGCTGTTTATTTATTAATTCACTTTTGCCATTGAAACTTGTTCTTTTAGGGTTTTAATTGAAGTAACGATTATATCCTTGAGCCAAGTTTTACTTTTCCATCGATCATATGTTGCAGAATCGGAGTAGACAAAAGCAGCCTGGATGTTCTTGGTGTTGGAAGTGGTGGAGGTATGTGATGAGACACAGCAACTGGTAACTGTTGTGAACACATGTTGTGGTTTGTTGAAGTCATTTTGGCTCAGTTACAAACTGTTGTGTGCAGTGGCAAAGATCCACCAGTGGAAGAGATTGCGATTGTGATTCATGTTGTTAAAAGCAGCTCGATTCAAAGACCAGAGGAAAATACACTTTAGCATGATTTGATAATAATGATGCCTTGATATTTATTCAAATAGAAAGCCTTGAGATCAAATGATATTTAATTTTCCTCCAGAGATGGATTTAATGTAAAAAATGAACTATACATACCTACAACTAGTAAATACTAGGGGTGGAAATCACCAGAGGTCCCGCGACACGATATTATCACGATACTGCGATATTATCACGATATTGCGATATTCTGAGTATTGCGATAACATAGGCCTATATTGCGATTTATTACTTTTTTCAACTTCAAATTATGTCCCCAAAGGAAAACTGTGTCAACATGTTTTATCTAATAAGATAAAGTTTTCAGTCTGTTTATCTCACTTCAATCATTTTTATTGCAGCAAAATAGGATTGTCAAGCAGACAGACTGAAACAACAATGTCATAAATGTTGCATGAACCTGACAAACTGAACTGTTTGTATTACTACATAGTCCAACTTAACTAAATGCAAACGTGTGGACTCAGTATATGAACTATAACTTATATAAGTAGGATATAATAGTTAAATAACTCAGTATAACTTGCGATGCGTGGACGTCAAGGGCAGAGAGACAGTTATGCGCTGCACTCTCCCCATGAGCCTGGCTACTGTTGGCAGATTTAACCCCGTTGTGAGGCCAGATGTCTCTATCTTTGTTTTGACCAACTTCCTACCAATCACGCTGACCCGGGACCTTTCCTGACCTCACCACAAAACAACTCAGCACCATCTAGTGGACTGAAAAAGCAATTGATTTGATTTTTCTAGTAATTTTCTTTTCTTTTCTTTTTTTTGTAGTTTATATAATAAAAGATCGATACTTGGCGTCCGTGTATCGATACAATATCGCCAAGCAAAATATCTCGATACTATGCTGTATCGATTTTTTCCCCCACCCCTAGTAAATACCATATCTGTATACAGGATGTTCCCAGAGTTTATCAATTCAAATGTTCCCACATAAACATTGTGATATGGTTTCAGGTCAAAAGGTGGACCCATAAAAGAAGTCAGGCAGGCAGGTAAAATAAACAATTCGGCCATGTGAAACGATGACGATGAGGTCACTGAGATGAAAGAAGACCGTCATGCAACAGTCGCACAGCGGCTACAGCGCAGGTGAAGGCCAGTGAATGGCTGAACAGCAGCCTGTTGTAGTTGTAGGCTGTCCTAAGGAAGGGGAACACCATTCGTGAACACCATTCACGATATACAAGTGAAATATATAGTTTAGTACATGAGAAAATTCAAATTGCACACATTGTGCCAAAATGACCATTTTGGAGACCTCGCTTAATTCTCTCAAATTTTTTTCTGCTTCACTTTATCAAAGTCAAACTTTGCGTAGAGACTGATCACATATTGTGTTATGATTTGGGAGAGGTTTAAACCTGCAGCTGCATCATTACAAATAAAGATAATCCTAAAAGTGCTTTTTTATTAGGCGAACCTGAAACTTTTCAATTTGTGCTGTGTGCCATCTTAATTTACTCTTAACCAGTAACATGTATACTAATATGTACACATCTGACCAAATCTCACATGTGTGCCCTTTATTATACCAGCAGAATTATTCAAATAGACCTTGTGGTTGCAGATATATACTCTTTTTAGTATGGGTATGCAATTTTCGAGCAGAGACCTAAAAATAGGGTTAGGGTTCAAGAGAACAATTCAATTCAAGTGAAATATTGAAAATACACCCCGTAAATACATTGAAGGCTCTGGCATTGTACCAATGACAACACAAACACGAAACATTTGAAACTAATTTCTGAGAATCTCTAAGATTCCTGTAAACCACTAATAATGCTGATTTCAAAATAGCCACATGATGAATAGGAATCTGGCTGCACAGCTGCGGTTGGCTCTGGTGTACAGACAAAGTTAACTTAGGGGTCGTATGGGTTTATATGAGCCAGCCTGTGGGAGGGGAGAACTACTCTGCACCAGACTGAGGAAACAATCGACGCTCTGTCTTTACTCTCTGCGTATTGAAGGTAATTGGTCATAATTACAATGTACGACTGATTCTTAACGTAGTGATTTTAAAGATAGTTTTTTTTAAATAGTTGTTATTTTTGCATGCACGAATCATTGCTATATGTATGAATTTAAACCGCCGTGTGTAATGCCTTGCAGGAATCCGTCATGGCTGTGGATCCAAAGACGACTTGTTATGATGACACTCGGGCCCAATGCTTTCAGTCCTACTTACAACAGTCCGGACAGCACAAGGCCGTTCTCCAAAGTCTTCACAACATCCTGCCAGGAGAATTTAAAAGGTAACTAACAAGAAGAAAGGCTATGATTGAACTGCACGTTTGTCAGGACACGCTTCCTCTGGCCAATATTCAACTGTCATCTTCACTGCTCTTCTACTGTATTTATGTACGTGGCAAACTGGCAGTAAAGCGATAGTAACATATCAGAAAATAAATTAGAACATTTATTTTTCTGCTTTATTCAGAAACATATCTGTATATATATATATATATATATACATACATTTATTATGGTAGCATTATTTCTACTTTCTTGAATTCAACGATATATATTTATCTGTGTTAGAGAATGGAAAGTGAAGTCAACATCATAATGAAACACACACATATACAGTATATAGTTTAGTTTTTATGAGCTGTTTATTTATTAATTCACTTTTGCCATTGAAACTTGTTCTTTTAGGGTTTTAATTGAAGTAACGATTATATCCTTGAGCCAAGTTTTACTTTTCCATCGATCATATGTTGCAGAATCGGAGTAGACAAAAGCAGCCTGGATGTTCTTGGTGTTGGAAGTGGTGGAGGTATGTGATGAGACACAGCAACTGGTAACTGTTGTGAACACATGTTGTGGTTTGTTGAAGTCATTTTGGCTCAGTTACAAACTGTTGTGTGCAGTGGCAAAGATCCACCAGTGGAAGAGATTGCGATTGTGATTCATGTTGTTAAAAGCAGCTCGATTCAAAGACCAGAGGAAAATACACTTTAGCATGATTTGATAATAATGATGCCTTGATATTTATTCAAATAGAAAGCCTTGAGATCAAATGATATTTAATTTTCCTCCAGAGATGGATTTAATGTAAAAAATGAACTATACATACCTACAACTAGTAAATACTAGGGGTGGAAATCACCAGAGGTCCCGCGACACGATATTATCACGATACTGCGATATTATCACGATATTGCGATATTCTGAGTATTGCGATAACATAGGCCTATATTGCGATTTATTACTTTTTTCAACTTCAAATTATGTCCCCAAAGGAAAACTGTGTCAACATGTTTTATCTAATAAGATAAAGTTTTCAGTCTGTTTATCTCACTTCAATCATTTTTATTGCAGCAAAATAGGATTGTCAAGCAGACAGACTGAAACAACAATGTCATAAATGTTGCATGAACCTGACAAACTGAACTGTTTGTATTACTACATAGTCCAACTTAACTAAATGCAAACGTGTGGACTCAGTATATGAACTATAACTTATATAAGTAGGATATAATAGTTAAATAACTCAGTATAACTTGCGATGCGTGGACGTCAAGGGCAGAGAGACAGTTATGCGCTGCACTCTCCCCATGAGCCTGGCTACTGTTGGCAGATTTAACCCCGTTGTGAGGCCAGATGTCTCTATCTTTGTTTTGACCAACTTCCTACCAATCACGCTGACCCGGGACCTTTCCTGACCTCACCACAAAACAACTCAGCACCATCTAGTGGACTGAAAAAGCAATTGATTTGATTTTTCTAGTAATTTTCTTTTCTTTTCTTTTTTTTGTAGTTTATATAATAAAAGATCGATACTTGGCGTCCGTGTATCGATACAATATCGCCAAGCAAAATATCTCGATACTATGCTGTATCGATTTTTTCCCCCACCCCTAGTAAATACCATATCTGTATACAGGATGTTCCCAGAGTTTATCAATTCAAATGTTCCCACATAAACATTGTGATATGGTTTCAGGTCAAAAGGTGGACCCATAAAAGAAGTCAGGCAGGCAGGTAAAATAAACAATTCGGCCATGTGAAACGATGACGATGAGGTCACTGAGATGAAAGAAGACCGTCATGCAACAGTCGCACAGCGGCTACAGCGCAGGTGAAGGCCAGTGAATGGCTGAACAGCAGCCTGTTGTAGTTGTAGGCTGTCCTAAGGAAGGGGAAACTCAATCATTTCCGAACCAGCTCGACATGAAAGTAAAAAGCCTTTAAGTCGATGGTGATGAATCGCCCAGCTGAACAAGTTCAGTAACCACTTAATGCTCAGCATGCCGAATCTCTTTCACATACACAAACACACACACACACACACACACACACTTGAAATTAGTTTAGAAAGTTGTAGGAATAATAATGTCGTTTCCACTGACGTGTCGCTGACAGAACTACGGTGTTCAAGAACACTTTAAACTGTGGGCTTGCATCCAAAACATCAAATTAAAAGTTAGGAAAATTGGTTTTGAAAGTTTTAGGAATGTTTGCACTATTCCAAACTAATATATTTTGGTGCGTGAGGTTTTCACATTAAGGCAGCATTACACCGAGGCAATGGGTTTTCAAAGTGTAAAGATGTCCTGGTTTCTTCCAGGGGAGGTGGATGTCCAGATACTCACTCTGCTGCAGTCTACATTCCCTGATGTCCCGATCACTATTGACATTGTGGAGGGCAGCACTCAGCTCACAGACAACTTCAAAGGTATTGAAAATTCAGGATGTCGCAGTGATTTTGTTTTATAATTTCCAAATGTATATTTGTTCCTTATGTGTCTTTGTTGTCTTCATCTGATCATAATCTGTGTTTAGGTTGTAGCTATTGTCATCTGTTATATCGCATGTTCTCATACACTGCATATATTGTGTTTCTTAATGTTATTGTCTGCATTATCTGTTTTTTTATGTACAACTTATAGCTTTGGTAGCAAAGACCCCCAACCTTCAGAAGATCCCATTTGCTTGGCATTTGATGAGCAGTGAGAACTACGAGAAACAAGTCAAAGCTAAAGGAGATATGAAGAAATTTGACTTCATACAAATGGTTCAGGTATTATGACTTCTGTTTATTGACCTTCAGTTTAAAAAAGATGTAATGATGAATGTGTCTCACCTTGTGTATGCAATGAGATGTATTTAGCTTCCCCTAAATCCTCCGCTGATGCTCGAAGTCAGTGGGGAGCAAATCAGCAGAATTGTTTCTGTCAAACAAAAGTGCATAACGATAAGTGCTATAAATAGTCATATAATGCACACTACAGTGTTTGAAAACACTTCAAACTGTGGGCTTACATGGATGCAAGCATCATCCAAAAAATCAAATTAAAAGTTGCCCACGACTCTCTTTAACAGATGATCTACTATGTGGATAACCTCGCCGATACCATCACATTCTACCAGAGCCTTCTGAAGAACAACGGCAGGCTTATGATCATCATTGGAGCAGGTAAATATAAATAAGTTGTCCATACTGCTTCCTGCCCTTCTCCATCATAACCTGTTTCTTAATCCAAACTGAAGAGCAAAACATGTATCAAGTTGCATCTCACTTCATTTACCCAGCCCGATTCTTACTCATTACATTCTGTGCTGGAAGAACAGAATGAACCCTCTTGGATATTTGCGTTGAGGACTGTTGAGGTTATCAGCCCTCTTCACTGTTATAGAAGATCCTCAGATGACCAATAGTCTCTCATGACTGTGACGAAATAACATCAGTGTTTTGTTGTCGTTTGTCAATATATTTATTCTGGATTTCATTCATTATTTCATCTCATAATATCCAGCTAACTGTGGTTGGGACATCCTGTGGAAGACTTACGAGAAGGAGCTCGCTGTCGATGACATCAGAGATAACCGCTCATCAGCAGAGGTTATTGCCTGCCTGAAGAGCCTGGGTCTGAAATACGAGGAGCACAGCCAACCAAACACCTTCGACATCACCAAGTGCTTCAATCCAAGCAGCCAGACTGGAAAGAATCTGCTGAATTTCCTGACAATGAAAGACAACTTCTACGAGTCCTTCACCCCAGAGATCAGAGCAGGAATTCTAGACCTTCTCAGAAACAAGTGCAACACTGAAAAAGATGGCAGGGTAATCTTCAACAATAATATGAGCTGCATCCTTGTTTATGCTTGAGGTGTCTTGTGGAAATTGGTTCATACATTCTGTCTTCTGTTCTTGCATTCACTTGACCCTTATCAAAAGTGCAGCATGTGTGCCTGTTGCTAAGATTGAGTTTACCATTTGCAGTAGTCTTCAGTCATTTTAGCCTTTTGCCTAATTTTGTCTGTATGTAAACCAACATTACCAATAAACCAGCAGATGGTACTAAATGCCTGAGAATACAGCTGATCCTGTGTTTGTACTGCATTGAAGTAACTCCAGTAGATGGCACACTTTCCTTACATTTATAACATTACAGCCAAGAGTGAGAAAACTAACTTTTATTAGAAATGACCAAAAAACAATAACAGTATGATGTGCATCATTACATTTGTTCGTGATAAGTGCATTTTTTTCGACGGTATATGCTAAGCTTTCTCCACAGTCCCCGAAAACTGGGGCGCTCGGGCTCAAAAGGTGATCCAATGAATGGATGTGGGCCAGAAACAGCATTCAATAAAAGCAAAAGTCGAGATACCAGCTGATTAATGCACTGAAGAACAATAAAGCCGTAGCAGATCTGCAGGGAAATGTAAGGTCTTATTTTCTTTTTCTCATGACAAGGAAGTACAAATATCCCTGCTACCGGTATTAACTTCTGACAGGATTGCTCTCTGTCATGATCAGTTTTTAAGTCCTGTATCTGTTCACTAGCATAGCTGCAGGAGAGACAGACATCATCCTCATATTGCACCATTAGTGTGAGAGATAAACCAGGCCAAAAAATGTCACTAATTGACCCCTTCTGTTCGTATCGTGATCAATTACAGATAACAGAAGACATTTAGTGAATTCATAAATTATATATTCCAGTTTAGACCTTTTGTTTTTGTGCTGCAACTGTGAAACTTCTCTTGTCGGGAGGAAAAGTTCAAGTAAAAAATACTTCAGAAGAATTTTCTATGTGCCTGACAAACGGTGATAACAATTTTGAGAAACAACTTGATATTGACTCTAAGCCATGCTCTTTTAAGCTCACATTTGCTCATTTGATAAAAGTGACAGTGAGAGTCACTCTCACTTGTTTAATTTGTCAACTGAGAGCTTTCCTGAGGGTGAGATCCTACTTAATTACAGTCAGTGACGTTTACCCTCTATATGCCCCAATTCCCCTCATATGGTGCAGTGTTTTGGGTTGTGCTTGTCATTTACTGTTGTAAAAACTAGAAACCACCACGCAGTGTCAGTTGTTATGCTCATGAAGGTTTTGCTCGGATGACTGAGGTTAGATGGATATATTGGCTATCAGCAATGAAACTGTCCTTTTATTAACTGACAGATATCACTGTTAACTCCGATATGATTGCGCTTCCTCCATGACCACAGCTATATTGTTTTTGTAAAAAAAAGTATTTATTTTAGATTTTCTTTGCCCGTCTGTATAACAATGGGTTTTATTAATTATTTTAGAAATAACTTTAATGTACCCCAGAGTTAATCACTGCATTGGTGTTGGGGGTCAGTCTGCACTAAAGAGTTGTTCCCACTTAAGGAATCGAATTAGCGTTGAAGTCAAAGGGAAATAAAAAAGTTCATGTTTAGAGGTTTGGTGATGTCATTGCAGAGGATCAGCATGGAAGTCTTCAGTAAACACTATATTCTGACATGAAAATGTCTAAATTAATGATAGTGACTATTACCATAGGGCAGGCTATCACTGACTTCAGTGTATCGGCAGAGGTCTTTAAAAACTCTGAACAGTTGAACTCTACGGACGCAGTGTTTTATTACTGTTATTGTGGAGGATGATGTCTTTAACTTTTAGCATATCGGATTTTATGCTTCACGATAGACGGCGCCTTGTTGATTCTGACTGGCTAACAGTGCTGTCAATCTTTTCCACATGGATATAGCTCAATTCTCTTGGCTCTGACGCGTCGAAGGAGGTGTGAATCACTGAAATCGACTAATGGGTGGCTAAGATACAGGCCTGCGTAGTGGGGGAGGGTCTGAAATCGAAAAAAACTCCAGTATGGAGAGAGACACAGAGAGGGAGCAGAGAAGAGTCTGGCCTTCAAAACAAAATAAAACTGCAGTATTTGGATGTATTGAACACCATTAGCGATATACAAGTGAAATATATAGTTTAGTACATGAGAAAATTCAAATGGCACACATTGTGCCAAAATGACCATTTTGGAGACCTCGCTTAATTCTCTCTAATTTTGTTCTGCTTCACTTTATCAAAGTCAAACTTTGCAGAGAGACTGATCACATATTGTGCTATGATTTGGGAGAGGTTTAAACCTGCAGCTGCATCATTACAAATAAATAATAATCCTGAAAGTGCTTTTTTATTAGGCGAACCTGAAACTTTTCAATTTGTGCTGTGTACCATCTTGATTTACTCTTAACCAGTAACATATATACTGATATTTACACATCTGAACAAATCTCACAAGTGTTCCCTTTATTATAACACCGAAAGTATTCAAATAGACCTTGTGGTTGCAGATATATACTCTTTTTAGTATGGGTATGCAATTTTTGAGCAGAGGCCTAAAAAATAAGGTTGAGGTTGAAGAGTTAAACAACAATTCAAGTGAAATATTGAAAACACACCCTGTAAATACATTGAAGGATCTGGCATTGTACCAATGACAACACAAACACGAAACATTTGAAACTAATTTCTGAGAATTTCTCAAACAAAAGGCAAAGGAAAAAGCCCCCCTCTTTGCTCCTGATCCGTCAGCAAGATAAGGCCGAATCAGCTGGTTGAAGATTAAATCAAAAGTATTTAATAATTAACAGAAGCTAAAACAGTTACAAACTGAATCACACTATGAATTACAAAACAAATATATATATATTTCATGAAATAGAGGCCCAATCCGCACCACACGACAGACTGGTATATCTGCCCCATGGTCCGGAGGAAGTCTGATTATCTCCGGGAATCACAGTTTCTTTGTCCCTCCAAAGTCTCTGAAATGTCTCATATTACACATTCCTTAGCCCAGTGATTTTCAACCGCTGTGCCGTGAGAGATCGTCAGGTGTGCCGTGGGAAAATGTCCAATTTCCCTTAATGAGTCCAAAAAAAATATTATTTTGTTGTTGCAAATACTTTGCCATTGTTGAGCGTCTGAGCTGCAATATAGCGGCTGGCTAAGTAATAAATACTCTCCCATGCCAGTGGGTGGCAGTAGGTAGCGCAATAATGACCTTGTTAATTTAGGACAGTAGAATGAAATGACGCGCGGGAGGTTGCGGTGACAAGACGAACAGCGATGGAGAAATATTTGAAAAGGAAAAATGCAGACTCTGAACTGGGCCCTGGACAAAATAACCCAGATGAAAAGCCTAGTAAGGATCAACACATTTAGAGACTTGTCATTAAATTGTCAGCATATATCCGGCCCTCGGTACAACGGGCCGCCAGAAAATATCATATGTTTATCATAACTGGCCTGCCACACCACAGAGCTCCGGGACGAAAAGTGGCGATGTGAGCTGGCTTTATGTGCAACATAACGAAGCATCTCACTGTGCTAAACCTCCAGCTCCAGGGACGGGGACGTGTGATCACAGACATGTGTGATGCAGTAAAAGTCTCCACCGCTGTGTTCCCGACTGCGCATTTTGCTGATAAACTGGGCGCACTTGGCACGGAGTTCACTTGGCGATTTGCCAACTTTGCAGCTCAGAAATTTAAATTTGAACTGCTCAGCAATCCGTTTGCAGTTGACGTGGAAAGAGCACCTGTGGATCTGATAGCCCTCCAGTGTAATGACACTCAAGGTAAAGTATGACTCTGAGGGCGCTTCACAGTTTCCAAGCTTCACCCCCGAAACGATGCCTTAACTCCGCCTACATGCTGCTCAAATGCTCTGCATGTTTGGAAGCACATACCTGTGTGAGCAGCTGTTCTCTGTGATGAAGATGAACAAAAACCCACACAGGAGTCGTCTCACTGATGTACACCTTCACTCCAGCTTGAGGGTTTCCACAGAACCTAACCCCAGATATTAATGAACTGGCAGCCAAGAAAAGATGCCAAACATCTGGCTCTGGTACTATGCATAAAATAATGTAGCCTACCTCAACATGTATTCTTTTTGCACTTTGTCCAATATCCCTCCTATCCTGTTTATTAAATGGTGACTCTATTTGGCCCTCAACGTAGTCCCAATTTTTAATTGTGGCCCTCTGTGATTGAGTTTGACACCCCTGCATATATGCTGTGTTATGCTAAAAGGTGTCATTTTGTAACTTTTTTGGTTGTTGGTGTGCCGCGGGATCTTTTTAATGTAAAAAATCGACCGCGGCTTAGAAAAGGTTGAAAAACACTGACCTAGCCCATCGATCAGCTCAGTGATTGGCTGAACCCTTCGGACTTCAGTCGGCCACTTCCTTGACCAATTCCTCCCCCTTTCTTGAAGGCTGTGCTCAGAAACTCTTCAGCTCTGATTTGTATTACTTTATGGCTGTGTCATAAATCCTCTGGTTTCTCTCACAGTGCACAACAAAGTCAGTAACTCTCCTTTTAGTTTAAACCTTCTAGTAAACATATTATATCATATAATATCCATCGCTGAGCGCTTTTAAACATACTTTGCCTTTAAACTTAAATCCCTCACAAATGATAAGGCTGATTTCCAAATATCCACACGATGAATATGAATCTGGCTGCACAGCTGCGGTTGGCTCCGGTGTACAAACAAAGTTCATCTTTCAAGAGTTATATAACAGACAGGTTGTATGGGTTTATATGAGCCAGCCTGTGGGAGGGGAGAACTACTCTGCACCAGACTGAGGAAACAAGCGACGCTCTGTCTTTACTCTCCGCGTATTGAAGGTAATTGGTCATACTTACAATGTACGACTGATTCTTAACGTAGTGATTTTAAAGATAGTTTTTGTTAAATAGTTGTTATTTTTGCATGCACGAATCATTGCTATATGTATGAATTTAAACCGCCGCGTGTAACGCGTTGCAGGAATCCGTCATGGCTGTGGATCCAAAGACGACTTGTTATGATGACACTTGTGCCCAAAGCTTTGAGTTCTACTTACAACAGTCCGGAGAGCATGCGGCCATTCTCCAAAGTCTTCACAACATCCTGCCAGGAGAATTTAAAAGGTAACTAACAAGAAGAAAGGATTGAACTGCACGTTTGTCAGGACACGCTTCCTCTTGCCATTACCAATCTGCAACCGAAATACAATATTCAACTGTATTTATGTACGTGGCGAACTGGAAGTAAAGTGATAGTAACATATCAGAAAAAAAAGAAATTAGAAAGTGCATGTAATTTTCTGCTTTACTCATACTGTATATATATATACATACATACATATGGCAGCATTATCTATACTTTCTTATATTCAACGATATATATGTATGCATTTTCTGTGTAAGAGAATGGAAAGTGAAGTCAACATCATAATGAAACACACACACACACACACACACACACACACACACTATATATAGTTTAGTTTTTATGAGCTGTTTATTTATTAATTCACTTTTGCCATTGAAACTTGTTCTTTTAGGGTTTTAATTGAAGTAACGATTATATCCTTGAGCCAAGTTTTACTTTTCCAACGATCATATGTTGCAGAATCGGAGTAGACAAAAGCAGCCTGGATGTTCTTGGTGTTGGAAGTGGTGGAGGTATGTGATGAGACACAGCAACTGGTAACTGTTGTGAACACATGTTGTGGTTTGTTGAAGTCATTTTGGCTCAGTTACAAACTGTTGAGTGCAGTGGCAAAGATCCACCAGTGGAAGAGATTGCGATTGTGATTCATGTTCTTAAAAGCAGCTTGATTCAAAGACCAGAGGAAAATACACTTTAGCATGATTTGATAATAATGATGCCTTGATATTTATTGAAATTGAAAGCCTTGAGAATAAATGATATTTAATTTTCCTTCAGATATGGATTTAATGTAAAAAATGAACTATACAAACCTACAACTAGTAAATACCATATCTGTATACAGGACGTTCCCAGAGTTTATCAATTCAAATGTTCCCACATAGACATTGTGATATGGTTTCAGGTCAAAAGGTGGACCCATAACAGAAGTCAGGCAGGCAGGTAAAATATACAAAAGGCGAGCTTTGAAAACAAAAGCCTGGTAGCAAAAAAAATGAAGCAGGAAACAAACTGAGCAGGCTGAGGCATGAAGTACGAAGAAAAAAGAAAAAGCGTGGCCTCTACTGGACACTATGGGTAATACTCCTCTCCAGTCACAAACATGCATTCGTCCACTTATGTATTTTTCTAAGCATAGCCGGCCAATTAGGATGTGCCTACCTGAACATGTGCAGACCCCACAGTATGTGATGCAGCTCACACTGCTGTCTGCTATCCTACACCCTCTTCAGCGAGCAGTGTAGGGGCGTCAGGGTCCTCTTGGTAGAGAGCTCCACCTGTGCCTCTAGAACTAGGATTGCAATATCATAACCTGCCTCATGTACTCGCTCTCCTTTCTGTTGATTGTGAACCCCAACTTGGCTAGGTGTAAGATCAATTCGACCATGTGAAACGATGACGATGAGGTCGCTGAGATGAAAGAAGACCGTCATGCAACAGTCGCACAGCAGCTACAGCGCAGGTGAAGACCAGTGAATGGCTGAACAGCAGCCTGTTGTAGTTGTAGGCTGTCCTAAGGAAGGGGAAACTCAATAATTTCCGAACCAGCTCGACATGAAAGTACACAACCTTTAAGTCGATGGTGGTGAATCGCCCAGCTGAACAAGCTCAGTAACCACTTAATGCTCAGCATACCGAATATTTTGTGTGCAATGCATCGGTTTAGAAGAACAATCTCTGCGTGGTGAAGATCGGTCCCAGTGATGAGGCCGGGACATGACAGGCATTGACAAGATTTTGAAATCCTTCGAGATTAGCAGTCAGTGTGCAAATCACCGTTTGGTGAAGAGAAAAAAAAGTGCTGCCTTAAATACTGTGGGATCCATCTGTATTCAGGTAGGCACATGCTCTTTGGCCAACTAAGCCTATGCAAATGTTTGGTGGATGAATGCGTGCTTGTGATTGGACGAGACTATTACCATAGAGTTCAGTAGAGGCCAGAGCCTTTGTGAGATATACAGGCAGCCTTACAATAACAGAGGGAAAGCACACAGACAGAGGCCCAATCCCAATCTCCCAACTCACGGACTCACAGACTTTGAGGCATGAAGTCCATGAGGGTCTAGGGCTGTCCCACTGTCAAATCGTCGAGTGTTTTTGAGGGCTCTCTGGCAGACATTTTGAGCCCTTTATGAACACTTTCTGTGAGTCTGCATTTCTGCAGACTTTGCCTCAGGAAATTACCCATAATTCATAGCAATGTGACGTTAAACACGGGGTTACCAGGGGAAGTGTGGAAGCAGGAATCAAAGAAAAAAGTAAACAAAGAGGACGGCACATTGGTGTTCAGCCTGGGATATTGAATTTACTCAGAAACATTGAGGATTAAAGATGGTACATTAAAAACACATGAAAGCAGAAGAAAGCAAGCAGAGACTATACCTCCCAGATTTATTCATCAAACATTTACCTTTGTTATTGAAGCTGTTTTGACATAAACAAGTAAATAGATCAATTGACAATTACCTCTCATCTCGTGAGGAAAGAGCCTGGTAGATGTTGAAATCAGGGACAAAAAAGTATAAATAAATACCTACAATTGTACATATTTTATGGCGTCTTGATAACGTGAAATGTTGCAGAAAAGTGCTGTCCCGTCTTTACACTATTTCAAGCCCTTGCAGCCTCACACACTCAACCATTTAACAGGTAACGTCAGTCAAGTCCCTGAGGGTTCAGGGTTTAAGGCCTTAGGGGGGACATTGGAAAACACAAAGACAGGAAGTAAACCCAGACTAAATATCAGTCTAAAGCCTCATATTTACTTATTATATGATCCAATATTTTAATACATTTTACAAGGTAACAAGTCTGTGAAATATAAGGCCCATCACTTACATTGGAAGCATAGAAGGGTCCTGGTATTTGTTTTAAAATGACAGATTTGAGAAATTGTAACTTGCCCTTTAATTATATGTTAGCGCCACGGAGACGGGACATTGGTGGGTTATAGGAGGACACATTGGTTAATCAAGATCATAGTTAACATAGATGTTTGCACAGCGGCAACATCAAAGTCATTTTTCTTATCAAAAATGATAAGACTATGGAGCAAACACCGCCTCTCTCTTTCTCTCTCTCTCACACACACACACACACACACACACACACACCTGAAATGAGTTTAGAAAGTTGTAGGAATAATAATGTTGTTTCCACTGACGTGTCCCTGACAGAACTACGGTGTTTAAAAACACTTCAAACTGTGAGCTTGAAAATTAGTTTTGAAAGTTTCAGGAATGTTTGCAATATTCCAAACTAATATATTTTGGTGCGTGAGGTTTTCACATTAAGGCAGCATTACAGCGAGGCAATGGGTTTTCAAAGTCTGAAGATGTCCTGGTTTCTTCCAGGGGAGGTGGATGCCCAGATACTCACTCTGCTGCAGTCTACATTCCCTGATGTCCCGATCACTATTGACATTGTGGAGGGCAGCACTCAGCTCACAGACAACTTCAAAGGTATTGAAAATTCAGGATGTCGCAGAGTGATTTTGTTTTATAATTTCCAAATGTGTATTTGTTCCTTATGTGTCTTTGTTGTCTTCATCTGATCATAATCTGTGTTTAGGTTGTAGCTATTGTCATCTGTTATATCGCATGTTCTCATACACTGCATATATTGTGTTTCTTAATGTTATTGTCTGCATTATCTGTTTTTTTATGTACAACTTATAGCTTTGGTAGCAAAGACCCCCAACCTTCAGAAGATCCCATTTGCTTGGCATTTGATGAGCAGTGAGAACTACGAGAAACAAGTCAAAGCTAAAGGAGATATGAAGAAATTTGACTTCATAGAAATGGTTCAGGTATAATGACTTCTGTTTATTAACCTTCAGTTTAAAAATGATGTAATGATGAATGTGTCTCACCTTGTGTATGCAATGAGATGTATTTATTTTCCCATAAATCCTCCACTGATGCTAGAAGTCAGTGGGGAGCAAATCAGCAGAATTGTTTCTGCCAAACAAAAGTGCATAACGATAAGTTCTATAAATAGTCATATAATGCACACTACAGTGTTTGAAAACACTTCAAACTGTGGGCTTACATGGATGCAAGCATCATCCAAAAAATTAAATGAAAAGTTGCCCACGACTCTCCTTAACAGATGATCTACTATGTGGATAACCTCGCCGATACCATCACATTCTACCAGAGCCTTCTGAAGAACAACGGCAGGCTTATGATCATCGTTGAAGCAGGTAAATAGAAATAAGTTGTCCATACTACTTATTTTCTTAATCCAAACTGAAGAGCAAAACATGTATCAAGTTGCATCTCACTTCATTTACCCAGCCCGATTCTTACTCATTTTATTCTGTGCTGGAAGAACGGCGCCCTCTTGGATATTTGCGTTGAGGACTGTTGAGGTTATCAGCCCTCAGATGACCAATAGTCTCTCATGACTGTAACCAAAATCTTCTTCTGGATTTCATTAATTATTTCATCTCATAATATCCAGCTAACTCTGGTTGGGACATCCTGTGGAAGACTTACAAGAAGGAGCTCGCTGTCGATGCCATCACAGATTACCGCTCATCAGCAGAGGTTATTGCCTGCTTGAAGAGCCTGGGTCTGAAATACGAGGAGCACGCCACTCCCAACACCTTCGACATCACCGAGTGCTTCAATCCAAGCAGCCAGACTGGAAAGAGTCTCCTGAATTTCATGACAGCGAAAAACAACTTCTACGAGTCCCTCACCCCAGAGATCAGAGCAGGAATTCTAGACCTTCTCAGGAACAAGTGCAGCACTACAAAAGATGGCAGGGTAATCTTCAACAGTAATATGACCTGCATCCTTGTTTATGCTTGAGGTGTCTTGTGGAAATTGGTTCATACATTCTGTCTTCTGTTCTTGCGTTCACTTGACCCTTATCAAAAGTGCAGCATGTGTGCCTGTTGCTAAGATTGAGTTTACCATTTGCAGTAGTTTTCAGTCATTTTAGCCTTTCGCCTAATTGTGTCTGTATGTAAACCAACATTAACAATAAATAAAATGGAAGTGGTAAAACACAATGGCTGTGTCCGAAATCTCATTCTCTACTCCCATGACAGACTTTAACAGTTGAAGGTTTTTTTTTTCCAATTAATTTATGCAATAAAGAGGAGCTTTCAATAACATTTAATTCAAGGATAAGCATGAAAAATGACAAATTACCTCTGTTTATATAGATGGATTGAATATTGAAATATTCAATCCATCTATATAAACAGAGGTATCAACCATTCAAATTGAAAAAGGAAATATGCAGTTTTATCTTGATATTATACATTTTAGCGATTATTTTAAAAGGTTGAATCGTGTAATTCTTCTTTAGATGGGCCATAACATTTTTTTCACATTAGAGCCACAAACTGAGACTAACTGCTACCAAGAGTGCAGCCCTGTTTAAGAGCCAACAGAGTGCCCAAAGGAAACTGCCTTTGTCAAGTATAATTGGTACAGACACATATTTGCAGTTTCATTTTACCTGACACCAAATTTTCAACCAGCAGCAAAATGCAAGTCATGCTACTTCTTTTTTTTGATAAATGTCATGCTTGTACAGTATATGCCCAATGTCCTTAGAGAGAGCTGTGTCATGGAAATAACTTTTTATTATTTTTTATATGAGCTTTCACATGATGCTGTTCACCTTAAAGCCAGCAGATGGTACTAAATGCCTGAGAATACAGCTGATCCTGTATTTGTACTCCATTGAAGTAACTCCAGTAGATGGCACACTTTCCTTACATTTATAACATTACAGCCAAGAGTGAGAAAACTAACTTTTATTAGAAATTACCAAAAACAGTATGCCTAATGTGCGGGGGGGGAAACCATTTAGCGACACTTGTTATTTGACTCCTGTACTTTCAGTTCCCACTCTGCAGGCGAACACAGAGGCAGTTCTAACAATG
Organism: Anarhichas minor; assembly: GCF_050575085.1. NCBI lineage: Eukaryota > Metazoa > Chordata > Actinopteri > Perciformes > Anarhichadidae > Anarhichas > Anarhichas minor. The sequence continues at coordinate 11,879,201 of NW_027466450.1, forward strand.
GAGCAAACACATAGTGTCTACTGTGGCTGCACGTGCGAAAAATCATGTCATGCCGCGGAGGCCTTGTCTCCAGCTTTCTTGCAAATGCGTTCTGGCTGCTCATTTACCTCATTAGCTTTAATAGATCAGTAATTGAAATTCATCAGAAATTCATGTCAGTGCGCTCCCCCCTGATGTCAGTGGGCTTTCAGCACCTGCTCAGGCTCCATTACTGGGGGTCCTCGCTGGGCCCTCTCATGCCACAGAGTGACAGAGCATTAGTCACTGAGATAATCAACCTCAAGACACTGTTTGCCGCTAATGCTCTTCAAGAACTATTTACTTCGCATGCCGGTTGGTGTCTTATCATAGAATAAGTTTTCTGCTGGATAAATGTGATGAAATGTTTACAGATCGCCTTGTTTTCGAGGTGATGGATTAAAGACTTAGACGTGCTGAACAGCTTGATATTTTTTATGTTGTTGGCTGCATCTTGTTTTTATTTACTGCTGCCTGCTTTGGAGCTGATGGCATAATGGCGTGCATGGCTCCCCAGAGCGTCTGATGTACATTCACGTTTCCCTGTGAACCTCATCGGCTTTGCATCGTGCAGGCAGCGCTGCGAAAACAGTGGTCTGAACATAAAATAAAGAATCCATAATTTAAGATACATTCAGATAAATTCAGTCAGATATTGCAGTTGTGGTAAAATGTTGACATGGTTGTGAGAAGCATCCAGGTGAAAACTTTCTTCAGAAAAGAAAGCAGCTTTATTCAGTCCATCTGGCCAGCTATCAGAGCTGAAGCTCCAGCCTCTGGCTCTATAGGCGCTCATCAGTGTTCCTTCACACTTAGTGTAATGAGTACACAGGCCATGTGTTCAAAGTGTGAATATTGTTATTTTCATTATTTTGTCTACACACTTCTGTTATTTTTTATTTTTCTGATGAAGTAACATATATTGTAGGTGATTGTGTTGAATGCCAGATTGATTTAAAATGTATTTCTGAGATCAACAGACTAGAAATGTCTTTGTTGCATTTCTAGTTGTTGCCCATCAGTGAGGGAGGCTTTGTGCAGGGAAAATACTTGACATCAGGTGAGCCAAGGTTGACTTAATTGTCCTGGAATAAATGAATAAAAATGAAAGCTTTGTGAATGTTGGTGTCAAAAGGACATACAATTTGCTATTAAAAAAATAATTTCAACACAAGACTAAAGCAAGAAATAATATTGGAAACTTCTTTAAAACATTTAACACACTAGATCTTCCCAACACCTTAACACTAACCAACACCTTAACACTAACCAACACCTTAACACTAACCAACACCTTAAAAAAAGTGCAGAATCTTGGTATTTTTGCTGAAGGTAACTTCACAGCTGATGTTTTGACATTAAACAGATGTTGATGCTGCAGGATGTACTCAGTTCCCCGAAAGAATAACATTCAAATTGAATTGATGTCTTTTATTTTCCACATTTGTACCAACAACCTAAATCCTTTGTGAAATTGCTTCTTTTTATTTCCAAATCATATTGAAAGATATTACCACCTATAATAATATACCATTGTAAGAATATACAAGGATTAAACCTAATCCTGGCTTTTGTCTGCACATTTGTGATACCACTGCCTTAATTTTGGTATTTTTCTAAGCTGGATATTCACTGTTTTGTCATATTGACTCTTCAGATGGCTGTCTTCTTCTTTAATACAGCTCCTTTCCTCTTGTCCCCTCCGACGGAGAGCCAGTATCAGGCCAAAGGCGTCTTCTATCAGCCATCATGTCAGCGTGCAGACCTCTTTGAGACCAGAGCAGGACATACACTGGCCCTAAAATACATCACACACTTTAATGGGCAGAGGCTGCGGCCAGCCCTTGAAATATTGCTCTGATACCAGTCCTGTAAATGGCTGCCCTCTACGGCATATTTCATTCTGGAGAATTAGTCCTGTTTAGCAGCTGGTGTTATATAGCAGCTGTCCTCCACTGGTCTGAGTCCGGCAAAATATGGCTATTTGATTGACGATTTCAAGGATTTTTTTTTTCCTTTTTAAATGTCTTACATTATTTAAATCACTATAAGGTGAAGCTGGAAATTCCAGGTGCAGAATTCAGAATTGTTTTCTCATTAACGTTATATTGTGCTGCAAAGAAGTGAGGTTTAAATCAAACCAAAGCGATTCACCACAAATCAGGACGGATGGAATGAGTTTACCTTTGTGTGTCTCATTAATCTAGTGATTCAAGGCTTTATCTGATTTTCAGGACTGGTCCTGTGGGTTTGAATGTGGAGAACTGCCACAGATAAGCAATGGCATCATATTTATTTTCCATGCCACATATTGCACCATTAGTGTGGGAGATAAACCAGGCCAAAAAACACCACTAATTGACCCCTTCTGTTCGTATCGTGATCAATTACAGATAACAGAAAACATTTAGTGAATTCATAAATTATATATTCCAGTTTAGACCTTTTGTTTTTGTGCTGCAACTGTGAAACTTCTCTTGTCGGGAGGAAAAGTTCAAGTAAAAAATACTTCAGAAGAATTTTCTATGTGCCTGACAAACGGTGATAACAATTTTGAGAAACAACTTGATATTGACTCTAAGCCATGCTCTTTTAAGCTCACATTTGCTCATTTGATAAAAGTGACAGTGAGAGTCACTCTCACTTGTTTAATTTGTCAACTGAGAGCTTTCCTGAGGGTGAGATCCTACTTAATTACACTCAGTGACGTTTACCCTCTATACGTCCCAAATCCCCTCATATGGTGCAGTGTTTTGGGTTGTGCTTGTCATTTACTGTTGTAAAAACTAGAAACCACCACGCAGTGTCAGTTGTTATGCTCATGAAGGTTTTGCTCGGATGACTGAGGTTAGATGGATATATTGGCTATCAGCAATGAAACTGTCCTTTTATTAACTGACAGATATCACTGTTACCTCTGATATGATTGTGCTTCCTCCATGACCACAGCTATATTGTTTTTGGAAAAAAAAGTGTGTATTTTAGATTTTCTTTGCCCGTCCGTATAACAATGGGTTTTATAAATTATTTTACGTGTAACTTTAATGTACCCCAGAGTTAATCACTGCATTGGTGTTGTGGGTCAGTCTGCACTAAAGAGTTGTTCCCACTGAAAGAATCGAATTAGTGTTGAAGTCAAAGGGAAATAAAAAAGTTCATGTTTAGAGGTTTGGTGACGTCATTGCAGAGGATCAGCATGGAAGTCTTCAGTAAACACTATATTCTGACATGAAAATATGTAAATTATTGATAGTGACTATTGCTATAGTTATCACTGACTTCAGTGTATCGGCAGAGGTCTTTAAAAACTCTTATCAGTTGAACTCTACAGACGGTATCTACAGTTTTTTATTACTGTTATTGTGGAGGATGATGTCTGTCTCTCCTGCAGCTATGCTAGTGAACAGATACAGGACTTAAAAACTGATCATGACAGAGAGCAATCCTGCCAGAAGTTAATACCGGTAGCAGGGATATTTGTACTTAATCCCTGTCATGAGAAAAAGAAAATAAGACCTTACATTTCCCTGCAGATCTGCTACGGCTTTATTGTTCTTCAGTGTATTAATCAGCTGGTATCTCGTCTTTTGCTTTTATTAAATGCTGTTTCTGGCCCACATCCATTCATTGGATCTTAAATATCCTCCCTCATGGGTGCAAGCTTGATTGTGCATAGGAAATGAAGTTGGAAACTTTGGAGCTCTATTTAAAGTGCAGGTCCCTGGAGCGACCCCTCTGTCTTAATAACTTGCGATCAGGATCCCCGGGTACTTCCATTTTATTTCGCCTCACCGGTGTTCCCGGCTAAACCCATTCTAATGAAATGTTCTGCTAAATTGTTCTGTTTTCCATCCATAAAAAAAGTGTTTACAGCCCTGGTGAGAACCCAAACACAATAACAGCTGTTTAACTTGATAATGAATTAATTAATACGGTATGAGCCATCTCATTCAGGAGCTATGAGTCACTATTAAGCTATAGCTCACTTCAAATAGAGATAGGGGCAGTTTGAGGAGTTCCCTTGCAACGCTGACTATGACTGAGAATCAACGTGTGACTTGTATTTGCTCTGCAGATTGTATATAGAATTCTTTAACCACCATGTTCTTTGTGTACTTTTATTTTTTCAAACTATTTGAAACCACCTCAAGCTTAATTCAACAATTAACTTCCTGCGTGGAAAACAGGCGGTGGTTTGCGGCACATAAAAGCAGGCAAACAAGTCATGAAGATGTGCATGTGTCTGATGTTGCTATAAAAAAACAGTATGGGATTTACTTACTGTGGTATAATTAAATATTCACATAGGTTTCCCCTGAATAAAGTCATGACGGCTTTACAGACGTCACTCCACACCGTACATGTAAATGCAGCGTTGCTCAGATATTTGTGTGTGTAGCATTTTTTCCCTCTCAGTTCTCAGAAGGTTCGAATGTACTAGCAAAGCAATACAGGTATTGATGGGCCTCAGATAAAAACTATTATGGCAACCAGCTCTAAATCTTCAGCTGAATTGATTTCATTTTAAATGATCCATGTACATCCAGTGGAGCACACCACCACTGTGAGTGTGTTTTACCTTGACTTCATGCCAGAGAGACGTTATTCATCACCAAGAGAATGTCCCTTCTTCACACCCCAATAAAAAGCAGAGTAATGAAGCTTCTGTGGGTGCTGTCACCCCAACACTGCTTTATAAAGGATGACACAATTATATTTTACCAGCTCACCAAAAATGCTGACAAGCCCTGGTTCAATAAAATTCAATCTGTACCGAGAGAATCATGCTGGTTTCTCTACTCTGGAGTCATAGCTCATGAACCACAGGGTGTCGTTGCCTTGGGATGCTACTCAGAGAACAGTTTATTCTCACAATTAAGGCAGAAAAGAAAGTGGGTGTGTTGATATTAGGAGTAAAGAATGATATATCCGTTTTGTTTCAGAGTTTTGTTCAGTCTTGTCCTGCTCTCTTGTATCATGTGCAACATTATTCTTTCTTGCAGGGGAAATAGCTTCACAGGTCTTTTCACTGGCTAATTTGAACCCCACATTTTTTCCCCGCTCAGAAATGCATAAACAGGCATGACATTTGCCTCTGAGCAAACAGACGCTAATGCTGCATTACCGTCAATCAGTCAACTTGGTAAATGTTTGTCTAAGTATGATGGATGATGTGTTGAGAACATTAAAAGGCGACCGCTTCTTAAACCTTAAATCTTGCATATACAGAGACAGCCAGCGTGATTCTCCAGAAAAGCCGACTCGCCGACGCCCTGCTGCTAGATGCTTACCAGCGGAAGGATATGGCTGCTTCTTAGAGGACGGCACGTTTTTTTTCCCTTGGAGAGAGACACATCTGGCCTTGGATAATCTCTCCTTAGTCTTCCACTGTGTAATACATGCAAAGCTCTGCTCCATGTAATTCCCCAACTGCTCTTTTTTCCCCCCTGACAAGGGTAAAAGGGCCAGTATGAAGTATATTGCATCTTTTCTAACCTATTGTGTGAGTATAGTTTATCCATGCAACAGTGACTCAAACATAAATGTGAATCAGAACAAGAACTATAAAAGGACAATTCGTACTTAAAAACTGATTTGTATATTTGTTTACAGATAGATTTATATTCCATTTCCCCATGCTTGAAACGCCACACTAAATAAAAACAAATGGGCCTTGGCGAGCAAATTGCAACAGTCAATGACAGCTCAAAATGTGGTCTTACTGTATAGTTATTAATTTGCATTGTTGATGGCTTGTGAATAATCCATAAAAAATCTCATAATTGTGCTTGGTGAAAAAGAAATCAGGACAAAATTGAGATTGAGCATCGTTCAATGTTAATGCTAATGAAATGTGCGGCATATAGCTGGATGCCTTCAGCCTTAGGAATATAATATGTAGTAGCAATGTCTCACTTGTTTATTTATTAACTGAGGAATTGTCTGCTTCACTTGCTATCACTGAGGCTTGACAGCTGCAGAGTCCAGGTGATGCATGAGCCAATATGTGGACTGGAGAGGGCTCAACGTTGCACATCAATATGAAAATCAGTTTCTGGCAGAAATAGCCCAAGGCAGTACATCCAGCTCCAAAAAGTGACTAATCTTAGGGTCATAAACCCTGCACAAGACGCCTACGGTCTTTTTAGAGAGACAGAATTCAGAAATGCCATCATTTTCCATTCCACAGGCCAAGGACCTCGCTCCTTGCATTAGCAGATTTCTTTTAATAGTGTGTGAAATAGCGGGGTTGCCAGCACTAAGCTTGAGCAAATAAAAGAGAGAGAGAGGGGGATAGTGAAAGGTGACCTTAGTCTCTGGAGCGCCAGATTAAAAACTTCAAATGCTCAGCCAGAGGCTCTCCTAAAGAAACAAAAAGACCACAAGCACAATGTCACTGTAGAAGGAGGTGGCTGCCAAATATCATCTTCTTACAGAGAGGGATTATGAATTTCACAAGGCAATGGTGGTCCCATTGGTGAGAATATTAGTTCACATATTGTTCTCTCGATCTGCATACATTTCTTTTTATTTTATTTTTTCTTTCCTGACTTTCAGCACGTCTTAGCAGTGGTTTGGTTTTGAAATAGACGACATTGTGCAGACAAGTTTGACAGTTTAAATCCATATATAAGACCTTTATGTTTTATGACATGTTTAATATGACTTACACGAGGAACCTACAAATCTAAGTTAAATATGGCCATGTTTTCATGGTGGCAGACAAAACTGACTCTTATATAACAAATGTATTATAATGCAGCTACAGAACATGGTACATATCTATGGCTATGCCTTCTTCTTCAAATATAAAATATAACCCCCTCAGAATGAAACAATTTAACAGGCTTTATTTTGGACACGTGGAAGGATAAAAAGCATTGTTTGTTTTTCAAGCTGAGGTTACAGCATCCTGCTGTTTAGCAACCACATTGTCTTCAGCAAACTGCATCTCATTTCAATGAGTGGACATTGCACAATATAGGTGAACAGGCAGCACTTCTCCATTCCCTCCAGTGGTTAGATAATAACTCAGCTTTCTTAATTACAGAGTCGGCTTCCCAGAAAAAAAAAAAAAAAAAGCAGGAAAATGATTGTACTCATGAGGAAAGTGAAACAATGGCTCTCCAAATCCTTGAATGGATTTCTATCTCAAAGCTCGTGGTGGGGATAGTTTGAACTGTATAGAATCGGCGGGTGCTTTAATTACTGTTCAATGACTTTACTCTGAGTCCTTGACCTAGTTTAGATTCCTTATCAAAATACAGCCGTGCTCAGAGAAAAGATTACTTTTTAAACTTTGGGAAGAAGGGGGGGGGGGCAGACACAAAACAGGCTAATGATATTGCACAAATACATGGACGGGGACACAGCCCACAGCCATTTGGAAAGCAGTAGCCCATTCCAAGATGTGGCATCGGGCTGGCATCCACACAGCTCTTAAATTCCTTTACTCCAGCCAGATGGCTATGGAATTACACATTTTTTAATCTAAAGCACGAACCTCTCTAGGCTTGGGGAAATCTTCTTGGGATAGCCATTTTGGATTTATTTGCAGAGAAGACAGCCTCTTGCCCTGGGGGTAACATTTGATGGTAAATATGAAGTTGACAATGATTGTCCTGAGTCTCCTTGGACATACTCCGAGAGATAAGACAAACTCACAAACTTCCACATCACGCTGTAAATGGGGTCTGGTGATTCGAACAAATAAACACCATCTCTTTGGTTAGTTTCAGATTAACTTAAGAGGGTGTACATTATTGATCAATAAATATGAATAGGTTGTTAAATACTCAAAGGATTAGCTTGACATTTTAGGAAACACACTTATTCGCTTTCTGCCAGAATAGATGAGAAATCTGATAACACTCTCAGCTACCAGAGAGGCATCAATCTCATCTCATTCTCTACCAGAAAGCAAATAGGTGTATTTCCTAAAATATTAAACTACTCCTTTATTAACATATTCTTGCCGATTGTATCACCACACATTAAAAATTCCATTGTTACTAACTTGTTGACCAGTGTTTAGTGGAGCATTGTTTTCCCTGTTAGTGTTTTGAAGCGGCTGTTCAAAATGATGAATCGTGTACTGTGTGAAATGAATGTGTGAACGACTCTGATGGGTGTGGACAATTGTTGATTGTCACACTCTCGGTTAATAAACAACACAGACAATCTAGATTTGTGATATCTTTGTCCCTGAATATATGCTGGATCAATACTACATTGCTTCTGTTTGTGGCAGCGAAACCAAGATGACATTTTGCAGTGGGCACACACAGAAGCCTTTGTTCATCGAGGCCCACACAGGCCTGACCTACAGTGGCCAAGACATACGGTTCAAGATAGTAGTCTCCTAAGACACTTCCAATTTTGCAAACAAGCGGGACAAAAAGAAAAGTCCGGCAGGTGCTCTGTGCTTTCCACACTGTGGATGCAACATGAAGAAATGCATTTAAAGGTTAATTAGAAAAATTATCTGTTAAGCTGAAAACAAATGGTACCACGGAGTCCCCCTGCTGGCAGACGAGTTAATCTATGGCAGTTCTCCTCGCTGGTCCACATGCGATCCGTCTCCGTCACTCGGCTGACAGTCCCTGCGGGCCGCCGAGAGGATACGCTCCATTGCACCGCTGTGACTAGCCTGCTAATGAATACAGAGGAGCCCATGACGTCCAGACGCCCACAAAACGGCCGGGAAGACTCCTCTGGCTGCTCAGATCATTCTCTGGCCGGATGTCGCTCAAATGAAGCGGAACGTGGCTGCTAGACTGAGAGAGCAGAGAGAAATGCCACTCAGCATGGGCAGTGATTGCTCTGATGTTTGAGATTCATTCAATGAACCTCAATGGATCCCTAAGGGCGAGAGGATAGATTGCAGTTTGTGGTAGATCTGATAGACAGGGTTTAATATGTATGAAGATCGTACAGTAAGAAAGGTAATAGCCTACAAATACAGAGTGGAAAACAACTCTCAATGGTAACATAGCCGAGTTTAATATCAATACAAATGATAACATTTGGTATGGTACATTAAAAGTTCATATTAGGGTATATGAACTAGAAAGGATATTAAGATAAATAGAGAGGCATTTATAGTACTGTCGGATTTCAAAGGTAGCATTTCAGCACTGTCTTTGGCTATTGCGTCAGCCATGTTGTGTGCCATTAAAAGCTTGCCTGTGTATAGCAACTTAAGCTGCTCATAATGGACTATCTTGTCAAACAGCTCCATAAAAGGTGTGCGTTTCTCAAGAATACTCAGTGATGAGTTTAGCATTGTGACAAGGCCCGGCAATAATGTTGAGAACTGAATATTCCAAACATCAATGAGTTAATGTGTACAAATTGCAACGATACTGTGAGACGATTCCTGTTTTATTGGAACGCATGCCTGTCTGGGTCAGAGTGCTAAGTCACAGCTTAATTTATTGTCCCTGCTGACATTCACAACAAGCCATTAGAGAACTTGCGGCGCTCATCCTTTCATTAGCAAACTAAGTAACACCAGCGTTCAAATATGAACTGAACCATCGACACAGGAAGAGGAGGGAAAGTGAAGGGTGGAGGAAGCTTGTAAGTCAACGCAACATCATTTAGATGTGTGGTACTTACATTTTGGTTATTTCAAAACTTGCGGTCACAGCACGGACACACTCACGGCCAATAACGGCTTTTTATTACATATAAGAAAACATCATCATCTGCCTCTTATATGATGGATGTGACACACATTTGCTCACAAACATTGTACAATTGTTAAATACGGCACCGGTTGTTCGTGGTAAACCCTTCACCTGGTTTAATGGCTTCTGATTAGCTGTACGTTGTTTGTTTCTTTTTTTTTTTACTTGTCAGCATCATCCTGAATTAAAATGCTGTGTTTCAGACTACTTAACTCTGGCAGAAACACTGAATATCAACACAAAAAAATATATACATTTTCTAATATTAAGGTGGCGAAGGTTAACTGCATTATACTTACACAAAATATCAGTTCAAAAAGAGGCCGGCTGAAATCGTCAAACTGCTGCAACATCAGTCAAAACACTGCAGATTTATTCAAAGGAAACAGTCTTCAATCTGAAAATCTGAAAATGCCATACACAGACAAACTTCAAAGACAAAGGTTAAAAGCAGTTACAATTTGAAACTTAGAAATTACCAACAAATCTGCAAAGTTAGTAATAGACCAGAAATATTATTTATGTCCTTTTTTTATTAAGTTTTTTGTTGCTTTGTCTCAATAATACAATACTTCAAACAATTTATGTCACACGTCCTTAGATACAGTTAAGTTGAGGTATTTAAATAGAACTTAGTGTGCATTATTGCATCTACTTATTGTTATTGTTCTTTACTTCAAACGTGCAAAGATTTCTATCCAAATACCATATTAGGTTTATTTCTCCTCATAACCTTGGTCTTGAAGAGCATTGAAATATGCATTTACAGTATTCTTCCATGATTGTTACATGATTAGTAATAACTGTAATGATACTACAACCTGTAAAAAGAAACATTTGTAGTTATAAGTCAAAAACAATATTGAGCTGCTTACAGCTCTTTTGGTCATCTAGTGCCTTCTGGGCTCTGAGCTATAATTTAGAAAAAGCCCAACCTGCAAACGTTTACCGGTGTTAGGTACATGTGTAATATCAGCACGGTCTGAGTCGCAAACTGCCTCTGGAAGACCATGATCATTGTCCTATGAGTGATAACAGCCACTTCATTTAGTTCACCGACTATGATAGGGCTCATTCACTGTGATCCTCAAAGGACATTATATTATGAGGAACACGGGCATGTCTTCAGCGTGACAGCACAGGGGTGTGAAATCATGTCCCCTTTCATCAAAAGAGTTATGATCAGTCAAGTTGGGCCCATAACAAATAGCCGGCTTTGCGCTTTTATCAGCAATGCCGTGACCCTCAACGCTGTGACCTCATCATTAATATGGGAAGGCCGGATGATAGATCAAAGCATGGTTCAGTGGAGCATCCCTGGGCCAGAGCTGGCCTTGAATCGTTCATCACACCATCCCTGTGGGGACTTTACGAGGGTCCAGAGAGAAAGTACGCTCTCGAGGCTGTCACATTTGTTTTACCGCTTTTGATAATGGCTCCCTTTTAAAAGATGATACGCGCAGAAATTTCTCATTAACACATGGCTGTGATTTTAGCTGTGATGATATTCTCTAATGTTAAAAAAAAAAACAGACTGTCACAGAGTGGTTTTCGACAATCTGTGTCATTCTTTCGTTGGTCCGTTTTTGTTCAGGCCTTTTATCAAATGTAAAAATACTGAATGAGCCAGTAATGAGTAGATTCAGCTAACCTGAGACCATAGTTCTTGTGGCAGAGTAGTGAGCCAACGTGAACGTCTTTTTATTTTATTTTTTTATGTTACAGTTTCATCAAATTGTTTGTAGGAATAGCCACAGAAACAGGGGGAATGCTGCCCATTGATGCCAGAATATATCTCTATTTAAAGTAATGAGTGTGACTCAGGCATACTCAGCATATTTATGTGTGTGTATGTGCAGTCACTCGTGTTATAGACACATTAAAAAAAACATTTAGTAGAACTAGCCACACCTGAATCCATCCAGTTTTCCTTATCTACTAATTGTAGATACCAGTGTGTGTAATAATGCCTCTTAGAGCTTGGAAGTAAAAACGGGCAGTGTGAGAAGGCTGATAAGGTTCAATTTCACCTATGTGTAATAAGATGACTTGACAAAAGGTCTCCAGAAAATGGTGTCTCTTTCATTAAGGGAATTGAGCAAATGGGAAACGGGTGCAGCCTGGGGTCAAGTTACAAGTTTAGGTCATGTGCTGATGCAGGAAAATCACCAAGGAATCTATCCTGTCTGAATCTGCACGTTTGTGTGGCCAGTTTTTCCAGAATGAATAGATGCTATGAGTGGATTATCAAACCTTCCAAAACCAATAATATTATCATTAATTCAACTGCTGAGCGCGCAAGGTGTTTCTGATAGTGTCCTACTTATGACGGAGGGAGTGAGTTTTGTATGGCTGTGAGAACAATTTTAGTTTTAGTTTTAATTGAGTTATTTTAAAATCGAGAGCCATATCGTCACATTGTTTTGGAGAGAAGGCAAACATTTCTATGGCCGATATCCCCAAAACTTGCCAACTCACACCAAAACAATCCAGACTGATGGATACGGGCAAGAGAAAAAATATGTATTTTTAATTTTAGGGTGAACTGTCCCTTTAAGGTTCAGTTTGTGCATTACTCATTACATTACACATGCACACTATCATTTTCACTAAAGTAGCTGAAGCTGGCATTAACATTTACTTATTCATGCTACCTACACCTTTATGTTGAACCGGGTACTACATATTTTTTGTATCAGTTGTTAGTGTTTTAACCTGGAGCTAGAAGGTATTATGGAATACAAGGTATTGCCAGGGATGACTTTGAGGCATACTGTAGCTTAAATGTTGCATTTTCTTTATCTCAAAGGCTGCATTAGTGTTGTGTGATACAAGTTCTGAATTGGAAAATAACCGTAAATGCATTTACCAGCTAGTTTTCTCAGACACCATCATCACCCACATTGTCAGTATCATACATTTATATTTTTTACTATCTATCCTCTGCCTCTGCGTGTAAATAGCTGCAGGGTCAGCTACAACAACACTAACTGCTCTCACTACCTTGTGATTTTAGATGAGACCATCAGAAACATGTATCACTACTCATTATGACCCGTACAAGTGAAGACAATTTCTACCTTTTGTAATTACTTTCTTTAAATGTATTATTGTTATACTGCGTACACTGATCTAACCATTACTAACCTTTCTTTACATTGTTTTAAGCTGTTACAATTACAGTTAAGTGTCTGTTATTAAAATGTGTATATGTCGTGTTTCTACATCTGTTTATCTCATGACTTGTACCGATGCACATGACCCGTGCACTATACGTGCAAGTAGTTTTATCTTAGTATTTTGGATTGCACATTGTCTACTGTATATATGGTTTATGTGTGCCACTTAAGGGCCCTGCACACCTCTTGTAGGCATGCAGGTGATTTCCATTATTTTGGTTTGTCAGACCACTAGTGTGGCCGTGTACCGACGCTGCTTGACTGACACTTCCTTGACTCATTTGTTGAACCTGTTAGGGAGGGAAAGTTACACCTTTAGCATTCTTGTTCTCCCATGAAGTCCAGTGACCTCATGTAATCCTGAGCACAGCTCCACCCACCTTCAAACTAAGCAGAGGTCTAATCAGCCATAACTGAAAACACATGTGTGGGAGAGCAGGGTTCATTTCTCTCTCTTAAAACTTGGGTCTCATTTCAGAGATCTGGCCATGATTCCTATGCATAATAATAGAATTCTTCTGTGAGTGTGACTGTAATTAAACTGCTGAAAGTGCTGAGAGAACATCTAACATTAACGTAGATTGAAGATAATTATTATCTTTAAGTTTATATACAGTACTTTGGGTTTATGTAATATTTGAAACTAATACAGAATGTGTTTGTGTTCTGTGATATAATCCACAATCGGTAACACCTTTGCTGCACGGTAGAGAGTTGTAGAGAGAACAGGGTGAATGTCTAATTTGACAGTGCCACAAATGGGGCACTGTCAAATTTACTCAAAGGATTTATCACGTTGTGTTTTTCTTGTTTCCCGAGCTGTTGCCGAGGTTGTCACATCTCCCTTTTAGCCTTGAGTGGTTGCAAGTTCCACCGTGTGACAGATCAAGAACACGCAATCGAGTTATTTTAATAGATACATTAATGCTGTTAAACTTGCATCAATTGGCCTTTTTTTTCTATAAACAATAACTTCATTAAATTATTGTTTTGAATGATAGGGAATTCAACACTGCAGCTCTGGAGCATTGTAGCCTGGTTGAGACAATTGTTTCACGGTCTGCACACTTTCATGTTTGAGTTTTAAAAGCCCACATTTACAACAACTGTTTTTTCCTTCCTTAAGTCAAGTTTTTCACACTTCTGATAACTTATTTTTTAGGCCTATCTACCCTATCTGGTTCTTCACTGAATCTGTACGACGCTTACACTGACTGAAACATTACAATCAAGATGTGATCATTTTCAAACCTGCATAATTACATGAAATGTAAATACTGCATGGTCTCTTTTGCATTATTTCATGTAAATTCCCATAATATTCAGTCCACCATACTTGGTATGCTAAGAGAGGAAGTTGTATCCTCAGTAATCTCCACACTGAATCTTCTCTTTAAAAAATCACTGTAAAATAAGGAGTGTGATAAAGTGGGCTGTACACTTGCTTGTAATGAGGGACAGTGGAGTTGAAGAAGATAAACTACAGCAGATTTGTGTTAACCGATTTGTCTACATTATACTGGATGTGAAATGAACAAAGCATTGCTTTGCCTTTTTGTGACTGTCAGACATTCTTGGATTTAAATATATAACTCACAAACAGCAAAAATTCAGTAGTGCAACTATGTTGAATCTACTAAGAGAATGGTCTCAATTTGTTTTTGCTAAATGTGTTATAAGAGGATAAGTAATAAATCATTTAGTAAAGAAATTTAATAGAAATGCCCCGTTCCAGCATACATGACACAAACACATTCCCTAAAGCAAGTTTTGAAATCAGTTATAAAAGTCAGCCAACATTTCTTCTCATTGGCTTACACAACTTTATGTTTTGTTAAAGTCCAGGGAGCCAAATCCCTCAGGCTACTTTTCACCTACAACAAGAGGGACAGTTTCTTTCAGCACAGACAGACATAGCTCAACTCCTACAGGTAACAGCTGACATGACTATTAGTCTTTCTTCTGGTACTTGCAGGTGTCAGACTCGCCAGTGCTCACTTGTCAGAGCTGCTCTGTGTGCTGTCTGAGGTGATTCATCTTCTTGCCAGCATCATTAACTTCCTTGTGAAAGGACTGGTAGAAGGAGACTACAAGCAGAGCTCCAAAGAGTTTATGTGCCTCGTCAGGAGCTACTTTCCTTCCTCTGTTCAGTGTCCTGAAAGCCATTTCTGGGAATCGAGAAATGCAATATTTGTTTAAAATGTTAAATGAATGAATGAATCTCATCCAGGTACCATTCAATAATCGAAAAACATGTTGCAATTATGATTACAGAGTTAAGAACTTGCTAAAAATACAAAGAATGAATGTGGTCAAATTATTAATGCAGCCACATTTATCATCAGTAAAAACAAACAAATGGACAATGGTATAAAAACACCCTAGGCACTACTCTATTTAGTAATTTCCCCATTAAACTAATGAGTTTCTGTCTTTCACCATTAATTGCTTCATTTCAGTTCTGCTGCAGATGTTTGTTTCTGCAATAGCACGGCATATATTGCTTTATTTAGGCTCCTAAATGAAACCACTTAATTAGTGATTGAAACGTAAAGACCTGTCAAATGAACCTCTTTTTCCAGTACATTACATTTCTGCATTAAACCAAAATGAATTCTTACATTGACACAAGATAGCTGTATATAGGTCACACTTGAAACAAATGATAAATCTAGGCTTGATTAAGCTCTCAAAGAGAGTACAATGTGCAAAGATGTCATCATGTGCTCCTGTGCAGGATGATATATACATTACATATCTCTCGCTTTATTAACTGCAGCATAAAAAATCAGCAGTTTATGAGAATTACTCAACCTGAGGCTATTCTATTTAGCGCTTGTATTATTATTGTTGTTTTTTTGTTTTTGTTTTTTAGAGATTCTGTGTATCTTAAAACCTCTACTGAACTTCTTTTGAATTAACAGAAAAATGAGATGTGTTAGATCTCTGAGACTGTTTTCTTCGGGGAGAAAATAATAGGGAGCTCACCCCCTGACCCTTTTCTCAAAAACCTCCCTCTTTTTCAGCTGCTTGATAACAAGTTATTATCCAATATGGCAGCCTTTTGAGAGCTAGTGAAAAGTGGCAGAGGGTCTGCGCCAGAGTGTTATTAAGCTAGAGTATGGACTCTTAAGGACTGGAATAGACTGTCCTTCAACCTCAAAGTGTTTTATTATGAACCCACACAGCTTCAAATTCACTTTGGGTCTTGTCTCTTTACAGTAGGTTATTTTACAGGAGAAATCTTTCACCACGTTACTTCTTATGCATGCTGTCTGCGAGGAGATCAGATCAGAATCCTATTAATATATTACTGTCAGACATGTTCATTTCATTTTGCCCATTATTGCCGATGGCTTTATTTGTGTTATTACAATTTAATAATACTAGAAGGTGCATGCATTCTTTTGATCTGATGCAACTGCAAATGTAAGTACTGGTTGTTGCAGAACTAAATACATCCTGTTTTAATGGAGCTGTCACCAATACAAGTTTAAAGTACATTCTATGGAATAGGATATGGATGCTACACGGTATTATGAGTCTGGTGCGAGAGGATGATGGTGAAATTGTTGTTCCCAATCGTTAAGCACTGCAGATGTAGAACACTCCCAAGATGATTCTCGCTCCTTGTTCAATAATGCAGCTCATGGCGAATACACGCCCATTTGTTTAGGATCATTGTTTGCTTTATATATGTTGCAGACAATTGAGCCAGCGAACCTCCTGAATTTACAGTGTTCGTTAATAGGGTTATAGGAGGGGAGCAAGAGGGGAGAAAAAGAGAGAGAGAGAGAGCGGGAAGGAGAGCGCTAATAGGAAAAACACTGAATACAGGGGGAGTTTCATCGCTTGTGTCTCCACTTGATTAGTTTAACAGCTCCTTTGATCTTTTGCCGTGATTGAAGTGTTTAAGTGGAACATGAGGGGCAATGGCACAGCCAGAGAGCAGGCGCCTAGTAATGTGCCACCAAATGCCTATGAGGCACAACACCTTAATGTCAGGGGGAAATTAAAACACTTTTCCATTACAGAGGCCCTTGAATCTTAATTCATTTGTCCACACACAATAGAAAGTAGGTGACAAGGTCAGTAAATACTCATTGAATCAGACGTAAATGTTGACCTTTGAGAGCAGGTAGAAATGAGAATAATTTCAAAATACAGTGTTTGAGAGGGAGTTCACATATTTCAGTTTTGGAAGAGAATGAAGCCTTTGCAGTGAGGGGCAGTTTCCTTTGACTGAAGCTACAATCTGCAACTTTGTACCTTCACATCTACAAATGGCAGTGAGGGGTAACTTTCAAGATATTTTAACTTTAGATTTTAGAAATCCTGGTGACGTCAGTAAACTGCCGAATAGGGATTTTTTTTTTTATTCATTTGACTAGTTTTTAGATACCTAAAGAGCTCAAATTATCCAGTTGCCTATTTTGATACAGTATCTTGTACAGCATACATTTTTCCTGCTTTTGTACTGTGACCAATTGACCCCCTTACTTACTGTTACTACACTGAAGGAGACAACCCAGTCGTTTTTTTGTTGGCTGCCTTGATCAGAAAACATTTGATTAAACAAACTATTTGGCTCCCCGTCACATGCAGGCTCATCAGAATACATTGACCCCATCTGAGTATCTCCACCCATGGCTTGAGAACTACCTTTGCAAAGGTGCACCATATTTTTCTTGCAAGCCAATCAGGGCAGACTTTTTCTGAAAGGCAGGCTTAAAGAGACAGGCACCAAAACTGAGTGTATCAGACATAGGGTGAATACATTTACATTCAGACAGACGGACAGAAACCTTTTTTTTTTAACATTAAAGCATGAAAACATTTTAGTAGAAGCCCAAAATACAAGTACAAACCTGAAAATTAGCATATGTCTCCTTTAAACGCTGATCAAGTATCCAAGACCAGATCAGAAATACTACACAGCTGATGTGCTAGTCATGAACAGGACTTACCCCCAAAAAATAATGTAGTAAGCTAATGAAATTATCCTTGCTGGGTTAGATTGCATTGTATTCAATTTTTGCTTTTGGAAATGCAAAATTAAAAGACATCCCAATATCACAACTACCTCATTCAAACCACTTGCACATGGCATTAGAGAAATCCAAAGCTTGACTGAGCTGCTCTCCCTATGGCTGCGAAGCTTCAAAATTGCTGTTTGGGGGAGGGGTTTAGCAAAAAACACCTAAGACCTGTGACCTAAGATTTCTTTAGTAAGTTGGGAGTCACTAGGTAAGGAGATACTGAATAGGTGAACATGAAAATTGAATTTGTAAAAACAATTTTAAGTAGTGTCAGTCTGAGGTCACTTTTAAGCGATTGTCAACATATTGACGCCTTAAAGGCACTTTATAAAATAACAAAAACTATACATACTCACACTAAAACACACCCACATAGGCCTACATACACACAGTTATATCCATGCATATATAATATACTAAAATAGAAACAAACACGCTATTGTCTCCACATGTGCACTGTCAAATCCAGTTCTGCCATTACATTTGTCTGCCAGTCAACCATCAGCCATCAACTCTTGTAAATCCTGAGTCTGGAGCCATAAGCTTGAGGTATCTTTGAGACACACTTCACAACACAAACAATTTGGTACCTGTAATGTTATGTCAATACCTCTGGACACAAGACAGATGTTGTTATTAGTTTGTCATTTCAACATTTCGCAGCAGTTGGAGAACCTCGGAGATCCTGTTGCCCTGCACCAGAATGTCAACTAATCACCGGACAGTCGGAAAAGAGCAGCAAATTTGTTACCACTGACAGAGAGCAGTGATGGATTCAAGAGCTGTTGAACATCCACAAAACAGCGGCCTGCAGTGTTAAAGGTCTAGTGACACTGTGTTACTGCACATATGACAATAACAATTATAGAAATGAATCATGAATGAGTTCATACATTGTGAATAAGAAAACATTTTTGATTATAAATACAGTATTATACACAGCATTGCAAGACTGTTTTGGCATTTTGAATTGTAATTATCCAGTTCTACAACACACTTGTATTTTCACTTGTAATGTAATGGTCCTTAATATTAAATCCAGTAATTGTAAAATCCTTCAAAAGTTGACAATTTACAGACACCTTGACATGAAGTCAGTCTTCAATGTTCAAATTAAATTACAAATGAAGAAATAGGTCAAATAAATAAACGAACAAATTTGACATTTGTCTTACAAGAGCGAGTATGAATACACAAATAAATACAAAATCACTAAAGTCTGAAATAGTGTGATGGTCGTACCTCAGAGCTGCGATACAAATAAGATGTTGACTCACACGACACAATGTTTAATCAAGTCCAAATGAATTTAAAAAATAGCCACAGGTTTGTAATAAATATGTAATAGCATGTTTTATGGTGGGTATGTCTTTAAAAAGATTTGTAAAACATGTAGAATGTTTGATTTCTACTTTGCTCTCAGATGGTCCACCTTCATGTGTCCTGATGTATCATGTCACCTTTAGACAGAGTGCAATACAATGTGAAATCCTGTTGTCCCCTTGACCCTATATACAGTATGAAGCAGGGGGTGTCAGACTTTTGTGAATATCTACAATAGCCTATGCTGTGCTGCAGCTTGTTGAGCTTGTTGTCTGCATTAGCACAAGCCTAAATCAGGAGAGATTATCCACGGATTCTTGTTAGAACTCCAATCACTCCAATTACATTTACTCCAAAGTGACTTTTCCCAGTCATCCAGCCAGGGATTTCTTTAGCCATCAATTAGAAACGTCGGTTCTAATCTGAGTCGGCTTCCCAGACACTGGTCATTTCCCATTAGAGTCATTTTCCCCAGGATCCCGTGGAGCGATAGACATCTCCGCGGCTCAATAGAGGAGACGTGGAGGAGACCATAATTAAAGAGGTGGCATTTACTCTCAGTCAGGCCCTCTCAGAGATCTGAATCTGCAATTACCTTCCAGAAAATAGCATTGTCAGGACAGGACCCACGTTAATAATGGCCCCCCATCTCTGGGGCAGGGTACAGAATGCAATCATTTCCACTGAAGCCGCACTTTGATTGTTTATCGCTTTACCCAGGGTTATCAGCCACTCTACTGTAGCGAATGTACACGGAAGGAAATAATCCTGTGGGCCACTAGCTGGGCCATTCAAGTATTTTGCTGAGTGGTGAATCATAAAGGGTAACGTTAACACCATACTCATAAAGGTTGTAATATCATGGTTAGGATTCACCAACCAGCCGCTATGTCTCACTATCTATTTACCAGAATCGCTCTCTCTTTCTCTCTCTCCCCCCGTATCTCTCACACACACTTTCTATCTCGCTCACATATACTGCAAGTGCACAGACTCCCCTAAGACTCTACCAACCCGTGCCTGACTTTCCAGATACTTTATCAAGTGCATAAGGACCATTTGCACAGAAGGCAATTAAAAGCTTTAGTGGTTCCTGCAGGCAGAGGGGTAGTTTGGGGGCCCCAGTCGACACATGAGCCAGCACCTTATTGGAGAGGGCTGGCTTTGTGCAGCAAAATGGCTTTGGTAATTTATACCAAATAGACTGCAGGTATGGTATGAGAGCCAAGAGGAACGCATCTGCATTAATCAATATGAAATTATCCTGGACGTAATTTGTGGAGGGCAGCCATGCACCTGCCGAGTAATGTGATTGGGGGAAGACTGCAGATAAATAAGTGACTGCACACTGTTGAAAATCTGGAAGCTAGAAAAAGAAAAGAGATCCAGAACCAGATCCAATTGTCTGTCAAATCGCAAGGAAATGAGATGACAGGGGACTGAACGGAAAATCCTTTTGAAAATAATGATTTATAAAACACACTGGGTGCTTCGGACAAAAAGTTGCAAAGCTTTATATGAGCTCTGCAAACAACCCTATACGTGTATTTCAGTAAATGTGACTTTCATCGTGCATCCCAAAACAAATGCCAATGTAAGGCAACTGATTATCAAGGGTTGTAGGGAAATAAATCAATTTGTATGGTAAATTCTGGTGGCAGAGATAAGCATGTCCTTAAAATGACCATATGCAAAGGTAGCGATAGTGAAGATGTCCAGCGGATTATCGTGTTTGCATATCTTCTAATCAATCCACTTGCAGCGCTCATGTGTAAAGGCCAAGATCACCGTGTCGTGTTTTTGAATCAGTCTTGAGTTTATGTAGATTCCGGGTTTTTTTCGGCTAATTTATGTCAGTCTGCAAGTCTCTTTGTCCTAAACATACTTTCCACTTTCTCCTAATATGCTCCACCACTGCAGGTTCCCAATGTTGTAAGTGTCAGTAAATAGAGGAGAAGCCGAGGGCATTCTGGAGATTGTCTGGCCCTTCTTTGGCAGCTGGTGACCTTCCTGGTCTATATGCTCCATGGCTCTCTCCAGTCTCTTTTTTCAGGTTCCAGACAGCCCGGCTCTCTTTATCACTCCCCAAGATCAGCAATTGCTCACCGACAGTCTCTTAGTAATGCATCCATGCTGGGTATCTCTTAGAGCACGCCTGTGTGCTTTGCAAATGCAATATACAAGGAGTGAATACAAGAGAGTAGGAGTGGAGGGAGTTTGGAGCATTTCAAGTATCAACCCCGAAGAGGACTATTTCTTTAAAATGTTACGAAAAGCAACATTTTGTTTTAGAATGGCATTTCACCTTCATTGGATAGTTATTAGTAGAGAGTGACAGGACAATGCAATGTAAGAGAGATGGCTGAAATCAAGGACATCAGGGTTACATGCATCCTATTGAAGGCTGGTCCACCATGATATCCCTGATTTTTTTATGTAATGATACACCTGTCAGCCTAATTAACAAAGTCAGGCAAGAGAGAAATATGTCCTGGTATATAACTTTTACATTACTCCTGTTTTTAAAAATGAAATACTGGTGTTAAAATTTCAGGAGTAACCAATAACAAAACAGACTAAAACCATGAGAGCGCAAAACAAGATAAACATTTAAATACGAACAACAAGTTGTGTTTAATTGTACTGTCCGAGTCTTCGATGAGTCAAAAGAGGTTTTCCAATTATGCAGAGCAAAATTGTGAAAAACGTTCCTGTGGTGCGTGTTTCAGAAGCATAATAAAACAGGCTTAATTGGTTGGATTTGTCTCTCGGCAGACAAGGAACTGTACCCCCAGGCACAGATAAAAAGACTTCTAAACTCTCTTTTGTGGAGCGGGTAGATGAAAGGGCAGAGAAGACAGGAGCTTGTCAGGAAGAAGCCGGTTCCAGCAGCCAGTTAGTGTGCAAGTGTAGCAGACCAGAAGAACGACAGGTTATCATCAGCTCCCTTCTTGAGGAATGAGACGCCTCGTCATCGAGTCGTGATGTTTTATTCCTCCCTCAACTCACGTACCCAATCATCCTCACTTCAGACATGACAGACGGCATAGTTGTTTACAAATATGAGACGCTGACTGTATAGCGGTGCACACTCAGTTGTAACATCCTCATTTTGCCCCGGTTACTGTAGATGCAAATATTTTAAAAAGCAGTCAAAGCCACTTTTTCAAATGATTTGACATCAACTTTGTAATCTTTTTCATATCTAGCTTTTCTTCCAAATAATTGTAATATAATGTAATGCTAAATCTCATTGTTACATCTAACATATTTAATAGGCACATACACAATGGATAGCTCTTCAAATCAGTACCTGAAAGAGCAGGATACGAGCATTACAAATTGCTACTTACTTGTATTGAAATATAACCTGTAGTTAATGTTGTGAATTGAAACAAAACAACTTGGTTAGGTTTAGGAAAGGATCATGTTTTGGGTTAAAATAAGTATCTTTGTTGCTTACTGTACATTTGTATGTGAAAGCTGCTAAATTCAATATTCAAAGCATTAATATAGCAGCAAACAACCCATTTCTACGTAAAGATACAGTGGAAAAATGTCTTCTTGAACAGAGGATGAAGTTGCTCTCCCTCTGTTTGTTGTTATCCAAGCTTCTCCTTGCTTTATTACTTCATACATGTAATTTGACATTTTTAATCCACATAGATTTAGCTTTTTTTTCATTCGATTGTATTAAGTATATTGTTAGGATGTACAGTCTTAATTGAGTTTAGAACATTTTGATTTCAATCTTTAACATATAGTTATATTTACATCTCTACTCTTATTAACATTTACCATATATATTAAATATCTTTTACGAGAAAAACAAATTTCACTGGAAAAGTAGCGCAAAAGTTAATTCAATGGTTGAACTGCTTCTCAATGTTTTGGAGTTAAAGTGTGAAACAGAGCTGTTAATTTACACTAATTCAATCACCAGTCACCAGATGTAATTGTATTCTGCTGTTGGAGCTACACTGACACACAAACAAGCATGTAACTGATTCAATACAAGATCAACTTGTCGAATGCACAAAGAATCATGGACAATTCATCACGTTCTATTTGTTCTCTTTAATCAAGTGAAATATGCTAAATGTGGTTGAAATGTGTTCGTCTCAAAACGAATAACTGTAATACATTTTTTTCAAGAATGTCATAGTTCATTTGATAATCACAGCAGAATAAAAATGGCACTTTTTGGTTAAATTAGTGTCTCATTTCCATACAAAGCACTACTATTAATAACATGGAGCCGTGTGCAATTTCTCCCACTGCTAAGTGGTAAATGAGCTATGAAGAATAGAAACAATTGATAATGGACATCTTGGCAACAAAGCATCAGCTTCACGCCACATAATCAGCCCTGTCAAAATCTTGAAAAGACTCAAAGATTGTTGGGAAGGAAAACATGGAATGTACGAAAACGTAAAAAGGAAAAAAAAGTAATTGTATCGCATTACTCCTCCTGCACACCCCTCACAGTTCATTTCCTGCCAACTCTGGTGTTAAGCTCCGGTGTTATAACCCTTCGAGATATTTGTCACAAACAGGTGTAGAATAGTTAATTGGGCACGCAGACAGACAGTCTTATCATAAATCCATTTTACAGAAGAGACCTTTCACTTGTTTTATTTAACCCAGTATAATATATAGCAGCATATCATACTACCTGTATTACAGTCCGCTGAACAGCTCAGCTAGCACAATCTAAACAACTCCCCGAATGAGGCAAAATCTCTTTTCGCCGTAAGAGGAAAAAAAGAGTTTCGAAGCTTTTTCAGTGATTACATTTTAGGAGTCCCGGTCCAGTGCCCAGGATCAATGAAGCTGCACATTTCAAGTATGGGCAGTGAGAGTGGTGTTGTGGGTTTCAGTTTTTCAATGATCTGAATAAAACACAGATCTTTGTCGATGACATGCAACAAGAATTCATTCATTTCTTATATTTACTGAATAGAAGTGACCTTCTGTCAGACTCCGGAATTTTGCATATATTTAAAAACTTCAACGGCCACGGCTGCTGTACTTTGTTGTGCATCGAAAAGACTCCAATTTCACGAAGATGATAGTCAAGACTGGGCTTTCCTGAGGCAACGTGCCGTTTGCCAAATGTTTTTTTTTCTCTCCCTGTAACACAAGCAATATGTAGAAGGAAAACTGATTATAGTAAGAATGAACAGCGATAAACAGCACAGCAGAACAGACAAACACCGACTGGAATTCACAGTGCATGAACACCACGGATATGAATGTTTAGCACTAAAGAGCTACAACCATGACAGAACTGGCATCTCCCAAATGACCAACGCTAAACCTTTCAGCAACGTCTAGCTCTTTGTGAAACCGAACGGCAAAGATGAATATGTCACATACATTTCAGATTGTGTCAACACAAAGTTCTGATGCACACTAAAATGTGGTAAAGGACACACTGGATGTCACAGAGATGAAAAAAAAAGATTCTCTCTGTGAAAGGAAAGACTGATTTCCACTTTGCATATTTTTCATGAAATATCTCGTACACTCTCCGCACACCAGTGTGATTAGTTTGGCAAGGGGATTCAAGGTGATACAGTAGACAATGTTAATGACAGCCTACAGAACTATTGGCATCTCATGTTGGGATTAGATTAATCATGTTTCAGGGCCATATTCAAATGAAAAAATCCACTGCTACATGTTAACTTGACTTGCAGTGCATGCTGCAATTCAGGGCTTATTTTGTTGTTTGATGAAACATACACAATAATACGATTCATTCTTATCTCAAAAGTCACCAGTCGATCAATCACAGAGGGATACATTTCTCTACTGACAGTAGGAAATATAGCAGAATGCAGATCATTCAAGTTGTGTTTTGCGTAAGATGTTAAATAGATTCATTTACAGACAGGTATCTCTTTAGAGGTGGGTGGAAGCAGTCTTGGTTTGGATGTTGATGTAGACAAGGCAAGTAACAATATACAACAAAAACTGTTAACACTTCGTCACAAAATACTCATTCACTGCTTTAAAACAAAACGTGTCATTTGTATGGGCTTTTCATTGGAAACTATAGTGAATAATGAACTTTCTTCAAGACCTATCTATGATCAACTAAAAGCTATTTTTCCCTTTCCATCTACTCAACATTTGGGTATTACCATATATCTTATTGCTTAGATTTAATCAAATTAGATGAAATTGGAATATTTGGGGCTTTTGTAGCATCTCCTTTGTTCAGTATTATGACTTTATTTCCAAGACACTGGGAAAAAAAGGGTGTGACTAACGTCAGACTCCGTTTTTCTCTCAACATCTGTTCTGATAAGGTCACCGGGGCTCGTCTTGTCACTGCAGCCTTTTTCTTCCTGCTCATGAGTTCTGTCTGTATCAGTCTTCATCACTGAATATATTGAATACTTGTCAGGAATAATATCAGTAGTATTTTGAGGGCCTCCTAATTAGGATACTATTGTGGGTTGGAGGAAGGAGAATGTTGTCATTGTTTAAGTATATATTCATGCTGAGGGCTATGCTTGATGAACATATCAAACAGGACAAAGACACAAAACAGGCATCCGGTGCTATTCATTCTGAAGGCAAACACGCAGCAAGAATACAATTGTGGCAATCAAACCAATATGAAACGAAAACAAAAAAGCTGCGTATTAAGGTGCTCATGCTGTGCGCGATGCTAGCGCTTTTTATAGAATTGGAGATAAACGCAATTAAATGATTATTCCGGAGTTTTCCCATTTTTGAATTGTTGGATGATGTTGTCTGTAGACACATTTCAGCACAGCCTGTTTCCCTGCCCTTAAATTAAACAGATTTAAATTCCTGATAAGCTTACCTGTATATCTTCAACTGTGATCTTATCATCCATCCCTTCATGATGGATCAGAGTGTCATCACTATGATATCAAAGACATTTGATGTGGGATTCAGTATCGAAATGTGACATTTTGCTGCTGTGTTTACAAAATATTTGACCAAACCCAAACTGACTTACATAGGTGTTTTGGTGTTTGTCGTCACTAAACAACGCACAAATTCACAGACTGTATTGTACTTGTACCATAATTGGTGCAGAGGACCCATTTATCGCTCATTCTGCAGAACAGTGTCCATCCATCTGAAAGGGAATTAGTTATCACAGGCCTACAGGGAGCCATTATTGTTTCAGAGAGTGGCTTACCCCAAGCTGCTTTGTGTTTGCTAGACGAGAAACATCAGAAGCAGGAGAGACTGTGTGAAGGAAGGCTGAGTATGAGCTGCAGTTTGGGGTTTCATCTAGCGTAAGGGCTACGTTATAACAAGTCTCCTTTCTATATTCATCTTTTATCTGTGTCTGTAGCCTATGAAGATGGGCTATTATAGACATGTAATAGGCAGACAGACACACACACAAACACATTGTTTGCATTTCTTCCCATGTGACATGTGAATGACTAAATTCATTCAGACTCAAACCATGTCTATCTCAACCAAAACATTCTCATTTTGAAGCTCAAAACTAAAATACTAAAAATATATTTTGTAAGCTCAATCTTATCATCATCTTTTATTTACATATATATATATATATACAGTATATATATAATACACTTTTTGAATTAATGTACTCCGTTGATTTCCTATTATTATTCTTATTGTTGATTTTATTGTCTGGATCAGGCATCCATGATAACTTGAGATGAAGCAGGATGTTATCCAAATTCCGCGCATGCGCAATAAATATATTTTCTAGCCTGTTAAGCTACCAGGCAGCTAGACAGATGTAAGCTAGCACAGATATAAATTAGACAAAGAAACCTTGTGAAGAGACTGAGTGAAAAAGAGTTTAAAGTAACGGAGGGTGAAAGGAGCGACTGTGACACAAAGCTATATGCGTTATTCGATATATATGGAAGTATGAAATTGAAAGGTACGCCACCACTATGTCTTTTTAAACTTTTTGTGAGCAGTCAGTGCAGAGATTAGCTTTGGCTAGCTGCTAGTTAGCCGCTGTTGTTTTCCCACCAGCAGATTGTACCAAAACGTGAGGGTTTGAGTTAGCTTGGTTAGTTAGCATCCTGTCACAGGAATCAGTGGAGGCCCTTTGTTTTACACCGGGTGATGCGGGGTGTAAACAGCACATTACCAATTCAACCTAAGGTGTCCTCAGCTAGTTTGTGTTGCAACAATGAGTAACGTAAGTCAGCCTGGTAATGTGTGGACAGATTTAATGGTAACATGGTTTGTGCTAAGATAGCTGATCGGTGCTAGCTGCATTTGCGGTACAACGTTAAGGCTAAAGTGAAGTTAACATTAATCTAGCTAGTGGGGACATTCATGTTAGCTTTGGTTAGCCAAATACGTATTGCTCATAGAACTGACAGATTCGCAGAATGTAATTGTTTTCCTTTTCAAATCAACGCTACTATTCTTGGGTACCGTTAGCTAAACTAGCTAACGTTGTAAAGGACGAGTGAAGTGATATCGTTAAGCGATAATAATGATTGTTTTGGAAATGTGTGTTGACAATGTAGCTGATGTGTCGCTAACATTGAGCTGTTGCTTTCTACTGATATATCGATGGTTTGTAGTCACATCCGCGCGCATCTCAAATAGCGTATAGGCTAAAGTAAGCTGTGACGTTAAGTAAATATATGATCGTATAACTTTCAACTAAGTTGATGCGAACTAGCTAGATGCTTCTTCGGATAGCATCATATCTGTTGTGTTTAAGGCGAGGCTGCACGACTCCAGCTAATCTGTTAGCCAAACAAAGTTGCAGGTGATTCTTGAGTTGGCTAATTTAACAGACAGGCCGACAGTCATTTCCTAGAGCATACAATATAGCATAACACATACCATCTAGCATCCCTAAAGCTTACACTACCAACGTCTGTTATCAATCAACTATCTAAACATTAACTGTTGCCTTCATTTTTAAAACAGCGTTGCATTGACTATTTTGAAAGCTCCAATTTTCTAGGAATATCACTTTATTGTCAGTTGGATAATTAATGTCCCTAGATAGATATGACAGGTTTGGTATATTGTTAGATGTTTCAGTATTGTTAGTGGATAAAAGGTTGAGCAAGTACATGTGCTATGTCTAATATATGTTTGTTTATTTGTCTTCCTAGAGTGGAACATGAATATGGGGCCATGAAGGATCCTGTGATAACTTAGAACAACTGCATCTCTGTACATTTCAACCATTCAAGAGGTGATTAGGAGGTTTAATTTCCTTGCTGAGGCTGCATGATTTAGTTGTCATAGTTAGGATTATAGCTAAAGGTGGTTCGGCTGCTGCAGTGTACTGCAAAAGAAGTTTAGCGTCAGGTCTGTTCATTCATTCCAACGACGATACTTCGTGGGATTTATATGCAAAGACACTAAATGTCCTTGTTGTAGTCCCTGCTTACATGTTTATAATTGCACATTATCTAACAATTTAAATAGTTATAGCCTCTAACAGAATCATAACTTAATACAAAGACGAGGGAAAGTTATGTTTTACGTAAACAAAGGAAAAAAAAAAAGCTGTAAAGTGGCAAAGTAAGTACACACACACACACAAAAACAAACGGTAATTACATGCGAGTTGATTGTTGCTCCGAGAACCAGGGATTCTGCAGTGTATATTGTAAATCACATGGCGGGACACTCGCACAGACAGAGAGTGAACTCTGGGGAAGAGAGCAGTAGTTTCATCACTTCTCTGCCTTCATATCCTCTCGGCATAGAGACACTTTTTTTGTGATTCTTGCATCATGCAAGTCATTTGTCTTTGTACAGTCTGTTAAAACTCTGTGTGAAGTATAAATCAGAAGTAAAGATACAATCGTCTGACATTTGTAGGTTTGTGCCTCTATCCTCGTTAGCCAGTTTGCCAAAAAATAATTCCCGACCAAGTTTATACCTTTTTTTTTTTAAGGATCCATTGAAATACGTGACTCTGAGATGGCTCGATCAGAGGGTTTACAGGCCTTGATATGAACTTCACTTTGTGAGAAAGGTGAAATGAAATGTGCTCACAAAAGGGGGATGTGTCCCCTTAGTGTCAAGGGATGAGGGGACATGAAATACTTGCAATTGCGATTCTGCTATTATAGCACACGTGTCTGAACACAGCAGATTTTGTGTTTACTTTGGCATGCTGCTGGATTAAGAGTTGGGCTGCTTAAGTTAAATGAAATTGGCACGTTTGCACATGAAAAATGGCTGTTATGACTAAATCAACATGTTTGATTTCCCTGAATACACACAGGCTTATTAGCTGTAGCCTAGCCTGTAACTGACTACTCGGCCTATGCAGAGGTTGCTGAGCATCGCTGTCTAGTAACTACCAAATTTACCTCAACGTGTTAACGTTGTGACATGAGAAGTTGTTTTTCTACGGTGTGTTTCCAGTTAAACTGCCACTATAGCAATCCATGTGTGTCCTTCCTCTGCTCATTATCTAAATCAATCGGTAGAAAATCTTTGCAAAATGATGTAACATCCTCGGGTGTCATTGTGAAAGGAGCTGTGTTTGACATTCTAAACATTAATATTGCAGCAAACAGCGATTTGTTATGTAAAGATATTTTGGAGTAATGTCTACCTGAAGAGAATGAAGTCGCTCTCCCTCTGCGTGTGTTGTTATCCGAGCTCTTCTCTTTGCTTTGTTGACATAGCCGGGCCAGCCAAGCGTGCTTTTAGTGTATGTTTGTGCATGTGAGCGTGCTCCACTAGTTAGCTCACCGCCGCTGTACTGCACTACTGCGCTCATACGCCGGTTACAGCTGATAACTTTGGTGGAAGCGTAGCACAGTTGGCTCTGTCGGCACTATCGTCGTAGTTTGCACTGTTAGCATCGTTAGCTATGAGCTTAAGTTAAAGTAAGCAAGCACTCTTTCAATGTTTTCATGGGCACCTGACTGTTATTTTAAGACAGACATGTCCTTTTAACGCACATCTTTTTATTCTCAAGCACATGAAAGTTGACTTAGTTTCTTGTTGTTGTTTTTTCGACAACCCTGACTGCCAAAACACACCCTTGTATGCAATATGTCATCACTGTCGTTTGGTTGGTTGAGAATAGCTTTGCTTCAGATGTGAGGATGTTGGGCATATACATGGCCACATAGTCTAGGACTGTGAAATGACTGACGCTGTCTTGTTTGTCCATTCGACATTGAAGTAAGCACTGTTTTTTACATAATCACAGAGCACATCATTTCCTATGTAGCATGGATACATTTGCAATACTAATTGCGGCACATCCTAAAACCTGCAGTAGAAGGGATTTGCATTGTTTCCTCCTGTCCCAGAGTTAAACATGTCTCCAAACGTTGCTCTCATCGAAGTACAAGATTTCAGGATACAGTGAGAATGCGGACTATATTTTTTCTTCACATTTGGTAATAATTAGCAGATTCAAATCATCTGAAGGATTATTTTTTCCGGTAGGTTTTTCTGTGAGGCTTATTCTGATGAATTGTGAATGTATTCCCTCTGTGTAATTTATGCTGCTAATTTATGCAGAATGAATGTAACCTTTTCGTTTCCTTGAATGATTAGTGCTTAAAGGACGAAAGTGAGTGGTACTCCGAAGCCAGTGATGTCACGGGTTCCCACCCCTCCTCCTCCTGGGGAGATGTCAAGTGGACCTGTGGCAGAGAGCTGGTGTTACACACAGGTATGTGCAGAACTAAACTCATCCAATCATGCGCTGTACACCAAAGGTGATGGAGTTGATCCTGTTTTACATGGCTTATTCAATAGTTTCAAATCATATCACGCTACTGATATTTCATTCCCAGCTTCGTATTTTACTTTCTTTTTGTTAGTAGGCATTTTCTGCAGCAGGCAATTTGATCTGCCAAGGCACAGGTGTTAATAATACATTTAACAATGGCTCAGTTCCATTCAGTTCCAGCATGAACAATACTAGCACCCTAAAACAAAAGCAGCCAAATGGAATTCTGCCTTCATTAATTTGATTATTTACACGTGCGTAGATGCTACTGAGACATGTCAAAAAGTCTTATGCTGAATCTATTTAATTCAAATTACTGTAACCTAAAAAAAAAGACCCTTTGAAAGTCATTTATTCATCTATTTTTTATTTTTACTGTACTTCAAATGGCTGAAGTTTCTGCATATTTGTTTCTTCCAAGGTCAAAGTGGTGAAGTTTTCCTACATGTGGACCATAAACAACTTTAGTTTTTGCAGAGAAGAAATGGGGGAGGTGCTGAAGAGCTCCACCTTCTCCTCTGGCCCTAATGACAAGATGAAATGGTGAGTACATTCATGCTTCCATTAATCTATCCGTCCCATTTTAATCTCTTCCAGTGTCATGTCCTTGTATTCGTACGGATGCTATTGAAACGTCTGCATGTTTTACTTTTCCTTTGGGAACTTTTGCACACAAGTGATAATTACAGTCTCTCACAGCAAGCGAGAATCACCCCCGAAGGCTCGTCATCGTCGTCTTGTGTTCTCACAAAAGTGACAAAAGCTGTTAAGTCTGTCTCCGTTCTAGTTTGTAATGTTTGCTGATGTGCCGTGTTCTCTTTTTTTTTTTTTTTTTTTTCTTGCCAGGTGTCTGCGAGTCAATCCTAAGGGACTTGATGATGAAAGCAAAGATTATCTGTCATTGTATTTACTTCTTGTTAGTTGTCCAAAAAGTGAAGTCAGAGCAAAGTTCAAGTTTTCTTTGTTGAACGCTAAAAGAGAAGAGACAAAAGCGATGGGTAAGTACGGCCAATCGGAACCTCACCACATCCGTTGAACCCTAGCCTTTTTTTGGCACAATCAACTCTGCATTATTGTTTTGTTTTTTCTCGTCA
The DNA here is from genome assembly GCF_050575085.1 of Anarhichas minor. NCBI lineage: Eukaryota > Metazoa > Chordata > Actinopteri > Perciformes > Anarhichadidae > Anarhichas > Anarhichas minor. The sequence continues at coordinate 11,911,268 of NW_027466450.1, forward strand.
CAGAAAGCCAAAGAGCATATAGATTTGTCCAAGGCAAAGACTGGGGCTTCAAAAAATTCATAAGGAGAGATTTCCTCCTTGATGAAGCCAATGGACTCTTACCAGATGACAAGCTCACCCTGTTCTGTGAGGTAATTCTACTTTTGCTTTCTATTCATTCTTTAATTAATAAAGGGTGCCGTCTTTCTCTTCACGTGTGCTGTAAATTGACCAACATGGCAAAATGATATCACAGAGCCACACGTGCACACTGTTGCTGAGGTTCTGTCGTGTTTGATGCGGCAAACAAATTACTGAATCGTTGCATTGATTTTTCGATGAAAGCGTCAAAAATCACCGTTGGATTTAAATATCATACCCCGAGTGTAACCTTATTTGAATCTAGGCCGGAGTCTCTTAATTCTTGTTGTGATCAGTTCACCCCTGAGTGTAAGCCGTCGTGCCATTTAAACTACAAACGTATACCGTTGGCATTTGCTTCAAATGACATTAAGCTCTGAGGAAGTGAAATGCCTCCTCCACCTTGCTTGCTTTTCAAAATAATTGAATTCAGTTTGTCAGGAAGAATAAATGTCTCCTGAAATGTTCTTTCAATGGACAAGTGAAATGAAGTGTCAATGGATTTTGATGTAAATGCATTTGGCCCAAATACTGCCAGGACCCGGCAGCGTGCCAGACAGCACTTGCAGAGATTCAACAATTTCAGGGAAATTGCCACTTTGATAAACAAATTGCTTCCAAATTAAAGACAAAATGCCTTTCCTCAGCAATTAGGTGATTCAGCAAAGTTAATTAATTTTGGTTTTCAAGTGTTCAGAGTCCCTCCCATTGTAGGTTCCTCAATCTTGAAAATGTGCTTGAAAAGGAGCAAATTAAAAACAAAATTAGGCGGTTCTCCCGGTGCAGTACCAACACCATTCGCCGCTGGATTTGACCGGATGTTTAGCTCTGTTGAGACCGTCCTCTCACTGATGTTTCTCACGTACAGGTAAGCGTTGTCCAGGACTCGGTTAACATTTCGGGCCAGTCCAACATGAACATGCTGAAGGTGCCAGAGTGTCAGCTGTCTGATGACCTGGGGAACCTGTGGGAGTGTTCACGCTTCACAGACTGCAGTCTCTATGTGGGAGGGCAGGAGTTCAAAGCCCACAAATCCATCCTTGCAGGTAAGACCGTCCCCAGCTACCAAAACACTTTAGCAAGTATTAAACCAGGAGAGAAGCCTTTTTAAAA